>NW_008804548.1:2993129-3053860 GCF_000145635.1 Gaeumannomyces tritici R3-111a-1 | reverse complement strand
GGAAAAAAAGGAGTTTTTGCATTGTAATCGTTAATACCTTCCTTTTGGGACACTTTTCTTTTATCACTTAGCATGAGCATCATACCCCTAGACTATCGTTAGCTGCCAGAACAGTCGCCAGACCGGACGAATAACATTTTCCCTTATGTTGTTAAACACCTCAACACCTTGACGCCACCTTCTCCTTTTCTTCGGTCCCGGCCCAGATTTCTGGATGGACTCTTTGACGTCGGCTTGACCTCTTGGCGGGGCTCAAGTCCAAAATTGAGGCGGCCCCAGACCCGCGTCCCCGCCGCTGTGCCGCCATGCTGTGCCGCCGCCTTCCTTCCCGGCCGCCCGGGCTAGGTAAGCCGGTATTTAATCTTTAGTGCCGGAAATTGAGTTGGGGCGGGCGTGCCATGCAGGCGCGCGGGCTTGCGGCACAGCCCACTACCTACAGCTTATTTCAGCCCACAAGCCCGTTTAGTTCAGCCCGTCGACGCTCGGCTTTGCTCAATGTGGCGCCTGCATTTCAGCTGGTGAGCCTCGAGACGCCGCATGGCTTGGCCGAGACCCAATTCTTTTTTTTTTTTTCCTAGCGGGCTTTGCCAGAAATCGCTCCGGAGGCTGAAGCTTGTCTGCCCCCAAACGGGCAACATTCCATCGCCGACGCCTGCATGTCAAGGCTGGCTTCCAATGGTCGGAAAGGCGAGGCGGCTCCGGCGTTCCCGAATCGCTGTTCTCGTGCTTTGTCACGAGACGACCGCCAGTCCAACATCAAGCTTTGACCCGGTGCGCATTTTGCTGCTGTGCCACGCCATCAACGGGTTTTACGAAGTGGTGCGACTTGTGCATGAGGGCGGAATGTCGGAGGATTGGCCAGAAGAAGGGAATCAAAGAGGCTGAAGGCAAAAAAAAAAAGAGGCAACCACACAACAAGACGAAAAGCCAATTTCTCCCGGCGCCTTTTTCTGCAGAATGAGGCGTCGACGGGACGATTAACGCCATCGTCCGTGTCGGCACCCGCCCCGGCTGGCGAATGCCGCTTGACAAACCCAAAACCAAGGCGGATACGTTTGGCCGCTGGGCTTGCTCCTCCTTCATGAGACGATATGAAAAAAATACAAATAAAAAAAAACGCTAGCAGAGGGAAGCACGGCGACAGTTGGGCCCGGAATTAGGGTGCGGCTTGCTTTGCGGCGGGTTCGCCGACGCACGAAGGGTTTTACGAGATGCGGCGAGCTGATGCATCGGACGCAGGACAAGGAAAAAAAAAACACGGGATTTTTTTCTTTGGCCAAGGTGTGGTGGTGGTGCGTGCTGGATGCAGCAATTGCTCTTGTGTGTGACCCCAAAGCAAGACAAGAAAAAACACCAATTGATTGCGGATTGGGCAGAGATCTTCAGGGGCCAGCGGGATTGATGCCATGCCACTGGGGCTCCAGCCAACCGTAGGATGCGACGCTGCAAGGACGAGCACGAAAAAACCAGGCGGGATGGTGTGTGGTGCGGCTTTTCGGAACAATTCCAAGCGCCTGCTTTGCTGCCCAGATTCCAGCCAGCATTGACCATTCTCCCATGTCGTGATGGCCGGGGCCCACTGCTATCAAAGTCCATGGCAAAGTGAAGGGTGCCCCCCGGCGAATAGCGGGCGCTCTCCACCGTAGCCCGTATTCCAGGAAAACCCGCTCGCTCGGCATTCCCATCTTGCATTGCTCTCCTCCTTTTCCACAGCCACCCTCCAATGAGTCGCGCGGGAGTGTGACGTCGTGCTTGTTACAGACCATGACTGCAGTAGCCGCGCCCGCCCAAGACGAGCAGCGAGCTAGGCACACGACAAGCACAAACGACATGTTTCTTTTTTCCCCTCTCTCAAAGGTAGCGGAGCCAAGACTAAACCAAACACGACCAGACCACGCCAGACCGGACGAGCTGCCGTTCGTCCTTTGTGCACGTCCTGACGCCGCCCTCTGCTAGGCCCAGGTTGGCAGGCCCCCGCCATCCCAGCCAGCGCCCAGCCAGGGAGCACACACACACACACACACACCGCGAGGTGGCACTTAGTCGGTGGCACCAGATTTGGCAACTGACGCTACTGTAGCCTGGTCTCCGGTGGGTTCTTGCGGCGGGAAGGAGGGACAAAAAAAACGGAGATCTGCAGCAAGCGTCTGGCTGCTGCCGTCGTCCCCTCGACGCCATCCGTCGTCGCACCCGAGGGGCTGATGCAGCAGCCGGCTCCATGTTGGTGAGGCACTGGCCATGGGATGGATGGATGGGTTTGGGTTACGGGCGCTCTCACCGCTCCATAAAGAGAAACATAAAACATGTGCGCCTACCGACCGTCGGCCCAGTCCGACGCGCAGCAAAACGGGGAGCACGCACCTTCCAATCTCCCCACATCCTTCCGTTCCTGGCCAGGGATGACGGTCTAGTCGGTGATCCCTTCCCACCCGCCAAGCTAAAACCCTCCAAGCCATCCCGCCCGTCCCAAACCCCTTTTCTCTCATCAGCCCTGTTATTAAAAGTCCAAGCTCGCCCTTCTCACAGACGCCCAACCGCTTCCGCCGTGCTCGCAAGCTACCTCGCGCTCGGTTGCATTGATCGCAGACAAGATCGATCGCTCCCGTTTCCCTTCTGCTTCTTTGTGCCGGACGCTAGCCTTGCGTTGCAGTGCCTCGAAGCTGGACTTTCTATTTGCAGCTAGCAAACTCGCGTGGTTTTGATCCAACACGAGAAGCACGAGCTGGACTGGATACAATTAAAACAGCTGTCATTTCTCCTCCATTCGTCTCACACACTTTCCCTCTCGGCATCCTCACTCGCACCTGCGACTCTCCTCCACATCGTCTTCGGCGCCCCGCCCTGCCCTGCTCGGCTCACCAAGCCTACGCTGATTCCGACATCTCCACTCCGTACATGGACGCCATCTGCTGCCCCCCTGCTAGCCGACACAGCTGCGGTCTACAACCCTGCCTCTGGCCTTTGCTCAACTCCACCGTCGTAGAACGAGCATCTCCAGGACCTGCCGCCGCTGCCGTTGTTCCTACTGATATCTTGACCAGCCTGGGGACGGGATCGCGTGTCTTCACCTGATCCTAAACCAGTCCGGTGCCGACGTTGTATGCGTATCGGGATATGAACCTTCTTGGACATTCCAATTGAGCAGCGGGAGGCAAACCTGAGTGTCCGGAAACGGGTCACACTAAAGGAAAGAAGGCAAGAGAGAAGGAGACAGCGAGCAACAGAAAAAGGAACGAAGAACCAAGACGGGCAAAATTGCCATGGACAAGCACCTGAAGGATCTCCCCCTGCGGCGGGACGAGAAGGACGACATGTCTGACGACGACTTCGACTTCGACGAGGAGTACTTCGAGAGGACTTACAGACCGCTGTCGAACCTCCCGACTCCGCCCCCCTCGTCCAAAAACTCGTCCGCCTCCCAGAGCCCGGTCATGGAAATGCACGAAGGCGAGCTGCTGCACCCAGCTCTGATAGGTCAGTCTTGCTGCAATGCTCCTGCACCCCACACTCGTCCCGACCCATCCACTAACACCCAATGCACCTTCAGGCGCCGCCATCCACCTGGTCAACCTCCTCCCTCCTTCGGCCTCGCTGGCCACGCCGTCCGTCTCCCTCGTGCAGTCGATGCTCGCCCGCGCCGACCTGCCCGAGCATACGGTCGCCCTGGCCGTCTGCATCCTGGACTCGCTCACTACCCGCTTCTCGCGCAACTGGAGGCTCTCGTGCCCTCTGGCCCCCGCCCCTGCCCCCGCCCCCGCCGCCGACGACTCGGCCGCGTGGCCGCTGCGGCGCTCGGGCAGCAAGCGACACACCCTCGCCGGGACTGGTAACATGTCCCGCGACCGCTTCGTCCGGGGCCAGCAGCCGCTGCAGCTGCACATCGACTCGGTCAACCCCGAGGTCATGGTGCTCGCCGCCATGATGATCGCCGGCAAGTTCACCGAGGACTCGCAGGAACCGACGCGGTGGTACGCCTCGGCCTGGGGCGGCGGCGTCTGGACGTACGAGCAGATCAACGTCACGGAGCGCTGCATCATGGAGAGCCTGGGCTACCGCATCATGCCGCTTACCGCGCCCGACGTGCTGGAAGGCGCCCTGTCCGACATGGCGCGGGCCGCGAAATCGGCCTGCGGCGTGGGGAGCGGCGCCAGCACCAAGGCTCGGGGCCAACAAGCGCAAGCCCCCGGATGGGTGGCTGCCTCCAACGGCTGCGACAGCGGCCTCAGGCGGGAGGAAGCACACTTCCGCTCTAAGAGCTGCGGGAAGCCGCCGCAATCCCAGCTGGCCTCGCTCCAGCTCACACCAACGGACACCCCGTGAAAGGGGCGACCCATCCGCGATGACGACACGACAAAACTACAGAAAATGAGCAAGCGAAAGTATCATATCTACTAGCTTCGTTAATACCCACTCATCGTTGTTTTTTCTGCTTCTCATCTATCTCTTGCTTTTCGAGGCGCTTTGGGGGGTAGGTTTGCACATAATTTTCACAGGGGTCAGTAGGGTGGTTGGGACGGATTACGCACTACAACACCTAATTCCTGCTTCTTTTGGGAGGGAGTTATCTGGTCATCTCTGTTCTCGCATTTCTGCTTTCCTGCACATTGCGCGCCACATGGATTCGTGGTGCCTTGCCTTTCTGCATAATTCCCCGACCTGCATTTGTTTTTTGCTCATTGGCTGCTCTCCCGCCCCCACGATATCTATCAGCCCTTTGTTCATCCTCTGCCGAGGCAAGACTAAGGACGGCATTGTGTTTCTTCATACTCGACGTTCGCACTTGGCGCCACAGCACACAGAATAGCACTGCGGTAGCATATTATAGCACTTCGGGGGCACTTCAGGGGCAGACAGTTGCCTGATGGACAGACCTGGTGATGAACGTGGAACATTGCCAATGATTTGTGTGGTGCTGGTTGCACGTGGCCAATCTTGTTCCGTGCTTATAGCGCTGATTTGGCTTGGCTTGCGAGAGCTCCGGGGAGGTTTGTTTGTCCACGGTGAATCATAATGGCTGGGTTGGTTTTTTCTTTTTCTGTTGCTTCTTTTTTTTTCTTCCCAAACGCCCTCCCCACCTTTGGACCTTTGTTCGGGCGATACGTCATTAGCAGTGAACGAAAAATTTAGTCAGTTGGTATGTTGGTCTGATCTAGGTAGCTATGTGATACGGGGACCTGTGGCGCTTGCGAGTATCCGGCGGCAATATATGACAATTGTGCCGTTTTGCGCCCAGTCTCCGCGCCTTTGAGCGTGAACGCGTCCTCAACTGTCCGGCGTCGTCGCCACCAATGCTCAAGCGCAATGTCCCATACATTTACACCGCCTGTTCAAAACGCCGACGGCGAGCGACGACGCGACGAAGACACCGCGGGCATCCTTCGCGTCGCCGCCTACCACCGTCATGACTGGGACGAAATCGGCATCCGCCCCGACCCGGACGAGAAGGCGAAGCGCCCGCGCGTGCACGGCGTCTCCCTCCTCGATGTCTTTGAGCACCCAGACTCCCAACAACCCTGGTCGGTCTCCCTCGGCCCGCTCAGCCGCCTGCCGCCGGAGCTCCTCGCCGCCGTCCTGCTGGAGCTCGACGTGCTTTCGGTCGTGCGCTTCCGCGCCGTCAACAACCTGGCCCGCCACGCCGCCTCGGCGCTGCCCCAGTACCGGACCGTTGCCGCGCACGCGCCCGTCGTCTTGCGCGCCCTGCTCCGGACGGGGGCGGCCGCGCGCACCGCGCTGCGCGACCTGCACGGCCTCGTCGCCTCCGGGTCCGGCGCCTGCTGCCTCTGCGGCTTCTTCGGGCCGCTCCTGTTCATCCCGACGCTTAGCCGCTGCTGCTTCACCTGCCTAACCACCTCGCCCGAGCTGGCCGCGGTGCCCGCCCCCGCCGCGGCCAAGGCCGCCGGCGTGCCCCGCCGGCGGCTGCTGGGGGCGCTGCGGGCCGTGCACACCGTCCCCGGCGAGTACGGCATGTGGCCCAAGCGCCGGGCGCGGCGGCAACACCTGGTCTCCTCCGCCGCCGTGCTCGACGTCTTCGGCGTCTCGTGCGCCGAGCGGCCGAACGAGGACACGGAGGTTTCGAGGTGCATGGTTGTTGTGGCCCTGCCGCACATCGACCGGGTTTCGCGCCAAGTCACGCGCTGTCTCAGCTGTCAAGGCTGCCAACAGGCTGTTCAGCGGAGCAAGGGCGCCAGGCTCGATCTGTACGACATCCGGGATCGGTCCTATACTGCCGAAGGGTTCTTGGAACATTTCGATTCGTGTGCGGACGCGCAAGCACTCTGGAGAGCGAGCACTGCCGTAGCTTCACAACAGCCAAAGTGACATGGCTACCTGCCTAGGTATAGGTTACCTAGATGTCTGGAACCAAGAATATCCCTGTCGTCAAACCTCTTTTTTTTCGGGCTCCCGCTCTGCTATCAGAAATCACTGGCTGGCCTTGTATTGCACTTTATACGAGTCACTAAATACGGACGCATGTATTAATCGATCCCGTTCATCTTCCCATGGCTTGCATTGCGGTGATCTCTCGTGTTCCTGCTTCCCTGCTTGCATACACTCCCCACCCATATCGCGAACCGACAATCACCTCATTGTCAACTTGTCTTGAGTTGTTCATCTACTCCTCCCTGTCCGAGAAGTATTTCTTCGGGGCCTCGGGTTTGACCAAGTGATTGAAGCAGTAGTTGGTCGACTCGTGGTCACGCTTCATTGCTGGCTTCGGGCATCGAACGTTGGCGTGATTTTGCTTTTGCTCTTCACATTGGAAAAACTCCATCTTCTTCCTGCAGCCGCAAGGGTGCTTGACGTAATTCCAATGGCACATCCTGTTGGACCGTTAGCTGCCACACTTCCTTGCACAACTAAATGTCTCAGATCCCTCTCACCTGTCGGGTTGCAGCGGAGTCGTCGGCTTGAGTGATGGAAATAGGTCGTCGGCAAAGTGTGCAGCCGGAGGCTCGGAGGTGGAAAAGGGAGTTTGGGGTGGCACAGCAGAGGGATAAAAGTATCGACGAATTTTGAATCGCCAGAAAGATCCCTTTTTCGAGATATGAACTGGGCAAAGAAAGCCTTGACGATTAAAAAGCCGAAAGGAAATCAAACCTAGATTTATATTCGAGTAAAAGCTGAATTGCGGGTGCTGGAATGTATCGGTGACGGGGTGATTAGATGGACCGCGGGATCGTAGGTCTACATATAGTTGGCGATTTTTCTTTCTTCTTCTTCCTCCTCTTCCCGTCCTGTTTCATTTCACAAACACCCCTTGGGTAAACCATTGGGCGTCAGCATACCACGCTGTCACGTCTTCCCGAATATGGGGATCCCTGGCGCCTTCATTTGTCTCCTCATTCTTGCCTTTACTCTTTGCCGTCCGGAATCGGATATAAAAGGGCCGGTCGTCCGCCTCTTTCCCTCTAGTAATACTTTTCCTTCCAGCCGCGCAGGCACTCAGCTTCGCCCAAACGATACCAGCCGCCGCAATATCCAGCCCATTGGGAAAGGAGCTTTCCGTTTCTTTCGTTTTTCACCATGGGCAGGAGAAAAGCCCCCCGAAGCCCTGGCGAGCAGAGCCCCCGCGATCCCAGCAATAGCAAGTCCCAGCAAACCCACCGTTACACAAACGACAGACGCGGAAGAACTTGACTCTTTTCGACAAAATGAATAGCCGCACCAAGAAATTAGCGTCTAGTCACTATAACTCCATGGACGACCCGTTGACAACAATAGTACCTTGCTTAGCAGAATGCTACCGCTGCTGAAGAAGTATCCGGACGGCTACGGACATTTGCTCAGCCAGCAACTCACAGCCTTCCCGAAGGACGTTGGCTTCAACAACGGTTTGCCTGCTCCGAAACCCAACTGCATTGAAGGGCTGAAGACGGAACAACACCGCCCGCTCCCGGTCGACGCCCATGTCAACGGAGCTGTCCTCTACAAGAAGGACGCCTATTCCTTCACGCTCCCGCACCTGGCCGGAGAATGGAAGGGCACCGGGGGAAATATGAGAAAAGCGGTGCTGCAGTGCAGCTATGGCGGAGCAGTTCTCGTTTGCGTTCGGAGCCAGGCCCTTGACTACAAAGGGAAAGTCTGACCCCCCTGGACACGCAAGCATTACGACCTTGGCCGCGAATGGTGAGAATCTTTACATCTACGCGCACTACGCGGCCCCGGGCGAAGACGGCACGCTTGAATATCACCAGTATCGTCTCTAGGAGGCGTTTTTGATCAGCTCCTACCGACAACTACAAGGAGGGCTGGAACTGCCTTGGGAACGCGCAAGACCACGCTAGGGAACAGGCTTATAAGCTGGAGGGCAAGTTGAAGTTATATTACAAGTAGCAACGCGGTGGCGAGGCGGGAAGATGGGCCGGGAGAGGAGCCGGGAAGTGAAACAGGAAGAGGAACTGGAAGAGATGCGGGAAAAGGAGCTGGAAGAGGACTTGGAAGAAGAACCTGGAAGAAGGAAGGGAATTGAAAAGGGGAATGATCGACCTATCGTATCAGCAATCTTTAGCCAGCTTTTGGTCTAGGGCCAGCATAGCATTGCCGCCCCGGGGAGACCTGGATGATACCACCGTTACTCAGTCGTATGAGGGCATCTTCTTTCGCGTGGGATCACTCTGCGCTTGGCGGCATCATTCCCGAGGTCGTCAAAATGTCCGCCGCTGGCATTGTGTCGCCCGGACCGAGATGCACTTGCGATTTTAGAAAGGGCAACCCTAACTTTCCACAATCCAAAAGCAGCAACTCCCTATTACTCGGCGACCGACTCCTAGCGACCAAATGCCTAACCTTTAGTCAACCCAGGCACCCGGCATCGCCACTCGAGCTCCTTTGGTTTTCCTTCCTCTTTTGGCCCACCGCATTTCGAGTCTTCGTTCGTGGGCATCGAGCATGCGCCTGATCTCTTTCCTATAGTCGGATGGCCACCCATTGGTGTTTGCCTCTTCCATGCACCAGGCCGCGATAGTTTTGAAGCTCCGAACCAGAGGCCACTCTTCACTCTGCAGCCGCTCATAATCCCATTCATCCAAACCTCCAATGACGGACATATCCCAATGGAACAAGTCGCCCCCCACATTTATGAACTCTCCCAATACTTCCGCTGCGTGGCTTGAAGGATCCGTGATCCGTATCCACACAGGGGCGTCGTAACCAAGGAAATCCATCGTCGTCAAACCCCTCCAACATAGTAAGTGCCGATCGTAAAAATCCCTATTAATATCCCATGTCTGGAAGACTTCGTAACGCTCCCTTTGGAGGTATGAGGGAATATCCACTCCGCAGTTCATTAGCATGGAAAGCCATTCCCGCACGTCATCCACCACCTGGAAGGGGCATTTCTGCCTGTCTAATATTCGATAATAAGCCCTGCCACCATGCACATCGGCTCCGCTGCGGATGAGCTTCCGAAATAAAGGATACCAGAGGCTCCTTCGGAGGGCTAAACGCCTGGACTGGTCAGGATGGATGGGGTCAAAGTCCAAAACCGTGACATATCGGATCGCGCTGATCGACCATGCCAGTTTTATAAACTCTGCTGAGTCGTGGCCCGAGTACGGCAAGAGGTGGCGGAAGGTCCAGAGTAAGGACGCCGGGTCACTAAATATGTTGCTGAGAAACGTAAACGCATCCACGACAAGGATGTCCTGCTTCGCGGTGAAGTATCTGCTAATGATCTTGTCCGCAGCTTTGTCTTGCGCATCAGTTGCTCCCCAGGAGAATTCGAGCCTAGTTGGATCAGTCCTGACCAAAATCTTCAGTTAGTACGGTCCAGCCTGGCCAGTGAGTCGGATTTTTGCTTGGCCTCCTCACTCTTGCAGCATTCTGCCCTGCGGGTCGTTGTCGAAGAGGAACGCGCAGAAGAGCGGTAGTTTGCAGTTTATGGCCCGCTGTCTTTGCTCAGTCTATCGCCACAAGTGTGTATGTAGCTTGAGCCCCGTGATGCACGAGTTGGAGTGTGATAGGCCGGCATACCTGCAGTAGGGTCTGTTCTCGGCCCGACCTCAGCCGAATGACCGAGTAAAGAGAGAGCTCTCCATTGGAAAGAGAATATTGTAGCTGCCGCAGCTTTGCAGTCTCATTCTTACCGAATCCAATGAAGATACTGTGGAGCTTTTGTCCAAGAGGTGATTCCAAATCGATAATATGCGTGATGTTGAGCGCATAGGAAAGCGTTGTTGATGCCGTCTTCCGTAGCTCAAGACCGAGCCGGTAGGGTAGCCAGGGGGTTGACAGCGAAACCACTGTGTGTTCATCAACCACGCCTCGGTCAAAAGCCTCTGGCCACCTGGTCCGCTTCATCGTCTTCTTCTGCTCAACCTGTCCGAGGAATCCGCGGTACCACTGGATCTGCTGGGTTGTCCGAGAGACAACCGGGCGCACAGAGCCCGGCGTCAGTTCCGCGGAAGTGGGCGCGCCGACACTGGAGCGCGGCAATGGAGCTGCTGTGGACGAATACCGCGCGACATGGTTGTCGCATAGGCCCACGCCGGGAGCGTTGGTAACGGTGTCAAGTCGGCAGATCCTAGAGCAGTCAGCCAGCTTCCTTCAGCTTAGAGTCGGCTAGATACAGGTTTTTGGGGGGGGGGCTCGGTCGGGTTGCTGGCTAGACCTACCAGACATCTGCCCCTATAGAAAATTGCAGTCTCGACACTAGACGGTCCAGATCGCCGTTCATTTCCTTGATTGCGTCCTTCCCATAGGCGAACTTGAGACGGGACTTCACATCCGAGCCGCTTCCCAAGGCGGCGAGAGACCTGTCCATCTCGGCCAACTTGGCACGGCACGGCTCCAGGGCGCTGCGGATTAGGCTGTGCATTTCGCCCCTGCTCGCGCGGGTTGCGCTTTCCGAGGACCTCTGCAGCTCTCGATCGATGGCGAGGCAGATGCCCTCGAGAAAGGCGAGGGTATCGCTCAGTCGCGCGGCCTCCGATGGGGCCCCTCTGTAGGACGCTATGACTGCCTTCAGCTTGGCGGCGATGGAGGCAACTTCGGCCGCCAAAGAGAAGACCCCGACCACAGCAGATACTGGCTCCATTGCGCTTACGTTTGTAGGAAATGAGAAGGGATCGAGACGAAAGTAGGTAGGCAAGGGTGGGTCGACGGTGTGCTCAGAAGCTTGATACACGTCGTGGCGAGCGTGCGCAAAAAAAAAAATGAAGGCAGAGGGAAGAAAAAAAGGGATTGTGAGGGGACTGCACGAGAGTTGTCTGCCACCCTGAAAGTGCCCAGCACTGCCTTATGCAGGCAGGCGGTGCACTAATGTGTTTAGAGAGTGCTGCCTTACCTCCGATTTGAGGGGTTATTTGTGTGGTGGTCATGCAGCCTGCCCCGCGTCTTACCACCCTCGGGCAAGCGAACCACATTGGCGGGAGTCCTGCGTGCGTGAATACCCAGTGTAGTGTTCTTATTTGATCCGCGTCATGGAGGGAACACGGCGAGCCCACGCGGTGCAGGCAGTCCCGGCCGCCGGGTGGCTGCCAGCATACATGTGCCACCTCCAAGTACATGTATGTACCTATCGGGATGATTTTACTGCATTCCGTCGGGCCACGCATGGAACTAAACCGCTTAATGCAGACGTTGTACACACTATCGACTCCACTTTTTCTTTTTGGCTTGATCACTTCTGTGGTTTCTGGCATTAGCACACGCATGATGCATAAGTCATCATGTCCTTGCTGGACCCCCAGGCATCATTTCGCTGAATTTCTGAGACGGCAGCTACCGTATCCGCGCCGGCTTGGCAGTCAAGTATCTCGACATCTTTTGGGGCTCGAGGAGCCGCTGTCATGGCCCGCCATGGCCGGCGCCAAGGACGTGTGGCACCTGGAGATGATGGACCTTCTGCATCCCGAAAAGACTTGGGGCGTCCTCTTGCAGCTTTACAGCTGAACCCTGCGCGGCAATAGAGACGATGGTCTCGTCGGAAACGGCCACAGAACCGCCGTCGCGGGCCCTCCAAGAGTCGCAAAGTCGGCCCGTTTCGGGTGGGGGATTCCACACATCGAGAGCGAGACGGAGGGGCTACCAGCTCCTCGAGGGCACCGGCCTCGCGTCGCGGTTCCTGGCCACGATCCACGAAAGCGGGGCGGGTCGTGGGAATGCTGTTGGAGCGGGTCGAGGGCGGGCGCCACGTCGGCGCCGGGGACCTGGCGGCCTGCTCGGCCGCGCTCTGCAGGCTGCACGCCATGGGGATCCTGCACGACGACACCAGCCGGCACAACTTCCTGGTCCTCCATGGGGCTGAGGGTGGAGGCGGGGGCAGGGACAAGAGAGTGGTCATGCTGGATTTCGAAAAGCACAAGGAGGGGCTAACAAGGTCGAGCTGGACGTTGAGATGGATGGCCTGATGGCGCAGTTAGAGGAGGAGATGGGCCGCGGGTCGAAGCTGACGTGCTGAGTGGCGTGGGGAATAGGGAGTATATCAAATCCCATCGTGTCTTGCTCTGGCTTACATGGAAGTTTCGACTACATAGGCTTATGTAAATTATGACCCAATCACGCCCAGCATGATACCTTAGATAGGTAGTAGTACAGTCGCGATTTGGCACGACAAGAACGAACTCCTCTGACATCAAATTCCCAGACCGCTTCAAGTACGCACCGGCGTCCGCCCTGCTGCCGGGACGTATTGAGCCCTGGAGAAGGCCGCGTTTCCTCTGGAATCCTTTGGCTGGCGTGGGTCGTGGAAGATGGCCTCCATGCGCGTTCGATCGCCGTCGGTATAAGCCGCCCACCACACTCCCGCCTTACCATCCTTGACATGATTGCTGGACCGATACGGCCGGGGACCTTTCCCCTGACGTGCGGGATGTGCATGTAGTGTGGCGGTATTCCCTCGGCGGGTCTCGCCGAGCTGGGATCCTGCGAGAACGGCATGGTCTTCTCGTTGTCGCAGTAAGAACTGGGGTATTTTCGTTTCGGCGGTCCGGTGGCATGGGCCTCCGTAATGGCCGCGGCTGCGGTCGCTGTGACATCCCGAGCGTATTCCTGTGGTGTCTTTGGCTCGTTGCCGTGGCCGTGGCGTCCGGTCTCGGGTGAGCCACAGGTGGCAGTGTGATGATATGCTCGGTGCTGCTGCCGATATCAGCCGCAGGAGGATGGCCTACGGAGGTCTCCGACTCGACCTTGCTAGGAGAGCAGCCCATGGTGAGTAGTCCCTGGTATCAGTGCGGCGACGTGATTAACAAGACTTGGGAGAGGATAATCTAGATTCCTAAACCGGCAGGACGAGGGGGGGGGCGCAAAGGAAGCGCTCAACGCTAATGAAACTGCTGTGACAGAGAAGAAAAGTCAATAACAGCGAAATAAAACCGAGTGGACGAGCTCAAATCTCGAGGGTGGGGGGCTGCTGGCGTCTGAGAGGCCGTGAAGTCTGTACATGTAGGCTTAACTTATATGGGAAACAACATCCTCCCATGGCCAGGCGAGTAGCTTGCGGCCAGACTCCAACTCCTGAAATAAACACCCATGCGTGTTGCCGGTTCTGCGGCCACATTCGCAACCCTTTGTCATTTTAAACGCCCGTCCAGCAACAGTTCCAGCAAAACGGTGGCGCCGATTTGGCCGCACTGCGAGGCCCCCCATCAGCATGGCCTAATAGCCTTGGCCTCATAGCCTCATGGCCTGACCTAGCAGCCCGGCTTAGCCGCCTGGCCCAGCAGTTTGGTCCAACAGTCTGGCCTGCTGGTCTGGCCTGGCTGGAGGCAGGCAGGCATATTCGGCGGCAATTGAGGTACTTGGTCTGGCGCTTGTGAGGTAGCCAATTATGTGGACCCCGTTAGCCCCCAATGCCACCCAGCACACACAGCAGCGCGGCAACGACCTACATGCACCACCCTTCGTTTGGCCCGAGTGTTCGCCAAAAAAAAACCCCCCCTATGGCTGCCTTGTGTCGGCTTGTTTCCATATAACAAAGTCGGCGATGACAGTCGAGGTCCATCGGAGATCTCGTTCTGGTAAATTTCTTTTACTTATCTTTGAGCCCGCCCACACAAGTACCTCTTCAGGATTCACCTTAACACTAGCCTTCATCGATATCATCCCTCCCTCCAATCCGGACTCACTTCGAGTATGGCCGACTCAAGTTGCTCCTCGATCCCCCGGACTGAAACCGAAATATGGGCCGATATAACGTCGGAGCAGGAGTACTCAGATGCCAATGAACTGGCCCAGGTTGAAGTTTTCAGGTCGGCCTTGCTGTCACCGGGCGCCAATAGCACCAAGGTCGCCCGAGTAGTTGACGGTATACAGCGCTACGTCTTCAGCCAAGAGGGACCCCACGAATATTGGCTCGGGTTCATGTGGAGTCAGATGCTTTATGTCGCCTCGTGGTACCCTGCCGAGGGATCGGTCCATGATATTTTCCTGGAAGCGTTGGCCATATTCAAAAATGGCACACCAGACACAGGCAACGACAAGGAGACTCTCAGCGAGCCGTGCTGGCCTCACCTCCCGGGATTCGGCCGCAGCTGCGGAGAAGATGCTTACGGTAAGTATGGGATCGCCCTCATGTTCTTTCCACCAACTTCTTCTTGCCACGATTTAGTCCTGCGAGTGCCCTCAGTCAATTGATCCCTTCGTCGCAGATCCAACTGTTGAATCCCCAGCCGTGGTCGACGCCAGCCCCCAGGGGCTGTGGGAGCTCGACTGGCACGCCAGCGTCACGTCCTTGATCGCGCGCGTCGACAGCGCCGGCCTCTACCCGCTGAGGATGGCCGCCGTCTGGCAGATGCGCGTCTCGCTCGAGGAGCCCCTTCTCGCGTGCAAGTACTCTCGCAGGCACCGGCTCACAGCCGCACGCACGTGGATCGTCCACGCGGCCGGCCGCATCCTCGACTACCTGGCCACCGTCGCGGCTGCCGGCGGGGATGCCGAGCGCGCCGAGCCCAGTGGGCTCTGGGACCCCGACCCAATTCATGGAAAGGGCAAAACACTGTGGCAAAACAACGACCGCCTGCAAAAGGGCACCCTGTGCGCTGGTAGGGACGACATCGGGACTTTCAGCCTCGAGCGCTGGGAGTTCTGGAAGGCCAGGTTGGAAGAGCTCCGCGCCGAGTTTGGCGAGATCGAGGGGGCGGAGGGCTGGGTCGACGAGATGCTGGACAAGATGAACGAGGTCCAGGCCGCAGCCGGGCCCTTCGAGAAACCGCGCTTGGATGTCGACGGCGAGCAGACGCTGGTGGCTGCCAACCGCCAGGAGAAGTCGGCTGTTGTTGCTGGCAGTAGCGGGAAGGAGCCCGAGAAAGGGTCGGTGGTGGCCGCCCGTGGGGAAAAGTCGACGGACCAAGAAAGCCTGCTCAACGATGTCGTCGAAAAGCAGCTGTCTGTGGAGAGGAATAAGAAGAGAGGAGTGCTTGGGAGAACGAAAGACAAACTAGAATTGGGATGTGTAGTGTCTTGATAAATTCTTCTGCTTTCCTTTTGTCCGCGGTCTAGCTCATGCGGGCGTGTCATCGTTGTACGATATATTCTTCATAGTGCCTTCTTGCTTTTGCTCCTGCTACGCATCACTTGTATTTTATTGTCTACCTTGGTACCACTCTCTGTATTTCATTCTTGTGTTGGCGCCAGCGAGGTACTGTCTTGCGCTTTGGCGGATCGGTCACTACGGATCCTTTTATGGTGGTGCGTGCCGTGGGGCCTGATGCAGACGGCAAATGGAAGAGCTTGCCTACTTTACCCTGGCAATAGTCGACAAGAACAGGTGACGCCCAAACTTGAGGGTAAATGGGGATATACCCTACGAGCAATTCTTCCCATTGCATCCGCCTGCTGGTATTTCAACGATAGCTTTCCCTATGACTCTCCTTCCACTTCCTCGTAGCGTGGCTGTACTGCGTATGCCCACCTACCACCAAGCATTCTCCAGCCCCATAACGCAGATGGCGACATATGAGCACTTTGACAGACCACCTTGGCTGCCTGCTTTATCCGCGTTAGGCGCCAACCCCGACGCCGAGCCCTTCCGAATCCTGCCTTTCGCTCCCCCCTTCCATTTCCATGCACTTTCACAAAATCCTTGTTTATCACCAACGCGCACGCTGGGTTACTGCGTCGTGGGCCTGCCGTATCGCGAACCTCTGCCGTGACAATGGCTGAATAAACGCCGCTGCAAGATGCCTCCGAATTCCTGTCATTGGCCGAGGGCGGGTTGGTAGACAGGAAGCAGGCGACATTTGGGCTTCTCAAAGAGTTGCTTCAGAAGGTGCAAGATTCCCGTGCAAAACACGACGGAGAGTAGCTTAAGGTCACGTTCCGAGGGAAGGACTATGCCCTCGATGTAAGCGGCCAGGCTGCCTTGCCTTTTGGTAGCCATTACGTTGATTGGTTAACATAATTGCATAGGTTGTTTCTGCCTACACGTTGGCACTAGGGACATGCCGCCCCAGCTTCTCGTCAGCGCTCATGAGCAGAGAGAGGCCACTGCCGCCGGTCTTGTCTCTACCATCGATGTGCTTGCATACTACAGCGATCTCGAAGCGCTCTACCGAGCGAAGCGGACTTGGCCGGAGAACTGAAGCTACTAGAACGGGCCTTGAGTCCGCGGATGCTATATCTGGGTCTTCGGATAGAACGCCGGTGGAGATGAAGAGGGCCCTGGAAGAGGTGGTAAAATCTGCCATCCACAAACAAACACGGGATCGACATGCCCGTCTTGGAGTTCTGCGCCGTCGCCGTGGCGGAGGGCATGCTCCAAGGTGCTGCGGCGAACCCCGTGTGGGCACCCGAGATGCTGCGCGTGCTCCTCAACTGATGCAACGGCCAGCGGGCTACGGATTTGGTCACTAGGATGTTACCGAAGCCGCACAACAGAATAAGGGGGCTGGAGCTGGGCCTGTAGCCTATCACTTCCTCAGGGAAGATCTAGAGGCCACCAAAGCCCTCAAGTGGAATGCTTCTCCCGGCGAGTTGCCGGGAAGGAGGAGGTAGTGGCTTACCAGTGGTCAGTATGCGCCTCCTTCGTCAGGCCAATTTACTATGGAGTCGTCTAGCGGCCTGTGCACGTGACCATCAGCTGACCCGTGCATGAAGATGTAAATTGATTTCGACACATGAGGTCGCCCAACCACCCGTCAATCTCCCTCCATCAGCGACCCAAACCGTATCTTGACAATCCACGCGAATTTCCCCTCCACTCAATGGATGACAACGACCACTTCCCCCGCCAACACATCGATTGGTCGCTGGATGATCAGTGGTGGTGGCCAGCGCACAAGTTCGAGCTTCAACAAGAGGACCTTGTTGGTTCTCTGTATCAGCGTTTCAATACCAGGGTGGTCCCGGTCCAGACCCTCGAATGTTTCCACCTCGACGTGCGCGAGATCGCCAACGCTGTGCCGCGTGGAAAAGTCGATGTGCTGTACGCGAAGCTGGAGGAGCGGGCCACACAGAGGAGAAAGGAGCTTGCCAAATCCTATTCTCGAATGCTGGGCGAGTTGGTGATGCATTCCGAGTGTTTTGCAGACTCGGACCAGTATCACGCCTTCTTCCAGTTCTCGCGAGAGTTTTCCTTCGACGCACTCGTGGCCCTGGTAGCGGACTTCTACCAGCGACGGCGCCGGCGTGACTCGTCAGGCTTCAAAAAAAAGAAGCGATTCAGAGTTCGGTCCCCTCCCCTTCGTGTTGTCTCTTCCGCTCCCACTCCTGCTGTGCCGCAGCCTACTGCCTCGTCTCAACAAGCCTTCCCCCCATCTACCGCTTCGCCTGGGTCTCCTACTCCATCTCGACACCACACGCCTCCTGCGGTAGTTTCGGCCCTGCCTCGGTCCTCTGCCACAGCTGCTGCCGTTGCCCCCCCGTCTACGTCTTCTACTATGACTCCCACATCTCCCAACGTCACACTGCCCGCCTCTGCCCAAGCGAAGCGCGAAGGCCGCTGCGGTAGCGATTCGGCGGACGAACAATGTTCGGCAACCCCCACCAAAAGAGCTAGGGCGGAGGAGGCCGAGAAGCCGACGCCAGGCGCCAAACGCAGGCGGGCTTCCCGTAACTTTGGGGGCACAGAAGGGTCGCGCGCGTTACACCATCGAGACTCGGCGATCGCAACCCCCAAGCCCCTTTCTAGCCCAACACAGCAAGCCGGTAACGTGAGAGAGAAGGGGAACCGGGGATTCGAGGATAGGGTAGCACATAAACAAGATATTCCATAAGGTTATGCGGGTATCTGATACGGTAGCTGTATTTCAAGCCGTGGTGCTGCATCGTCACCTATTGGCCATACGAGGACATGAGGGATGCAGCAACGGTTCAACAGTGCCGATACCATATTGGTTATGATGCAACACTGGTTAGGCAGCAGTAACGACAACCCCTGCCGACTCCATCACGCTGCGGAATCCTTTCTTGGGGCTCGAGCGAGGCAGCATCGCCCGTCTTGCGGGGCCAAGCGAGAGTGATTGCTACCTCTAGCCTCATATTTAATCTAGAGTCCTGAGATAACTCTAGTTCTATTTCTCTTGCGCTGGCCCGGGGCGAGGATTTCGCCGAATCGGTCCACACAATGGTCTTCAGGGCCATTCATTTACCCCAACGGAAGGCCGTGGTATGTCCCGCCCGATTTCCCAGAGACCAGGCGGCGCGGGAGGCCGGGGGACGTGTGGGCCTTGGGGGTTGTCGGCCTCTTCCTTCTAGGGCGGCTCTCGCTGCCCGGTACGGTGAAGGAGCACGGGATTCGGCGGATCGCCTGCTTGTACTCGACAGATGACGGTCAGTCGGAGGACGTCCAAAAGGCCCAGGCCGAGCAAAAGAGGTGGCTCGGCCTCGTTGCAACGGCCCGTCACGAGATACAGTTCATACCGCGTGGCGAGCGGTCTGACGAGCGGTTGGTGGCCCACGAGGCCGTCTGGGAGATGCTGGAGCCCACTGCGGCGGAGAGGTGGACGCCTCGCATGGCGTGGGCCAGCCTGAAAGCTCACTTTACCGATTGAGGATGACGACCGCGATATGGCTCGGGATGGGGGAGCAATGCCAGACTCCAAAAGCTAAGAGCGCAAGAGCTTGGCTGCCACGACCAATACGAAAAAATTGTGCGGGTTCGAGTCGACATGAGCGGGGGCAACATGAAATAGGGACACCCCAACTGAGGAATGCTTGGCGATGCCGATTTATTTTGCTCAATACCGCTCCGTCTTCGCTCCTGATAGCCCCCCTCCCCTGGATATAGGCTTCTGCGCAATCCCATATACATCGCAGCTCGATATGGGCTTGGCATTCCTGCTCTGGCTGGGCCGGAGCCGGCCTATATCCGTTCCCCTCATGTCTGAAAAAAGAACCGCATGCTTTCTCCGCCCCATCGAAGCAGTTGATACACGTTAGACTGTACAGATGTGTAGTACTGCCCTGGAGCCCGGGATGCAAGAACCTCCTCGCCGTTGAGGTTTGTAAAGGCCCCCCTCCTTGGTCGAGTGGGCGATTAGCTGCAACCACTGACATAGTTGATAGTGATGGAACAACCGTTGTTCCCTGTCCAGCCCCAGTACGTTAGAGATGGGAAAGATGTGTCGAGACTTTCGGTAATAATGGTGTTGATGGCTTACAATGGGCTGACCCGCAAGTCTGGCATCCGGCGCGGCGGATCGAGTCGTAGGCGGCTCTCATGACCTCCCTCGTCGCGGAGCACCCGTTGCCCTGAACGAAAAGGCTGCAGGTCCCGCTGCAAACCCCGGATTTACTATTGGGCGGGGCGTGCATGACAAGATTGCCGACTGTTAGCCAGGCGGACAACGCGTAGCGAAGACACGAATTTTCCAGGGATGGGCCAGGGACGAGACGGGGAAAGCGAAGGTGAAAAGGGGGTGGGCCAAGACAGGGAAAAGAAGGCTGCCCCAACTTACGAGCCGCCGGTGCGGTAAACGGTGTCCTCGAGCCTGGTCCTGGCCCTGGTGCATTCGTCCTTGAAGCTCTGATTGTTGGTGCACCAGCTGCTGCCCTTGCAGTTGGTGGAGTCCTGGCGGGCGAGGAGGACCTCGCCGCGGCCGACGATCTCGCCGCCCATGTGGATCTCGCCGCCGGTCTGGGCGCCGCCGCTGGCGGCGGCGACGGGCGAGACGGCCTCAACCTCGACGGCGACGGTGGCAGTGCCGTTGGACAGCATCACTGTCTCGAGGAGCGGGTTGGGCTGCGGCGCAGGCTGCGGCGCGGCGCAGGCCAGGCCGGCCAGCACGACGAAGACCTGGATGGTCTGGGGGAACTGCATTGTCGGTGTGCGTGATGGGGTGTCGAGCGGGGGGATCTTGAAGGCAAGAGCTGGAGTCTTGAGAAAAGGGTTGTCTCTGAGAATGAGCTTGATCCGTGATCGCTAGCGGTGGGGTGTCCAGTTCCGAGGGGTTCTAAAGGGGATGGGAGGAGAGGCTTTATATAGATATTTTTGAGAGGTAACCAGGGGCCAGGAGAGGTTGGGCTACACAACATAATCTCTTTTCATCGTGGTTTCCATGACCAACCCCTTTAGCCCGGTTCAGCATCGGTTTGCCCTGGCCTGTTGCCTGCTTGGCTGCTGCATGCTAACGATTAGCCTCTGGGTTCAACATTGGCCGTATCCTTCTAGAGCTGTGATAGGGCTAGTCGCTGACAATAGAGACAAGCAGACGCCTTCTCGCCTGCTGGAACGGGTAGGCCTGTATGTCTATTGGTAATTTCCTTCCTCATTACTCGCGCGACCCCATTAGATGGCGTGCTGAAGCCGCAGGACAAGGCAAAAGTTTACGTTGAAGTCGCAGGACAAGCACACAAGACAAAAGTTTACGTTGATGCCGCCTCTCTCTAGCCGGTGAGCAGAAACCCTTAGTTCAAATTGATTCGCCCTTGCCGTTGCGAGGTCATTGCCCAGATTTCACCGACCCCACGAGGCTGTTGCCCAGCCTTGGTGACCCTTGAGAGTCTCAATGCTAGTGGCCGGCTCATTCCCCCACTAACATCAACGACCGAGACAAGAATGGATTGCAGGGCCGGAAATCTACTCGCTTCGGCGCCTAGGTGGAAATAGGGCCACCACGGGCTGGGGCGGCACCGCACCGCATCGAACGAGGTGACAATAACTGTCGATGCAAAAACCTCCACTCTCCGTGGCCACGAGAACGTATCGACGCCGAGGCTTCGCGTAGGCAGGTACGGCGTGGGGCATGCTAAGGCCTAGCCTGTTCATGCTGAACCTCGAGGGCTTTTTTCCCCCACGCTGCGCCCAGTCTTTATTTCCCATCGTGAAAGTTGCTGCCGCTTCTGGAAGCGGCGGGAGCACTTAGTTGGGGGCACGTTAGGTCGTCCGAATCGCCGAGGCAAAAGCAGGCAGATGCGTGCCCCGGAGCGAATGAGGTCTGGGAGGCTGTCGTAACACGCATCTTGTCCGTTACGGCGATGGCGGCGCGCTGGCGTACCGAGACAGAAGTCCATTGTGGCGACCAAAATATGAGAATCGGAGGCAAAGGGCGGTGGTTCTGTAAACGTTCAAGGCAGAAAGTAATGGGGGTGTGGGCAGTGAACCGTTATCGGCCATTGTTGTATGTTTTGTTTTGCCCTGATTAGGTCCCTATACCATACATACAAAATGGTCTCCCTCACATTCTCTTTTGTCTACATTTGTTCCAGCCAACAGCGTGCGTCCTTGGCCGTTGGTAGAACGAAGGCGAGGCCATTATACGGTAAGAAACAGAAAAGTGAGCGGGAGAAAGCATCCCCGCGTTCCCATATCAAGGACTCAGCCTATTCAGCGTCCACTCGTCCTGCTTGTCGTCCTCGCGCTCGTAGACGAACCGGTCGTGCAGCCTGTTCTCGCGGCCCTGCCAGAACTCGACGCGCACGGGCACGACGCGTAGGCCGCCCCAGAACTCGGGCACGGGCACGTCGTCGACGCCCTCGAACCTTTCCTCTACCTCACGCACCCAGCCCTCGAGCTGCGCCCTGCCGTCGTCGCCGTCGCCGTCCTCACCATCATCACCCTCCCCGGCCCGGGGCTCCAGGACGGCGCTCTGCCGGCTCGCCCAGGCGCCCAGGCGGCTGCCGCGGACGCGGGTGGCAAAGTAGGCCTGCGACTCGGCGGGCGTCAGGCGCTCGGCGCGGCCCTCGACGCGCACCTGGCGCTCCTGGGCCTCCCACCAAAAGGTGAGCGAGGCCCAGGGGTTGGAGGCGAGGTCGGCGGCCTTGCGCGAGGTGCCAAAGTTGGAGTAGACGACGAACCCGCGCGCGTCGAGCTCCTTCATGTAGACGACGCGCGCGCTCACGCGGCCCGACGGGAGGCTGGCCGTCGAGAGCGTGCAGGTCTCGGGGTGCGCGACCTTGTTTCTGGCGCTGTTACTGTTGGCGGCGGCGGCGGCGGCTGGGGGCGGCGCCGGCGGGTCAAGCGCGGCTTTGAACCAGGCGTGGAACTGCCGGATCGGCGACGTCGGGTCCAGGTCAACGCGCTGGAGCCCCAGGAGCTCGTGCTGCGTGAACTGCTCGGCCTGGCTGTTGCTCGGAGCCGTGGAGGATGGGGCGACTTGCATGTTGTGCTCGGTGTCGGGTTGGGGTGAGATGTCAGGCCAATGTCAGCCAGCCGCAGGAGGGATGAATATTATGACGCATCGCCATGGAATCCTGTCCGGGTGGACTGTGTCCGACCTCGGAACGTCATCGCAAAGACATGTCGTCGAATATAAATGCAAATTGGGAGAGAGAGAAAGAAAAAAAAGCCACCAAACCCCCAATCATCACGCCATGGGTTTCCAACCGATCCAAGGTGAGACCACCGCCACCAAAACGGCCGCACTTTGGGCTCATCATCACCCGCCAACCCCTGGACAAGACGGCAATAGCATGGTTTTTTGGTGTACTTACAGATGAGCTTTTCACCCTCGGCCGGAGGTGGGTACAAGGCCATTTTTCGTCGAAAAGTAGGCGCACACAGGTGATTCAGAGAGGTCAAGGCGCGAGCACGAGTGTGACAGCGCAGATGGGCGAGTTGCAAGCTGAGCATTCCCTCGAGGATCATGTCATTCATTGCTAGGGAGCAGGTATTATTGACCAAGTCCCCGCCACGCAGGCAGCACACGAGTTGCGGGCAGGGCGGGGCATTCACTGAAAATATGGAACGAGGAAGAAGGATAGGCTGTCTCCCATGACTCGATGGTGACATCGACACCAACGCCTGGCGATCGCCAGCTTCAAATTCAATCAATGCGAACCAAACCAGTCCAAAAGGGACCACGAGCTAACTAGCAGTACAGGGGTATCTTGGTGAAGAAAATACAGTAGAGCAAATGAGAAAAGAGAAAAGGAAAGAAAAAATGCACCCGACAAACGAAGAGAAAACAAAAACAAACCAAACGCCAAATCCCAACCAAACGCAACGCAGGTACACATACGCATACAAGACGAAATGCTTGCACACATACGGTACCATACGATATATAACAGATGGATCGGCAGCCATGATCCACGTCTCCTATCACTTGCTTGTCTAAATGCGCGGTTTTACGTCTAACAGGGCTATCACGAGGAGCTCAGGAATGATGCGTGCAAGTAAGGAGAAAAAGAAAGCAACGATGAGAAAACGCCAGAGCGGGATGGAGTGAGCCTTTAGGCTGCTGCATACCACCCTCGCAACAAAACACAACGACTTTTATCTACCACCAACCTATACCCACAGGGGAAAAAAAGAGAGAGAGAAAAGAAACGATTCAGATGGAATGCGTCCGAACTCTGACAATGACACACTTCTCAAATGTCGAATATGTATCCTTTCTCATCCCACAAGACGAGACGGATCCACAACAACAACGCTGGCTTCCGACATCCTAGGACATCACCAGCGCGAGAAGCGCCATGCGGCAGTACAGGCCGTACCTCATCTGCCAAGTGTAAAGTGTTAGCGACGGCTCCAAGCCCACGAGGGCCAAGCAAAGCAGTATAAAAAGAGACTCACCTGTCTGAAGTAGGCGGCCCTCTGGTCAAAGTCAACCTCCTCCGCGATCTCCTCGTTCCGCGGGAGCGGGTGCATCACGACCATGTTGGGTTTGGCGTGCCGCAGCATCGCGTTGTCGACCCTGTAGGACCCGCGCACCGCATCGTATGCCTCCTGGCTCGGGAACCGCTCCTTCTGCACGCGGGTGCAGTAGAGCACGTCGGAGCGCGCCACGATCTCGGGTGTGAGCGCCTCCGACTCGCTCAATAGCTGCCCGCGCTCCACGAGCCGGTCGCGAACGTAGGCCGGCAGCGCCAGGCTCTTGGGGCTGACTAGCTGGATCCGCACCTCGTAGTGCCGCAGCAGGCTCGCCAGCGAGTGCACCGTGCGTCCGTACAGGAGGTCGCCGACAAACGTGATGGTCAGCCCCTGGACCGTGCCCAGCTCCTCCCGGATCGTAAAGAGGTCCAAGAAGGCCTGCGTCGGGTGCTCCTTGCTGCCGTTACCGCCGTTGATCACGGGCACCTGGCTAAACTTCTGCGCCACCTCTGCGCTGTGCTCTTCTGGGTGTCGAAGCACTACGGCGTCGCCATATTGCGCTACCGTGCGGATTGTGTCCTGCAGCGACTCACCCTTCTGCACCGAGGAGTGCGACGTCGAGATGGCGATAGTCCGGCCGCCGAGCCGCTGCATCGCCGCGTCGAACGACGCCGACGTGCGAGTTGAGGGCTCATAAAACAGCGTGCAAAGCACCCGGTTCTGGAGCACGTTGAGCACCCCGTCGCGCTGCACCCCCAGCCGCATCTCCTGCGCCACCGTGAAGAGGTGGTGAAGGTCCCCGCGCTTGTAGTCATGCACCGAGAGCACATGCTGGTTCTTGAATCGCGACGGCGCCGCCAGGAGCTCCTTCAGAGAGGACGCGCCACCCAGGGATGGCAGGATCGCATGGCCAGGGATCTCGTGGTCTGCCAACAGCTTGGCACCCACCGTCGGCGACATGGCAGAATCCAAGCCGCGAGGGCGGAGGATAGGCCGCGGGCCTGCCGTCAGAATCGAGTGGCGTCTAGCCGCGGCGGTGCTGTCGCCAGCAGGCTTCATAGGAGGAGACATCGGAAGGGGCAGGGCGTTGTGTGTTGACATGTCCTTGCCCAGAGGCGCCACCTTGAGGGTCTGGCCATCGAGACAGACAACCTTGTCGTCGAACGTGACCCTCTGCACCGACCCGCGCATCATGCGGCCAGCAAACGGCGACCACTCGCTTCTCGTCGGAACGGTGTACGGGCGGTTCATCTCGACCTCGACTGAGGTGCCAAGCTGCTCGTGAAGCTCAAAGATCTCCATGGGATTATCGTGCAGCCGCACCTTGATGTCATCGATGCTGAGCTTGCCCTCAGCGACCGACGTCAGCAAGAGAGGCAGGGCGTCCGCGATGCCCACCGACGCGTCGACGCTGTGACCCAGCGTGTGCGCCAGCTGATACGGCAGACTGCCGACCGAGAAGACATCGATGGTGGCCATGTGATCCCACAGCGCCTTCTGGTCTTCGACAGTCGGGAGCAGCTGGCAAGGGAAGTCCCTCTGAGACAGGTACAGTGAGTAGATGGACACGTCGCACGTCACTTTGAGTCCCTTCTCTTTGCTTAGTGCGATGAGCTTGATGTCATCCTTGGTCGTGACACAGGTCACATGGATCCTTCGGCTGTGGAGGCTGGCAAGGAGTAGGATGGATGCGAGGTCTGTCGTTTTCGCGTCCGTAACAATCGGCTTGTGCGTCGGCCACGAGTCGAAATGCTCCGTCACAGCGGCCACCTTGCTGATGTTGTCCGAGAGGTGGTTGAAGGGGATGAAGAGCGAGCCCACCTCGCCCGTGACCTGGCTGATCTGCTGCGAGTTTGTTGAGGTTGCCGAGACAGAAAAGTTGAAGTCGCAGTGCGCCCCCGTCTTGCTGTTAACCTGCGCGATCTTGAGCGTCCGCGCATCCGTGATGGAGCCCTCCACGCCCAGGGGCATAACCCGGATCATGCTGAAGCCAGACTCAACCGATGCCCTGCTGACCGTAGTCAGATCCTCACTGCCCTGAGACACCAGCCCCGGGACGAAGGCGGCAATGTTGATCAGGCCAGGGAGGATCATGGTGCGGTGGCTCGTCTGGTAGTCGCGCACGCCCACCTCAAGCTCAAAGTGCCTGGCGATGGCCTCAACCATGATCTTGGCGTTCTTGACGTTGGTAACAAGCGGGATCTGGTAGTCCACCGCCATCCTGCGGGTCTGGTAGCCCTTGCTCATGTAGTTGGCCGGGCGCCTGTACTTGTTGTTGGACGGCAGGTTGATGTAGAGGTCGATCATGTTCTTGGCCAGGTGCTGCGTCAGAGAAAACTCGGATTTTTGGTCGTCGTCCTCGGCGCCGAGGACCTCGAGGTACTGCACCGGGATGCCATGCTCCTGAAGGAAGTCGGCTGTCCCTGCCGTTGCGAAAAGCTTGTACCCAAGTTTCTGCAGGTTGGCCACCGACGGCAACATCTCCTTCTTGTCCTTGTACGAACCGATGGATAAAAGCACGTTGTTGCGGGGGATCTTGAAGCCCGTCGAGATCAGGGCCTTCAGGTAAGCCTCGTACTTGTCGGTGCCGAAGCAGGCCACCTCTCCCGTCGACGCCATCTCAACACCAAGCACAGGGTCAGCTCCCGAAAGACGGGAGAAGCTGAACTGGGGCACCTTGACACCAACGCACTCGGCGTTCCTGTCCACATCGGGGTACTCCTCGAAAGGCAACCCCATGATGGCCTTGGTAGCCATCTCGATGAGGTCGACGCCCATGACTTTGGACACAAAGGGGAACGAACGCGAGGCGCGGACGTTGCACTCAATGACCTTGATGTCGTTGTCCTTGGCGATGAACTGGATGTTGAACGGGCCCGTGACGTTGAGTGCGTCGGCGATCTTGCGCGTCGCCTCCTCGATCCGCTCGATCGTGGTCTTTTCCAGATCCTGTGGGGGTAGGATCAGGGTGGCGTCTCCCGAGTGCACACCGGCATTCTCGACGTGCTCTGAGATGAAGTGGCCGACAACCTTGCCATCCTTTGCAACTGCGTCCATCTCGATTTCCTTGGCATTTTCGATGTACTTTGTGATAACGACAGGGTGCTCGCGGGAAACCTCGGCGGCCTGTTGCAAGTACGATTCGAGATCGGCCTCGGAGTAGACCGTGTTCATGGCAGCGCCCGAAAGCACGTACGACGGGCGGACAAGCACGGGGTACGACACCGAGTTGCAGAAGCTTTGGGCCTCAGCAAAGCTCGTCAGCTCTTTCCAGGTAGGCTGGTCCACTCCGATCCTGTCAAGCATACGCGAGAACTTGTAGCGGTTCTCGGCGGTGTCGATCATCTCGGGGGACGTGCCCAGAACCTTGACGCCGGAACGGAGAAGGGGGAGGGCGATGTTGTTCGGGGTTTGGCCGCCCATGGCACCCAGGACGCCGCTAGCAGACTCCATCTGGTAGATGTCAAGCACAGTCTCCAGATTGATGTTCTCGAAGTAGAGCTTGTCGGCCTCGTCGTAGTCCGTGCTGACCGTCTCGGGGTTGTAGTTCACCATAATGGTCTTGTATCCACTCTCGCGGAGAGTGCGGATTGCGCGGACGGAACACCAGTCGAACTCGACCGAAGAGCCAATGCGGTACACGCCGGAGCCAAGAACCATAACGCCGTGGTCGTCAAGCGAGATGTCATGTTCGGTGGCGTTGTAGGTAAGGTAGAGGTAGTTGGTGAAGGCAGGGAACTCGGCGGCCACGGTGTCGATCTGCTTCACAAACGGCGTAATCCCGGCCTCGAGGCGCATACGGCGCACCGCCAGCTCGTTGGAGCTCCAGAACTTGGCCAGCTGCCTATCGCAGAAACCTAGGCGCTTGGCCTGGAGGAGCAGGTCGGGGCGCTTGGCAATATCGCCGGCGCTGAAGGTGTTCATGCTCTTGGCGAAGTTGCTGAGCCCCTTGAGCTTGTTGAGGAACCACTTGTCGATCTTGGTCATCTCCCAGATCTTGTCGACAGAGTAGCCGCTGTTCATAGCATTGGCAATGGCAAATAACCGCTGGTCCGACGGCGTCTGCAGCTCGTCATCGATCGACATCAGAGCCTTGGTCTCGTTGAAGCCAAGGTTGTGGAAGTCGATGGCGCGGATAGCCTTCTGGATGGCCTCCTCGAACGTGCGGCCGATGCTCATAACCTCACCAATACTCTTCATGGACGAGCCGAGAAGCGTAGACACCCTAGTGAACTTCTTGAGATCCCAACGGGGCATCTTGACCACGACGTAATCAAGCGACGGCTCGAAGCAGGCACAGGTAACCTTGGTGACCGAGTTGGAGATCTCCTTTAGCGGGATTCCCAGACCGAGCTTGGCGGCAATGAATGCCAGGGGGTAGCCGGTTGCCTTGGAAGCAAGAGCCGAGGACCTCGAAAGCCTCGCGTTGACCTCGATGATGCAGTACTCCCTTGAAAAGGGGTTCAGAGCGTACTGGATGTTGCACTCGCCAACAACGCCCAGGTGACGGATGACATTGACCGCCGTCGTCCGTAGCATGTTGTAGTCCTCGTCCGAGAGCGTCTGCGAGGGAGCAACAACGATAGAATCGCCCGTGTGGATACCCAGCGGGTCAAAGTTCTCCATGTTGCAGACCGTAATGCAGTTGTCCTGGGCATCACGCACGACCTCGTACTCGATCTCCTTCCAGCCCTTCATGCTCCTCTCGATCAGCACCTGAGGGCTTGCCGCCAGAGCCTTGTTGCAAAGATCGAGCAGCTCGGCCTCGTTGTTGGCGAAACCACTGCCAAGCCCGCCCAGGGCGTAGGCTGCCCGGACAATGACCGGGAAGCCAATGTCCTTGACGACGCGCATGCATTCGTCAACGCTGCTGGCGGAAGCCGACTTGGCGCACTTCTCGCCAATCGACTCCATGCTGCGGGCAAAGAGCTCGCGGTCCTCAGTCGTGATGATGGTCTCGATGGGTGTGCCAAGAACCTTGACACCGAGCTCCTCGAATTCATCCTTGAGATGGATCCCGACCTGCAGGGCGGTCTGACCTCCAAAGGTGACGTAGATGGCATCGGGCCTCTCGTACTTGATGACCTTGCGAACGAAATCCGCATTCACCGGTAGGAAGTAGACCTTGTCCGCAAGGCCCTTGGATGTCTGGATAGTGGCAATGTTGGGGTTGATGAGGACAGTGTAAATGCCCTCCTCCTTCAGGGCCTTGATGGCTTGGCTACCCGAGTAGTCGAACTCGCCAGCCTGACCAATGCTCAAGCCGCCACTGCCGAGAACGAGCACCTTCTTAACGTGGACACGGGGGTGCAGCTTGTTGTTCTCCTCCACAGTCCCGCCAGGGAAGTGAACGGGGGTCTGCAGAGAGCTGCTGTCGGTGGCACACTTCACCACCGTGCTGATGAAGACATCGAAGAGGAACTCGGTGTCTCGGGGACCGGGAGTGCTCTCAGGATGGAACTGAACACTGAAGTGGGGCTTCTCCATGTGCATGATGCCCTCGTTGCTGCCGTCGTTGGCATTGACAAAGAGCTCTTTCCAGCCATCAACCAGAGTCGACGTATCGACAGCGTACCCGTGGTTCTGCGAGGTGATGTGGCACTTGCCCGTGACCATACTGGTGCAGGGGATGTTGTGGCCGCGATTTCCAAACTTCATCTTGATGGTGCTGGCACCCGAGGCCCTCGCGAGTAGCTGGTGGCCCAGGCAGATACCAAAGATGGGCGTCTTGTTGGCCGCAACAGCCCCGGAAATTCTCTTGACGGTGTCCTGGAGCACCGAAGGGTCACCGGGGCCGTTGGAGAGGAACAGGCCATCGTACTCAGTACCGGCTCCCTGCGAGACGTCGTAGTCCCAGGGACAGACCAGCACCTCGACACCGCGCCTGAGGAAGCAGCGGAGCTGGTTGTACTTCATACCAACATCGAGGCAGAGAATCCGTATGGGGCGGCCGGAAGGGTGCTTCAAAGCGGTGCCAGTCGGGGGTTGGTAGAGCTTCGGCGCGGTTATGGACACTGAGGCATGATTGTTAGCTAATGCTGTGCGCGCATGGCAGAACTGCCCCAAGCAGGAGCAAAGTGAACCCACCCTCCGCGACAAGGTTCTTCTTGTTGGGGTTAACCCAGTTGATATCCTCAAAGTGCTGCGCCCAGTCGGGGATCGCCAGGCTCTTGATCACTGGCAGGGTGCCGTCGCCGTTGGCAGCTTGGCCGTAGGCAAGGGGGTCTTGCTTCTGCAGAAGCATGCGTCCCAGCATGCTTCCATGTTGGCGGATATGCTTGGTCAAGGCGCGCGTGTCGACGCCGAACATGGCGGGCACGCCCTGCTCCTTGAGCCATGTGCCCAGCGAGGACTCAGCCAGGAAGTGCGAAAAATCCTCTCCAGAGTATGATGCGGTAACCAGACCGGCGATGTGGATCTGAGAGGACTCGAAGTGGGCAGGAAGGTCTCCGAGCAGCTCGTCCATGGTCTTGCGCGAGGGGACGCCGTAGTTGCCGACAAGAGGGAAGGTGATGACGAGGATCTGACCCCTGTATGAGGGGTCTGTGATGGACTCTGGGTATCCCACCATGCCGGTCTGGAAGACAAGCTCTCCAGCCATGCTCTTGGGGGCGCCGAAGCTGTAGCCCTGGTACGCGGAGCCATCCTGGAGCTCGAGGCAGACGAGCCTCTCCTCTCCCTCGGCGCGGGTGACGCCAGCCGACGCCGGGGGGAACACGCGAGCAGCCATGACGGCTACGGGGAAATTGCCCCTCGCGAAGAGGAAAAAAGCTTGACGACGAGGGTGAAAAAGCTGGCGGGGGATGGGTCAAGGGCGGGGAGACGGCTCGAGCTTTGGAGATGGCACAGGTGGAGGTTGCCGAGCTCGCTCTGGTCTCTCACTTGTGCGACGATCTCAAACTCCCGGCATTCGAACGATCGTCTTCGCCTGGAGCCCTCCGATCCGTTGAAGGAAGGGAGAGGAGAGAAAGGCGGACCAAAAATGCAGCAGCGACAATTGCGGTTCTTGGTCTTGTATGGGGTTTCACTTTCTGCCACCCGAGATCCGACCCCGCCAAAAACTTTTTTTTTCTCACCTATTGCTCCATCATTGGCGATTCGAGCTTGCATGCTCAAATCTGTTTGGTCAATTCCGTCTTAGACGCCTGGGACCCCCCTGACTTGGTCGAGATTTTTTTTTTGATCCCCTCTAGAGCTTCGGTAGTCCGCCGTTCACCCAATGGAAGGCGGCTGGTGGAGGGGCTTTCAGCTGCTCATGCAGGGAACAATTCACAGTCCTCGCCCGTCCAACCGGAGATGCAGCATGCCGGCCCACCGCCCGCCTCGCAGCTCTGCCAAAGAGCCAAGTTTTTGTGACTGCCAGGTGGTATGGTAGTCCAGTCGCTTCACTAGTAGAACACGAGCCCTCCCAGATCTCGTGCAGGGTCCTCTTCTCGTTTGGCCCACACGGGTTCCTATTGCGTGAGCCCTGCCGGCTTCGGAAAAAATGCTGGGCAACCAAGATCTGGCTTGGAGGGGAGACGAAGTTTGCAGATCAACGAACCAACCCGCCCAATTCGTGATGTGCCACTGCGTGACGACGATGGGCACGGTTCAGCCACCTCGCAGAGCGGAGCTTCCTGAACAAGGTGAGCACAGAGCCAGCCTAGTGCTGACCCCTGCCAGCTGTCTTTGTTATGGCGGGGATCATTGCATGCAAGTTCGGCACAGCCGTTTTAGCAGGGTTGGCTAGCTCTTGAGGGGCGCGCAATCGAGTGACCATTGCCGCCGTCATCATCGTAAATGGCTTCAATCTTGCGTGAATAAAGACACAAATCACTTGACACAGCTGACACGATCCGCCTGGCCAAGCGTGAGGGCATGATATCCTCGTGCCGCGCCCCCAACAGTTGCGTAAGAATAGCCCGGGGCCCACTCCTCGCTTTATCCCCAACCTGGGGATGGCGTCGTCAACTGACCACCCAAATCGACATGTTTCAAAGCGGCTATGGAGAGAGATCCCAGCCGTGCACCGGAGTTGAACTTCTGGATGGAAGCCATGTTCGAATCCCAGGGGCGTCGGCAATATCTGAGCAAGCCGAGCTAGCATCGTTGATTCGTCGCGAGTTGATGCTGTCAGCCTCTTCCTCGCCTTAGCGGTGTTCTGCCACATGCCAGGAGCGATTGCCCAGCTGCCCGAGCGTCCAAAGGGAGAAAGTGATGCAATTGCAGGCAGGCTGCCAAGGCGCCTCCCCACGCCCAGCACATTCACCGCCATTGCTCGCCAAAGATGGCGGGTCCAATCGTGACAGGCCGTGCCCCCATTGCTCCCAGGCGAGCTCAGTGGTGTGGTAGCAGTCAGCAGTAGCGTGCATTTGGCATCCCACACCACACACGTTTGAGACGCACGCGCGAGCAGTCATGCGTCGCCCGCCTGGAGAACATGACGGCCTCGGTCGGGTTGATGACGAGATGTCGTCGAGGATGCATTTTCGCGCTCTGGGCTCTGCTGGTGGTGGGCGGGCCAGGGAGGTATCCGGCCGGCAGCAGGCATCAGGGCAGAAGCCCGTGGTTCCTCGGCGGCCAGTCACGCCTCTATCGCAAAACATGATACGGAAGCGGCAGGGTGCATTCGATCTTGGGGAACCGAGTCAGACGGACGCTGGCTGCAGTATGCAGGCAGGGATGCCCTCGCCCTTCCCCTCAGCCGAGGCCTGCAAGTGGCAGGAAACGAGCCGAAAGGGAGGATATCGTGCAGGAAATGTTGGCTGCACGAGATGGCTTCTGTCAGGCATGAGGGGTGCCATGTGGTGTGTGTGGGCTTCGCGGAGGGGAGAGCACAACATTGAACCACACATAGCCGCAGACCTGCGCCTGCCTGCCAACATGCGATGGATGGCAGGCGCACCAGACTCATCAGCAGTGGCCACTGTCGCTGTCCACTGACCACCGACCAGCCACTAACCAAACCGCACACAGAACCGTGCCCAGAGTGCTGCCCCCCACTTGCGGGCCCATCGCAACGAGGGCAGGCCAATTTTGCATAGATCTTCATCTTCTGGCTTATCGCCCTGGTTTATTAAAAGCGGACCCCGTCGCGCTTGTTGCGCCGCCTCCAAGTTCCATCTTCTCTTGACGTTTTGCTGGGGCTGTTCCTGATCACCGGCCGGGGGGTGGTTTGCTTTGTTGCACTCGAAAATGTTTTGGTAGGAGGCGCCTGTACCCGTCCAGCACCAACCATTTGCAGCCGGCAGTCGTGCAGCTTGTCACATAATTCCGTGTCTTGGTTGGCTGTGTCAGGGACCGCTGCATCTGCTGTCCGTCCTGGGTGGCCTTGCACCGCCGTCTCTTCTCTCCTCTTTTTTTTTCCCCCTTCTTTCCGCCCTTCCATCTCTTCTTCCCCGCCAGCTCTGTGGCTCGCCCTAGTTCAGCTTCCTCCCAACAGACAGGACCACCACATGGCCAGGTGATACGTGACGAGGGGGGATCGAAGCAGGCCGCGGTCTGAGAATGATTCCGAGGCTACTTCGTCCCTTTGGGGGCGCCCGGCGCAGCCAGGAAGCAGGGACGACCGAGAGGCCGCCCTCGCCTGGCCCAGCCAGCCCCGAATACGCCCGCCGCCAACATGCCACCGCCGATTTCACCGAGGCCGACGACGATGACGAAGACGATTCCAACGATGAAGGCACCCCGCGTGCTTACGACCGACGACAGGACGGCCGTGGCGGAGACGGCCACGGGGACGACGACAACAGGGACGAGGATGGCTCACATCCTTATTCGGGCAGGAATCTTCTGCCTCTGTTCTCCGCCTCGCATCTTGGTGCGTCTGCGACATCACACAGCGCCTGTCGCCCCACGGTGGAGGAATCTGGACTGGTCTTGTGTACTAACACGACTTGGTGGTGTTTACCCCAGATTCTCTGCCCGTCTACAGCATAACCCATGCTATACGCATCCTCGTCCAGGCCCGCACTGAGACCACGCTCACTTGGGAGCAGCTGAGATCTCCGCAGGTCTCACAGTTCCTACTGAAGCCCATGCAGCTTCAAATCAGGACCCAGCACTTTTCCAAAGCCACGCTGTACGCCCTCATGGCAAATTGCCTTCAGTTCCAGAAGGAGGGTCACATGTACCCAGGGAACGCGGGCGCCAGCAGCACCAGAGCCAAGGTTTGCGAGCTTCTGGCCATCAAGTTGCTGAAGGAGTACTCCACCCGCGAGCTTATCGACGCGCTGTCCTACGATTTCTACCCTCTCCAGGGATTACCGGGGGGCCAGACCCCAATGGGGTTCCGTGATATGCCAGGCAGGTCCAAGTCTGTTGCCGCCAGGACCTCCACCCTCGAAGTCGCCATCCGCGCCTCGGCCAAGCACTTTCTGGCCCACCCCCTGGTCGTGCAGCAGCTCGAGGCCATCTGGAATGGGGCTATTGTCTTTTACTCGGCTGCAGATGGCCTCCACCGGATATCTTTTCCCACACCGGGGCCCACCTATGCTACCAATACCGGACGCCGCCGGAGCCAGGCCGACGCCAGGACCCCGCTTCTTGGGGGAGTGCAAACGCCCAAGGAGAATTCGATATCGCCTTTCGATGTCGTAGTGGGCCGCCGGACCGTATCGCTCTATAACCCAAGGAATGCGTCACTCTTCAAGCTCTCCAGGCTACGTGTGCCCCGATACAGACAGTTCCTCTCGACGCTATCCCTTGCCGTCCTGATAGGCCTATTCCTCGCCGTTCTGCAGCAGCGGTCGTCCAGGATATCGACCCTAGAGCTCGTCTTTTGGTTCTGGAGCGCTGGCTTCATGCTAGACGAGCTCGTCGGCTTCAACGAGCAAGGATTCTCGCTGTACATCATGAGCTTCTGGAACATCTTCGACCTGGGAATCCTGCTCTTGCTGATAGTGTACTACTGCCTGCGGCTGTACGGGGTCTTTCTCATCGACGCCACGAGGTGGAACGACCTGGCGTACGATATCCTAGCCGCCAATGGCATATTGTTGTTGCCCCGCATCTTCAGTGTCCTAGACCACTACCAGTACTTCTCACAGCTGCTGATAGCTTTCCGTCTCATGGCCCTGGATCTGGCGGCCATCTTGGTCTTGGTCATGATCTGCTGCAGCGGCTTCTTCGTCTTTTTCACCATGTCGAAGAACAGCGGCGACAGTGCCGAGGTCGCCTTCAAGATCTTCCAGATTGTCATGGGCTTCACCCCAGCTGCCTGGGAGGTCTGGGGGACCACTGATGCGCTGGGGAAAGTTTTGATGGGCTTTTTTCTCATCATTTGCCACTTTGTGATTGTGTAAGTCTCATCCCCAAGCTCCTTGCTCTCCAACAGCTTTTCGCTTCTCTAGGAGACCATTTAGGCCCTAATGCCAGCATGTCGGAAGAAGTGTTCATTTACTGACCAAGCCTTCTTCGCTGATACAGCACCATCTTGATCACAGTTCTTACTAACTCTTTCATGACCATTGCATCAAACGCCAAAGAGGAGCACCAGTAAGTTCCGCCACCGAACTCACCTCTGAGTCGGGACCCCTGGCCAATGACTGACTTCCAATCTGCAGGTTCTTGTTCGCCATCAACACAATATCCATGGTCAAGAACGATGCCCTCTTCTCGTACGTGGCTCCAGGAAACATCTTGGCATGGTTTCTTACGCCTCTGAGGTACTGCATGCCCATGCAGACGTTCGTTGCTCTCAATCGTTACGTGATAAAGTTGACGCACTTCCCCCTCCTCTTCCCCATCTACTTCTACGAGCGATTCCTCCTGGCCCCATCCATGTATGCGCCGACGGACCTGGTGGAAAACCCAGGCCGTAGTCGCAGACAGGCAGTCTCTCTCGCCGATCCGTCTAGCAGGGTTGCACTCTTCAGCCCCAACGTGCGGAACCGCGAGGAGTCCGTCGTAGGCTACCAGAAGGATCACGCTTTGGAAGAGGTGTTTCGGAGGGTCCCTGATATGGGCACCTTGCGGACGCAGAGGAGAAACGAGCGCAAGAAAACACAGACAGCGATCCGGCACTGGATAGACCGGAATGAGGGTTTTGCGGACAGGGTGAACAACTACTCGACGATAGGCGACAAGGGAGGGATGGAGTGGCAGAGACGGCTGAGCTTCGCTCGAGACAGGCCACCAAGGCGGTTTCCCAACATCTCGGAGGTGCGGTCTGTCGCGAGTGATCCTGCAGACATGGTTTCGAACGCGCCATATCCGTTTGATGGCCCATTCAGCGACCAGGAGCACCACCAGGAGCAGGGTCACTTCAAAGAAACCACAGACGGCGACGGCGACGACGAGCTTGTCACCAATGACGAGGACGAGGACGACAAGGCGACCAACAACCCCGCAAACTCCGAGGCAATCGACGAGGACTATTTCACGACTCCCGTAGCTACCAGGTTCGGCGTACTCGCTGGAAGCTCGCCCGAGTCTGTCGTTCGAGACAGGTTGCCTCACTCACCGAGACAACGCAGGGCACTCCACAGCCGTACCCTCTCGACAAATACCATCCTCTACAACCCGCAGGCCCAGGAGGCACATGAGGGCATTGCATCGGCCCTGAGCTCGCCACCACGACAGCAGCCGCAGCGCTCGAGGCCGGCGAGCAACCGCCAGACTCCGGTGGCCACGCCATCGGCTGGGCAGCATTCGCCCAGGCGCTCCGTCTACCACGCTGCACGACCTCGGCCCATAGTGACGCCGCGCGAGCTAGCGCACACGGCGCCCAGCAACCACAACCAAAGCAGCAACCGCGTCGGCAGCCTGTTCGGTCTTACGCTAGACACGCACGCGCGCCGGGCGCAGCGGCGGTTGTCGTCATTCGACATGCACCTCGACGGCAGCTCGGACGTGGCTATCGGCGATGGTGGTGGCGTCAGCGCGAACGAAGGGCGTGACCCGAGACGGGGTAGCGGTGGGCAGGACGGCGGGCTAGGGAGCGCGGTAGATGACGAGGCGCTGCTGGGCGGGGTACCCAACAGCTTCGCGACCCAGATGGCCATGGCGACGGGCATGATAGGCCCCATGGGCCCGGGCGGCCTGCGCGGAGCGGCAGCGGCCCACCAAGCGGCGGCGGCGGCAGAGCGCCGTGACAGCAGCGACCGGATGAGCCGGCTGGTGCTGGCGCGCATGAAAACACTCGAGGAAGGGTTCGCCGACGTGGTGCGCGAGATGCGGGTCCTCCAGCGCTCTAGCGGGCACCCAAGCACGGCCTTTAACTCGGGCGACGAGGGCGGGTGGAGGGGCGGCGCCGGCGCCGGCCTGGCCACCACCATCGAGGTCGCCGGCGGGCGCGAGAGGCGGCGGTACCAGCGCGCGTCGACGGGGGCCTACTACGGCCACGCCCACGGCGTCGTCGGCCACGCCCACGTGGGGTCGGCGGCGGTGGCGAGCCGCGCGATGCGCCGCACGCAAAGCAGGCCCACGAGCCGGCAGAGCATGCGGGATGGGCGCGGAGGCGGCGGGATCCCCATCGACCGTAAGGGGAAGGGGAAGGAGGTTCGGACCCCGGCTGATTACGACGACTCGGATGACGACACGGGGTTTGATGACAGCTTCACCAGGAGAGGGAGCTCGCTGTGAAGGGGGCAGTGTCCATCCCTTTTTTGTTTCTTCGGTTTCTGGTCGGCTCCTCTTTGGAATGAAATGCATTTGGCGAGGCCTGGCGGCCTCGGAAAGGGGTTGGAGGCAAGCATGGGTGATTCCTGCATGGATCTTTTCGCATCTGGTTCGTGTTTTGTTTAGCTCGTCCTCTTTTCCATCCACATTTCTTTTCTGTTCGGGCAGGTTGTCTAGCTTTCGGACCTCTGTTTCGCGTCACATGGTTTTTCTCTTGGGGACATTTTCTTTGCAGCATGGCACTTCACCCATGGGGCGTCATGATTCTTCTTGTTGTTTCTCGTCTTCCAGGGGCATTTTCTTTGCTTTCTCTGTTGGCTAATGGCACTCGGGGACACGCGGGGATCCGGCGGCAAAATTTCGTTTTCGCTTTTCAGCTAGCAGCCGTGAATGGACGGCGGTTTACGACGTTTGGCATGCATGCGTTGACGTTAATGGTACCACACACCTCTCGGACTTTACTCGGATCGCTCCCACAGTACTGTTTATATCGCGTAGAGTGTTCTTGCAGTATTCTCATTCCCATGATTCCAATTGATGATGCCAACATGATGATCAGTCTTGATTTATTTCTTGGCAAACCTGTATCCAACTCCCAAACTCCGCGGTCCCTGTCATGGCGTGGATTGTGCACATCCTAGAGCGGCACCACATCCTCATTATTCCGGGGTGTCCCCTCTTCAGACCGTATGTGTATTCCCGGTTGACCCCCCAACGTAAAAACAAAGTTCGTGTAGTTCGTGACCTTAATTCCTTTCCCCCCCTGGTCTCGGCTGTGTTCGGGGGAGCCTGTATTGTTTATTGCTCAGCAAGAATTGGTTTGCTTGGCTCATATGCCCCCGCCGCTCCGCTCGACGCTGACGTATCGCGACGTCTTCTGGGCGAGCTCGTTATTCCTGATCGCGTCGGCCTGGTACTTGATCATCATGCCAACAGCGGCGGCTGCCGAGATGGCCACGGCGGCGGCGCGGCCTCTTCGGCTGTGCAGAAAGGGGAGGCGAAGCGGTCAGCCAATGGCATGGTTGGTTGGTTGGTTGGTTGGCTGGCACTTGGCCATTTCTCAAGCAAGAAAGAGGGATATATAGGGCAACATACGCGATGGCGTGGGCGCTCCCGCGGTTCAGGGGCATCTTTGTCTGATCCATCTTGGAGGGGCGGGAAGCTTGGAGCTGGTGGTTGTGGGCTGCGATAGCTGGTGGGGGGAGCGTTCCGCCTGGTATTGGTAGGTAAAAGAGGAGTCGCCGATGTGGGAGGAGCAGGCGAGAAGAAGCACGTTGGACGCTGAAGGCGGAAGACGACGGAAGAAAGATCACAGGCAAGAAAACAAGGAGGTCGAGCGAGCGCCAAGCAGGCGGTCAGAAGAAGAGCTGGGCTGAAGTGGTAGGAAACACGGGAGGCGGAAGCAGGCGATGTCTGGGGACATCGTATGTTTATGTGGGGGGAGGGAGAGGCAAGGGGTCCTTGGAAAGTTCATACAAAAACACCCCCCAAGGTGGATTAGGGTCAACAAAACCTTGACGTGACCGTTTTGCCAGGAAACGTAAGAAGTCGGTAAAGCGAGCTTGTGCATTTGCTAAATTAGGAACTTAGTACTTGACGCTATGTTGGGGAAAAAGCATGCAGGCGGGGCCAGGGCCTCGGCACCCACAAGTGGCGAGCATGCTCTCATCTTCAAGCTGGCCATGGAGCACACGACTTGGGATGGTCTGGAAGCTGTCCCTGTAGCTCCCGAGCTGCGCTGGGTCACGCGGGGAGCGCCATGATTCGTTCTTGGCCGCCTCCACCCGAACTGCGGGGTTTGCCATTGTTGGGCAAGCACATTGGCAGGAGGAGAAGCAGCGACTTACCTAAGGGATTAGAATCAGGGATTAGAATCAATTGTTAGTGCGGTAGGACAGTGCCCCTGTATCTTCCTGAGCCGGAGAAATCCCACTGCGCCACATTTGGCGATCACACTTGACAGCCTCAACCGACGATATGCGGCCGTGGGATGACTCTCTTTATCCTATTTATTCAACCTACAGTTGGGCATTCGAGGCGTGACGGGTCTCAGCAGCGCACCAAGGTGGGGCATCGCAACGGCTGGGGCTGGCAGGGCTGTCGTAGGGGTTTCTTCTCCTTGGTCCAGGAGGGTGCGCGGGCGGGTTTACCAGAAGTGACCAGGTATCTCTGGTAAATAACCCAAGGTTCCTTCCAAGGTTGTCGCCCTTCTGACTCTGCCCAAAGCCGTTCCCTGTCAGATGCTGCGATTGACATCACTTATAATCAATTTAAATCGCCGCAACTCACAGATCTCGTGTGTTTCTTTCCGTGTTAGCTTGTACTAAGGACATGCCCCCGTATACCTTGGTCAATGTAAATTTACATATTCCGTTTTTTTTTTTGTTTATTTCATTCCTCACCTTTTTTGTATTCTGCTTTCCGCTCCGTCCAATGGGAATAATCCCCAAGCCGCATTGTTCATTGCACAAGGCAAATATGGCAGCTGCGACCGACACAGCACACCACAGCCAATCGAATCCCATCAAAGATGCGACGTTGGTCGCCCTGAACCCGCCCGGGCATGGGCAGCCCTGGGCGGGCTGTCTGACATCCATTCTGACTGCATTAATGCGGCTGGCCTTAGGACCTTATGTTCTGCCTGCCTGCCCGCCCGCACTGCTTGTGTAGCTCAGCAGCGAAAGCTCAGTAGGGAAAGCTCTGGCGATCTGGCGCAGCCGGACTGCCCCTCGCATCAGGCAGCCATCAAATACTTTCCTACCGGGCGTGTGCGCCCACCAGGCTGACAAAACATCTCGTGCTTCCCACCTTTAAAATGCCATGAGCATTAACGCCTACTTCGCTATAATACTCCAACGGTACATCGCATCCCAGCCCCGAGATAGAGCGACGCACCAGACACTCTGAGCTCTGTTGTCAGACCTCCGAGCCGTCATGTCCTGCGAACGTCCTGCAACGACCCCTTCGTGGGCCGGACAAGATGCGTCACAGGCCTCGCCCAGTACAACCATCGACATGGCAGTCAACTTCATGCTACCCAAGGAGCATCAGACCCAGGACGACTTCACAACCACGGCCATGCACGACATGGACGTCAACTGCGTCCAAACAGCCGCCAGCGATATGTGCCAGGGCGACGTCCTGATCTTGCTCAACATCCCTCAGCACAAGGCGAACAGGACCTGCAGTGGCGGGAGGTTTCCGCCTTCCTATCGCCTCCGCTTCGCCTCGGGCATCTTGCGCAACTGCGGATTTGACTTGTTTCCTCGTCTATTGGATAACAAGAAGTACCAGGCCAGGATCCGCGCGTCTCTGATGGCCAAGGAGCCGGTTCCTGAGGGCATCGAGTATATACTCGACCTCGGACCCTCCAGCGACGATGACGTGCGCTCGTCTCACCTTGAGACCCTCACTCTGTCCAAGGGCCTGATGCGCTGGTTTAGAACCGCCCTTGTGCCGCCCAGGATCAACAAGGCCCTCGTCTCGGGTCACGATGACAGATGCGAGTGTGCCATGAGCGACCACCCCTCGGCTTTTTCTCAAGAGAGACCGCCCGCCCGGCAGCTGCATGGCTGCCTCTGGGATGACCTGGGTGATGAGCTTCGATTCCGGAACACCATGGAGGACTATTGCGAGGTTCGCCACGCGGCCAACGTTATCCGGTTGCTGAGGAGGATACTGGGCGGCGGTGGGATGTCAGGCGGCGGTGAGCTGATCCTCGACTCGGCTCCCCGTGTCTTTACCATTGCCGGCCTCGCCAAGCTGTTCGAGTTGAACTACTCGGAGCAGAGCACCTGGTTGCGTCGTGATATACGCGCCTGGTTTCTCACTGGGATGAACAAAAGCATCATCGAGATCCTCGCCGAGGATGCCATCGTCATGGGATATCACGTAAAGATCCCTGAAGTCACCCATGCCGCCTACCGGATTCTTGCGAGCGAGCACGCGCTGCAGATCGAGAGTTCCTCGCCCCCGCCCCGCGGCGGTCACCTGACCTCCGTCTTTGGCCGTCCGCTTCGCGACATCAACAACGATGCGATCCAGACGGCCATCGAGCATGGAGGCCGGGCTCTTGCCGAGCGCGTTCTCGGAACTGTGGCGCACCTCCGGTCGGACCAGGTTTTTGACTGGCTCGACCTCGGCGAGTGGCACAAGTTCAAGCTGCTCGAGACGAAGGCAAAGAGCTCGTTGGAAGCCGGGGCTAGGTCACAAAGCATCGGAACCATTCTAGAAGCCTGCGGGGCCTTGAAAGAGGCCTTGATCGAGTTCGTTCGCGAGCGCGTCTTGGACGCGCTGTATATTCAGGAAAATCTCAGTAGTATCGATTCGTACGCCCAAGGCATGAACTGCTTCATCGCGTCATCCCAGCGCACCACCCCCGAAGGCACGCCGAGGACGTGGAGGTTCTCATACATGTGGAGTTATGTTCTCAATGACAACCAAAAGGCCTTGACCTCTGCCTTTTGGAGGCGCCTAGGATCGAGGTGGCCAGCCGTTGTGCATGCGTCGGCGGCCAGTCACATCGATTTCGTTCGACTTGCCAGAGAGCTCAACGATGCCCTCAACGACTGGGGCTTCAACATTACTGACTATATCCCCGAGTACTTCGACATCGCCCGCTTGTTCAGACAGCTTGAGGACAAGATGAGCAACCGCATTTGTGCACAAATGTGGGCCTCCAGCTCAGTCGAGGATTATTCGACCCAGGAGTACACAACCCAGCACAACTTCGCCATCTCATCCCACATGCTCCTTGGGCTGAACGACGACGAGATGCGCTTTTTGCCCCTTTGGGCCGGCGGCCTGAACGATGGGAGCGGTGGCGTTTACGATATGGGCGAGGTTCCACCGCCCATGTCCGGTCTCGGGCCCTCCGGGCCGGGCCCCAGCTTCCACACGGGCCAGACGGTAGGAACCGAGACAACGAACTCGACCGTCAGCGACCTCGGGCTCGGCGACATGGACATCCAGAGCTACACGACGGAAACGCAAACCTTCCAGGCCCACCGGGGCCCCTCCTCGGCCGTCCCATCGAGCCGTGGTCCTGGCGCCTCGGAAGACATGGACTTCGACGACGCCCGGTACGCCGAGCCCGCGGACCACCAGCCGGTCGGCCAGGCGATCCAGCACACGGTCGAGGCTCTAGGTCAGAGCCCGAGGACCGGCGACCCGAACCCCCTGACAGGCGTCAATTTGCGCTCTCTCGATGACAGCGACATGCAATACATCTTTGGGGGTGGCGACGACGACGATGAGGGAGAGTACGGATTCGACAGCGGCTCCGCCACGCCGACTGGATCTGCGACGAACACGATGGACGTTGACCGCAGCTCCGAGTCTGACTGGACCATGACCTGACCGCTGCAAATCGGGTGCGCCAATTTTCTTTATACGAGGGAGCCCAGTCCTCCTTTACTCTCCTTGCTTCGATATCATACTATCTCACTCTTACTGGCTATTTCCTGGGCGTAATCTGGATGGGAAACTGGGAAACGACCTCGGGGCGGCCCACTTCCTTGAAATTGTTGACTTCGGGTTTTCGCTATTTCTTTTTCCTTTTTTCTTTTCACATTGAAGCCACAAAGAACACGCGCGATACCATGAGGGGTTGTGCCCGCTATCTTGCTGTATCTGGGTTTTTTTGTCGGCTTGGGGGCCTGGTGTCTGCGCTGGCGAAGGAACGGTCCGCTGTCATTGTTTGGAGTTTGTTCCGTACCTAGGGAGTCATCTAGGTCTCCATCGTCGCGCAGCTGTACAAAGTACTGAAGGGGGTGACCGACCGAGATGGTATGCCTCTCTATTTCCTCAGGCATGTATTCAGTCGGATGTCAGATAACCCGTAGGCATAATTTGATCCCATGGGCGACTGCGACTCGGTGCCCAAGTGAGTTTGTTATGTAGCGTGGTCTAGGCAATACCTCAACTCGGCGGTTAAAAAGAGGTGTCCTCTCTTTGAAAAGGTGATATCACGGCCATAGGACAGTGATCTGACCAATAGAGGGCGGTATGCATGAAGTAGCGGATGTTTCTCCTTGAGCTTGACGTCGACGACTTCGAATGGGGGTACCTAACGGGTATCACATGTATCTATCTGCGGGTATCTCATCCGACCGGGCCCTCTCCGTCCCTCCCAAAGCGCGCCAAAGGGGGTGCGGTGTGCGAGCCTCAACCCCTGTTCAACGTGTTTCCGGACCCGCGCGGGTTGGCCTCGACATACTCGTCCCAGGCGCGGGCCTTGTACATCTCGGCGTCGGCCTTTTCGACATCGTCCTCGTCCGGCTCGGGTATGATGCCGCTGGCCTCGCCGCCGCCCTCGATGATGCCGCCGCGCCGGCGCTCCTCCTCGAGGTACTCGTCGATGCTCATGGTCGGCAGGTTGTGGCCCGGCCGGAAGACGCCCTTTGCCAGCTCGGCGCGGTTGCCGACGATGGTGAAGGGCTGCAGCGGCTTCCCGCCCTTGTCGAGGAGGGGCCCGCCGCCGGCGCCGAGGATGGACTGCAGGCGGTGCAGGTCGACGCGCGAGGTCCGCTGCGAATCCTGATCGGCCGCCTCGCGGCGTCGGCGCTCGTCGTCCTCGACGGTGGCGCCCGACGGCGGCAGGAACGGCTCGGGCGCCAGCGCCAGAACCTCCTCCTCGCGGTTGATGCTCTCGAGCGCCTGCAGGGCCTCGTCGGCCGCCATCTCGAGCTGCGTCAGGCGCGCCGGCCGGATCCACTCCTCGGCCGCGTCCTCGGCCTCGGCCTCCTCCAGCGCGTTGCCGCCGCCGCCGCCGCCGCCTTCGTCGTCCCCTTCCGACGTTGATGCCGTCGCGGGTGCCGCCGCAGACCCTCTAAGCTTGGTCCACGCCGCGCGGGCCCCGAGGGCCTCGAGCTTGGCGCGCAGCTCCTTCTCGCGGCGGAACGCGGCGATCTTCGCGTCGCGGCGGCGGGCCGGGTCGGCGGGCAGGGTCGAGAAGGAGGCGGGCGACTCGTCGTAGTCGCGCAGCAGGCGCTGCTGCGGGGCGGCCAGGGCGCCGTACGAGTCGAGCAGGTGCAGGAAGCGCTCGTGGCGGGCGCGCGACTCCTTGAGGACGGCGCGGCGGGCCGCAGGGCCCTCGGTCGGCACCTTTTGCGCCAGGCTGGCCAGGTGATGCTCCACCAGCATGTAGGGCAGGTAGTCGGTCCGCACGTCCTCGAGCGTCTCGTTGGGGCTGAAGACGGACGCCCGGCCGATCAGCGCCAGCGCCTGTTGGTACGCCTCGACGGCCGCGTCGAGCCGCGCGCGACGGTCCGGGCCGCTCGCCTCGTACGCGCCGTCCAGGGCGAGCCTGCCGGCTTCGGCCTCGCGGTGCCAGTCGGCGAGGGTTTTGGCTCCCTGGTCCATGCTTCGGAGGGGTGTGGTCTTTTTGCCTGCTTCTACTCTGGTAACGTGTTTTTATCTCTTCATTTGCAACTTTGGGCTTGATCGTAGCTTCGACGTGGCTTTGTCAGGATGTCGCAATGTCACAGCTTCAGGTTTGATGGTGAATTTGGAGTTTGCCACATGCAAGACCCAACATTACCATGAGGGGAGCTCCGGGGGTGGGGGGTACATGCCGGGATGTACCTCCAGGTGTGGGTCGCAGATTATCCTGGCACGTCACCGGCCCACCACTATCTGATCCGGCAGGGGCCTTCTCAGGCGTTGCTACTTCCCATCTTCTCTTGCTCGTCACTGGCTGAGCTCTTTTAGTAGAGTGATGAGTTCTACGAGTTAGTAGCCGGGCAAGCAGCCAGCTATTTCATCATTTGTGATTTTCTTCTTTTCTTTCTTTTCCGCCTTACTTCTCTTCCACTGGCGCACGGCAGCGTCCGTCTTAGTGCTCCAGATCAGGCAAGAGCCTTCGACCAGCTCATCCAGCCAGAGCTGTACCTACCCGCACCCAGATATCTGAAATCTCAGGCAGCCTGGCAGGAGCACGTTTGCTTTCATCTACTTCAACCCTTTATGCGTGACCATCACTCTTTCAAATCACAACCACCCAGACGGCAATGGGATAGGTAGGCGCCGTTTGCTCTCAAGCAATCCTCTCCTCAGGCAGACTCGCCAAACCAAACATTAGTCCACCCTGATGAGGATTCGTGGGCAGTCTCTGACAGCTACCTTAGATTCGTTTCTACGCTTGATGGTTGCTTCTTCTCGACTTCATTCTAAATACCATCCTACTCCAGCCCTCCTCTCTCTGCTTCACCGGCGGCCGACCAGTGCCTCAGCTAACAACCCCACCCACATCACCATGGACTGCTTGCTGAGCTCGCTGGCGCCAACCGGCCGATGTGACCAAATACCGACCTCAGAGAACTTCGGTGCCGCCAAAGCGGGCGCTACCCAGAGCCTTAGAACTCCACTTGTCAATAATGTCAGCGGTGACGCTAGTGAGGACGAGAATCAAGACGATGATGGTAGTCTCGATGGCCGCATAGAGCTGGTCGCCGGCGCGCCTTCCAAGCCTCGGAAGATATCCGAGAAAAGGCGAGCTGACAATGCCATCTTCGAGAGCTGGGTGGAGAAGAACAAAGTTCGCCTTTCCCAGGGCTCGAGCAACGCAAAGTCCAATGACAAAGCAGGCAGCACAGAACTTGGGTCTGATCCCACAGCTGATAAACCGTCCAGGTCTCAGGGAATGAGAATCATCGAGGGACCCAGGGAGTATCAGATCGAGCTGTTCGAGAGGGCCAAGCAGAAAAACACGATCGCTGTCCTTGACACTGGCACCGGAAAAACCCTGATCTCCATCCTGCTCATCAGACACATCATCGAGAAGGAGCTTGAGACACGCTCTCAGGGCAAGGAGAATAGGGCCACATTCTTCCTGGTAGGCACTGCGACGCTGCCTACACTTCACCAAGGGTTCTTTGTATGTTATCGTATTGACTGGTCTTTCCTATTCATCTCCAACAGGTCGACAAGGTCACTCTCGTCTGGCAACAGACAAAACAGCTACACTCCAACCTCGATTTCGCGATCACCGGCATCCATGGAGACTCTGTGACCCACCTCTGGAATGACATTGAATACTGGCAAAAGCTCAGGAGCGACAACATGGTGATCGTGTGCACGGCCGAAATCCTCTATACTTGCCTTGCTCGAGGCTACATCAACATGCGGCAGATCAACCTTCTCGTTTTTGATGAGGCTCACCACACTAAAAAGAACCACCCCTACGCCAGGATCATCAAGGACTTCTATGTTACTGAGGAAGACCCTGATGCGCGGCCTCGCGTGCTGGGCATGACAGCTTCGCCATTCGACACCAAGACCATACACATTGAGAAGGCTGCCTCGGAACTTGAGCGCCTTCTGCACAGCGAAATAGCGACAATCGCCGACGATGAGCTGCTCAAGGCCATTGGCAACAGAGCTGAGGAGCGCAATGTGCCATACGCCTTTCTGCCTCACAGAGAGCCAACCGATCTTTGCAAGAAACTGGAGACTCTGCTCAGATCCCACAGCCAGTTCAAGAAGGCCTTTTCCACCGCCAAGATTGTAGCAAGCGAGCTGGGCCCATGGTGCGCTGACAGACTCTGGGAGCTAAAGTTCCAAGACGACAGCGGGCTGGAGGGCCGAGCCGAGAGCAACAGCAGGCGCGAGAACAGCGAATGGCAAATGTGCGAGACTGATCAACTTGGCGACCTGCGCGAGGCGGCCTTGATCGTCAAAAACAGCGCGCTCGGGCCTCCTCAGGATGACGGCCTTTCCAGCAAGACACTCAAACTGCTGGAGATTCTCGAGGAGAACTTCTGCTCTGAGACCTCTACGCAATGCATCGTCTTCGTCGAACGTCGCGATGTGGCCGTGCTTCTGACAGACCTGGTCCAGAACCCTGCTATGAGTGTCAGGTTCCCCTATCTGAACGCCGCATACCTGGTAAGTTGGCATAGCAGCTTGGATTTGACTTGCTTGATGGGTATCACTCTGACTGTGGATGGCTATCCGGGTAGATTGCCTCGGGTCGGGGCGACTCGCACACGTCCATCTCCAATAAGAAACAGGAGGCGACGGTCTGGTCGTTCCGCCTGAGGGAGCTCAACTGCCTCTTCGCAACATCCATCGCGGAGGAGGGCCTGGACATTCCCGGATGCAACCTGGTCATCCGGTTTGATCTCCACAAGACAACAATCCAATACATCCAATCTAGGGGCCGTGCGCGCATGGCCGGCTCTGTCTTCATTCAGATGACGGAAATGGGAAATCAGGATCATATGAGGAGCTGGTACCAGCACCAGGCCGACGAGAGAACCATGCGCCAGTTCTGCGCTGCGCTTCCCGAGGATCGAATCCTACAGAGAATCGGTGCCGACGTAGATTCTGCCCTGCATGGAGACCAAGGCCAGAGAGTCTATGTCGTTCCTGAGACGGGTGCCAGGCTGACATACAAACATAGCCTCAATGTGTTGGCCGAATACGTGGGCACCCTTCCAGTGAACGTGGAGGGACTGAGCTTCGGGCCAGAGTATACCGTCATCCCCGTCATTGGCGGATTCCAGGGTGAAGTCCTTCTGCCGGAGTCTTCGCCACTGAGGAGCGCCACGGGCAGCATCCAACGCTCAAAAGCGGTTGCCAAATGCTCAGCAGCCTATGCCATGTGCATCTCGCTCATCGAGGCAGGCTATCTAGATGCCTACCTCAAGTCAACCTTCAGGAAGGTCCTGCCGCTGATGCGAAACGCCCGTCTCGCTGTCAGCTCCAAGAAGAAGGCCCAGTACGACATGCAGACGAAGCCCGATATGTGGTCTGATCTCGGGACTGCTTCCAGGTTGTTCGCCACGGCGCTGGTTCTTACGAACCCGGAGGCCTTGCTGCAAGACTCGAGGCCTCTTCTCCTCCTCACCAGAAAGCCCATTCCGCAAGTTGCTTCCATTCCTCTGTTCATCGCCAAACGCCGGCGATCCGACGTCCAGTGTATACCCTTACCGCCGATGGAGACGACCGAAGCTGGTCTACTCGGCCTCAGCAGCTTCACCTTTTGCATTTTTAGAGACGTCTTCAGCAAAGACTTTGACGGAACCGCTGCGGATCTCCCTTACTTCCTCGCGCCCGTTATGAAGGGCCATGAGCATGCATTTTCGGAGACGGTCGATTCACACGCGCTAGTTGACTGGCCAGCTATCGACGCCATCCAGACCCCCAACGCTATGCCCGACAGCAACAGCGAGCCAGACGAGTTCTTCCAGCACAAGTTTGTGGCAGACCCGTTCGATGGATCCCGCAAATTCTTCATGAGCAGGGTCCGCCGGGACTTGACGCCTCAAGACAAGGTCCCAGAGGACGTCCCAGCGCCAGCTCACAGAAGCTGGCGGACGGCGGAGCACACAATCCTGAACTACAGTGTCAGCCTCTGGTCGAAGTCTCGTGATGCAATCATCCCACGGCTTCGGAAGGATGCACCGGTCGTCGAGGCCGAGCTAGTCTCGCTTCGTCGTAATCTGCTCGACCAGAACGACGCGGAGACTGCGGTGCCCCAGCGGACCTGCTTCCTGGTTCTGGAGACGCTACAGATATCCCGACTGCCTGTTGAGGTCGTATCCATGGCCTACAACTTCCCAGCCATCATCTACCGTCTCGAAAACAACTTGATCGCACTTAACTGCTGCAACCTGTTGGGTCTGAGCATCCGCCCTGACCTTGCCCTGGAGGCGGTGACCAAGGATAGCGACAACTCAGATGAGCCGGACGAGGCACCCGTCAATTTTCAAGGCGGCATGGGCAAAAACTACGAACGTCTTGAGTTCCTCGGCGACTGCTTCCTCAAAATGGCCACCACAATTGCGCTCTTCACGCTCATGGCGGGAGACGAGTTCGAGTACCACGTGGAGCGCATGACGGACATCTGCAACAAGAACCTGCTCAACGTGGCCCTCGATATGGGTCTGCAGAAGTACATCCGGTCCAAGTCGTTCAACCGCAGAACCTGGTACCCGTCGGGCCTGACTCTGCTCAAGGGAAAGCGTCTCGAGGCGGATGCCACGCACTCGCTCGGGGACAAGTCCATCGCCGACGTCTGCGAGGCCCTCATCGGGGCGGCCTACTTGACGGGGCGGGAGCGCAACAGCTTTGACATGGCCGTTAAGGCGGTCACCCTGCTAACGCGCAGCCAGACGCACACGATGAAGTCGTTTGCCGAGTACCGCGCGGCCTATGTCAAGCCCGAGTGGCAGACGGTGCCGGCTTCGCGGCTTCAGCTGGAGTTGGCGCGGCGGATCAAGGAGAAGATGGGGTACGAGTTCAAGGACGCGCGCCTGCTGCGGTCCGCCTTCATGCACCCGTCGTACCCGCGCGTCTACGAAAACATCCCGAGCTACCAGCGGCTCGAGTTCCTGGGCGACGCGCTCCTCGACATGACGTGTATCGACCACCTCTTCGGCCGCTTCCCGGACCGCGACCCACAGTGGCTGACGGAGCACAAGATGGCCATGGTGTCGAATCAGTTCTACGGCTGCCTCGCCGTCGAGCTCGGCTTCCACCGCCACGTCGTCTGCCTCAAGACGCAGCTGCAGGGCCAGATCGCCGACTGGGTCGACCGGCTGGGCGAGCGCCGCCGCCGCGCCGAGCAGGCCGCCGTGGACGCGGGCCGCCCTGCGGCCGACTTTGCCCGCAACTTCTGGGTAGACATGGAGCACCCGCCCAAGTGCCTCCCGGACGTGCTCGAGGCCTACGTGGGCGCGCTCTTCGTCGACGCGGGCTACGACTACGGCGCCGTCGAGGCCTTTTGGGCCGAGCACGTGCGGCCCTGGTTCGCCGACATGGCCGCCTACGATACCTACTCGGCCCACCACCCCGTCACGCACCTCAACAGCATCCTGGTGCACCAGCTCGGCTGCACGCACCACCGCCTGCTCGTGCGCGAGATCGCCGACACGGCGTCGGGCGAGGCCGTCGTCGCGGGCGCCACGCGGGTCGTCGCCGCCTGCCTCGTCCACGGCGAGGTGCGCTGCCACGCCGCCTCGGCCAGCGGCCGCTACGCCAAGCTCGCCGTGGCCAGGAAGGCCATCGCCATGTTCGGGGACATGGGCCCGGCCGAGTTCCGCCGCCTGACCGGCTGCGACTGCAGGCCCGGCCAGGACGGCGGTTTGGCCGTCGAGGAGGACGATGGGGACGAACGGCGGTGACGGGCGCGCCGAGGGGGTGGTCGGCGCACGGTCCTAGGGCGCCACCGGCGCGGGCTCGGAAGGTGGGCGAGGGAATGGGTGTGGATAGAATGGCGTACGCAGGGAGGCTGCCGACGCAGCCCTCGCTGACCACTGGCTGCTGGTAATCTAGTAGGTAGACGTGGCAACAGATCTCTCTCGCTCGGAGGGCAGTCTCACTCAGACTTCTTCAGCGTGAATACAGAAATATCCGGTTGAGGATGAACAAGCCACAAGTTCTGCCTTGATAAGCGACTTACACCTTTGCCAAACTACTCTAAACATCATTCTCCTAACCCAGGTTGCCAAGGCGCAGTACCTAAACTCGATGACGAAGCACGAGTTCATACATCCCACAGCGTTATGCAGCTTCCAGCCGTCACCAAAGGCTTGGCCAGGCAGGCAGGCAGGCAGCAAGGAACCGAAACGACAACGCCGGAAAAATACTTTCCGGCGCCGACGCGCGACTGCCGGCCGCCGGGCCACTCGGTTCTAGGAAACATCATCGAGTCCCTATGGCTGCCTACAATGGCCCTCAACAGCTACGATTTGAAACTTGAAAAGATCGAGCTTGTTGAGAACTTCCCGGGAGTGGGAGTGGCTTTGGTTCACAGCTTCAGCAACTAAACATAGAAGACCATCTTGATTCCTCATGACCCAAGGCGTCGTGCCTATCCACACGCTCATCCCATTCCCATGTCCCAGTTTTCATTTCCGTCAAAAAAAAAAATACGTACGCAAAGATAGTTGTGAAAGAACGCAGGCGCATAATCAGCACCCGGGTGCAAATTGGCATTGGTACTGGAATTCCTCAGTGCCATGGAAGAAGAGGAATAAATACAATGCCTGAAGTACCACCCATATATTCATGTACAAAAGAAGAGTAAAAGAAAAATGGGATGAGAAGAACACAAAGTCATTTCGTACATGAGGCAAGCGGAATGAGGTTAGGACAAGGCTCTTAATAATAATAATAAAACAGCCCGCAAAGTCGATGAGTTCGCAGTAATTACGCATGTTGGGCGGTGTCCATTGGAACCATGCTTTTCTTCTGTTCCTGGACAGGGGAAGAGGAGGCGGGGGCGGCCTTGTCGCCTCTATGTATCGCCATCTCCATCGTTCTCCTCCTCGCTTTGTCGAGTTTGCGGAAACGTATGACAGCTGCGATGTCAATTTTGGTGACTGGAAGGCGGTCACTGGGCTTCTGGTCGTCATCGCCGGTGGTGGTGGTGCGATCACCGCTGTAGTTGCCGGTGCTCTTTGGAGAATTGTAGTTGCTAGTACCATTGTATTTACTGCCGCTGGCATCTCCCGAGTCGGGTATGCACGGAGCAGGCCCGGCCATGAGCGTCCGACCCGTGTCTGTAGTTGTCGTAGTCTTGACAGACTTGACAGACTTGACAGACCTAGTAGGTCCAAGGGGGACGGGCACCTCGGGTGCCGGGGCGTAGTGGCTGTCTTCTTCATACCCACCGGTTTGGGAGAAGGCGTAGCCAAAGGCGGAAAGCCGTTGAGATCCCTTGCGGCCGCGATGGGACGGCCGAGATCGGATGCTTCCATGATCGCTGCGATAGGTAGCGCGTGGTGGCGACTGTGTCCATGGGTACTCCTGCTGATCCAAAGACGCGGTCTCGGCAGCGTTCGACTGCCGCCTGCGACGGCTACGGCCACGCGAAGGCGCAGTGAAGATACTAGCGACCGAGGTCATGGGCCGATGTCCTCGTGGAGGACTTTCTCGCCGACTCATTCGGAAGCTGTGCTGACATCCCAGCGTGCCGGCCGAGGTGGCCGGGCGCCGGCGAGGTTGTGGTGGAGGGTGTAATATGGCTGGTGGCGTGGAGGTGATGTCATGGAGGGAATCGTGCAGACCCGGAAGCTCGGAAAATCCGTAGCCTGAATCGCGGAAAAGCAGATCCTCTTCATTGACAGGCGACCTCTGGCGACGCGGGGCGATGAATGAGTCGTCATCAGATGAGATATAGTCGTCCATGTTGAAGCATTCTGTCGCTTGGCGCCCCAGCATCGGTGGGGCGCCATCGGGGACCAACTGCAGTTTTCCTAGATGATCTGTCGAGTATATGGAGCCTCGGGCCGACGACAGCGGCAAGGAAACGCTGGAGAAGGCATGGGACGTGGGAAAACTGGCATCGATGGATGTGTTTGCCGTATGCCGAGACATAGGGCGGTTGCCGAAGAAATTGGTGCTGAGGGAAGAGATGCTATGTGTGTCAGATGTCAGGGACCAGTTGCGCAGGCTGCTGTCACGCTCGGGTACGTGTTCGTAGATTTCCTCCAGCTGGCCGGCCTTGGGAAAGGTCATGCTACGGCTCCGCGAGTAACCGTGGCCTCGGCGGGGCTCGGCCGACGCGCGGTCGTCACTGCGCGTAGGCGACGGCTTCACACCTGTACAAAAGATTTGCGGTTAGACGGCCTCCAGCATTGCCATAGTGGCACGGAACAGCAAGTGAGATGCCATGACACGAAAAAGGAGGTTGGCAACACTGACAAGGCGCCGGCGCAGATTCCGCGCCGACGGGTTCGCCCGAGCCACCACTCGCCGAAGACGAGACGGAAAGCTGCAAGGCGTGCCGCGTGCACTTGGCCCACGGGGAGGACGACTGGGCGGGAGCAGACGTAAGCGCAAAACTGGGGACTGACCCACGGTTAGAGGCGGTGCCTGGTCTGCTTGAGGACGACGGTCGGTACGTCGCTGGCGGAAACCGGAAGAGGCTCTGTTTCTCCGAATGGGGCACGGCCGCAGGCAACCTCGACCCCTTGTCCATTAGATCCTCCAGCCTTCTCGGCACATAGTACGGCAGCGGTGGCACGTCCTCGCGGATGCCAGAGTCGTCCCAGCTTGTCATAGGTCGTGCTGGCATGGCTGATCCGGCGGTCGCCGGCCTTCTAAGCTCTGGAGGTATGGCGCTCCGATGCATACTATGCCGCCTCAGCTCGGCCGGCGCATTGCCCGAGAAGACCGAGCCAGTCCCCGTAGGAACGTAGGTCTTGAGGCTGGCCATCCGATCGGCTCCGCGAGCGGCCGCCATCTCTGACGCCGCCTTGTCAGGGAAGAGAGAAAACGATGGCATCTCGACATGTTTTTCGAGTCGGGGCGGGCTCGCATCGGTTTGCGCCCTTGCCCGCCGCACCGCAGTGAGAGGAAGATCTCGATAAGGTGGGGACTTGCCTCCTTGAGTACCATAGAAGGCCTGGACTTGGGAGGGGTCCCGGGTGTACGTGGCGTGCGAGAGATTTCTGTCCGCCACGTCTTCACCAAAGTCCTTGGCGCCCTCGGCTTGCACCCTGGTTCTGAAATCCGCGCGGGATATTTCTGAATGAGCGTCAAGAACATCTACAGACTTCCCAAGTTCACTGAACAGTGACGAGTTCCGCTTGTGGGAGGTGGCGTGATATGCCAGAGGAAAGACCTGTGTGAAACCGGCACCGTACTGGGCAAATTCAGGGGTTTCGCTCCGAGACGCCCGCGCCGGCTGATCACGGGGCTTCCGAAACGACAGCGGCGGCGCCCTAAACGAGTTCCGTCGTTTCGAGGCCGGCGCTGGCGCCGGATTTGCCCCCTCATAGGGAGGCACATCGGCGTTGCTGCTAATGCTGCTGGCGCCATGAAGCGGGGTTGTTGGTGCTGGGGCAGCAGGGTCGATGTTGTGGCTACCCAACGAGACTTGGGTATGCCTGAACTTGGCCGATTTGGACATTGTGTCCAGGATATTGGGGCCATTCCCCGCGACGGGATATGTCCCTATCACTTGGTCAGTCTCGAGCCCAGCCCAGCGCAAGGCATCATCAGAGACATACCTTGAAACGGCGAGTCAGAGGCTGTTGTGGCTTCATATGCTTGTGCCTTGACACCACGGCCAGACGCTTTGCTCGTTTGCCTCGAAGAAGACTTCCCGGAGAAGAGACTGAGGAATCCCATGGCAGCGGTTGAGAATATCCGGGCCAGGCCGGCCGCGCAGTACCGAAGTGGTGTAGCGGTTGTGTCGCTGCACGCGATTTCCGGTGTTATTGACTGAGCAGCCGCGGAAGCTTTGTCTCAGAGAAAACACAAAGCAGGCAGCCGTGAAAGAAGCTCAAGACAGGCTGTCATCAACAGTGGCGATTGTGTGGCGACCGTCCCGAAGAGAGTACTCCCGCGTCGCGGCCGAGCTGAAGCGGGGGATGTGGGATTGCCAATGGCTGCCGTCGCGGTAAGGAATGTGGGAGAAAAGACGAGGCAACAGGTGGGACAGAAGGAGAAGGAAGCACGGAGCAGGGGCGGAGAAGAGCAAGGGAGAAAGAGAGAAAGGGCAGGCAGGAGATGCTAGATCAAGGAAATAGAAAAGGCGTAGTCGACCAGGTCGATGCAAGGTGAGCGCGGCGAGGGTCGTTGACGGCGGTCGTGCGGCGGCCGGTCTCGTTAGGCTAGCTTCGTACTCCGGCGCTAGCCAAGCCCAGCAGGCGACGGGAAGGCTTGTGCAGAGCGCGAGACGGCGGGTATTGCAGTTTGGTTGCCAGGGCTGGCGGGAAGACGCAATACAAACACCGGGCGCTTGGCCTATCTCAATGGGCGCGATCCGCCCAGCCCCGTCCCCCAGCAAATCGAGCACCTGGCTGGTGGACAAGGGGGCGTCTCTTGCTGGGCCGCTTCCGAGATTGGGAGGAAGCAGAGGCATTAGAGGCGCGGGTCTGTAACACGTCGAGAGGGGGAAAAGGAAAAGGAAAAAAAGTCAAGCAAAACCACAGAGCTGGGCATGAGGTCAAATGGGCAGGCCTAGCCCTAGCCCTGGCCTGGTAGGTTCTTTGCTTCTTGTTCTCCCAATGTTCCTTCCGGCTGCCCGCCTGGCTGCACCACCCTGGACGCAACCAATGGGCCAATACCAATGGCCAATGCGGCACTCCAGTAACTGGTGTTTCAATGGTTGTGGGTCTTGGCCTCGGAGAGTTGCGTGGATCTGCACAAAAGCCATTGGCTGCCAGCCTCCACTTCGACTCGGAGCAAACGGGAGAAACAGGGGTCTCGGCGGGAGGGGGCACAACGCTATCCTAGATTCGATTCATTCCAAGGTCAGGTCCCAGCTGGCGACTGCCGCAAATGCATGCCAGCCTGGTGGCCGCACCACTCGTGGCCAATCACGGGCGGCGCCAGCAAGCCACCGGCCAGCACTTGAACCCTGTGCAACGGCCGGTTTATTCAATGTGAATCCAACTGGCCAATTCCCAGCCTTCCATCTCCTACCTCTCAGCTTTCACGCCAGCTTGAGTTGATGCCAACAAGGTGGTACCTACCTATGCCGTGCATATCAATATCAGCTGGCACCAACCTGGAATATGGAGTGGAGTGCCCCGTCGTCGGATCTTGCGACAACCGGATTATTGGGTTTAAGATAGGGCGGATGCGGGAAGAAATGCGCACGCGGGACGAGGCAAAAAGTAAGCAGGCAAGGAAAGAAAATCAGGAACAACGCTCCAATGCGCTAGCGGTTGGTCCTATCGCGACTTGCCAGGGGCCTGCTGGGGCCCACCAGCCAAAAATCAAACGCTGAGAGACCAGCCCCGATCCGCCGGCAACCCCAGCCTAGTTTGCACTGAAACCCCTGTCCGTCACACCGCAGATCCATCGCACGGTGCCGTTAGTGGCCCCTGCCCCCACCCCACCCACGGCCACCCACCAGCCATGACGCACTTTGGGGTTTGTCCGCTTCACCATCGTCTGAGTTTTGCTTTTACGCACAGGTGAATTGGCGATTACCATACGGGCACGCATACAAGACCAAACCCTCCAAGCCATATCCATCTCAAATTTTCGTCTGTATTTCCGTCCCGACAAAGGGACGACAGATTGATCGGCATGCGGAATTCCAACAGACGGCACCCCAGCCGCTCAGCCCTGCCCCCTGGACCCCAGAGCCTGAGTGGACCGACCGACCGATCCTGGGACCCCCCCTTGTCCGGTCCGCCGCCCCTGTGACGATCACCCAAGGTTCCCAGTCAGATAAGATTTTTCTTTTTTAGAAAATTATGCCTGAGTGATGTCCTGTATCCCTTCGTAAAGCCACCATCGGAAAAAAGAAAGATTTGGAGAAAATCGAAGAAGAGGGTGGCACAAGATGCTCTTCGTGGGATCGGCCAAATAAAACTCGTGCCAATAGTGCCAATCGAACAATATCGGGTGCGACTCAGGTCGGCCCTCAGCTGCGCAGACTCGGGCGTGGTTTGTTTGCTCGTTGCCTCGTCGAGTCTGACATGGAATTAGGGCTACTGCGAGGACTTTCGTCCCGTCCCGCTTTCAATCATTGAATCACTTGGCTCCCTTGCACAGCTTCTCACTGCCAAGCACAACCTGAAAGTCCTCATTTTGTTCACGGGAAGGCTGAAAATGACACATTGGCCGACGGGTCCCTCTCGAGGAAAGTGCTTGCAGCATGGACTGAGGCACGTCACTTCCACAGGCTGCGAGTCGGTGCCCCAAAGGCCAAACACCAAAAAGGGGAGGGACAACAGCCTTGGCGCCATCAGCCGAAGCGCAAGCTCTGGCCCAAGCCACGAAAAAAAAAAAAAAAAACTGCAGCTACGCAATAGCGAGCCGTTTGTCGCACCTTCCCCCAGCACCAGCACCGGCTCCAACTGCCATGGGCTCGACTTGACACCACACCACACCACGGCTGAAAGCATTGCACTTGCACACGTTGGATCAAACGGGGGGACGGGCAGCCGTTGATGGCCGGTGGAGATTTCCCTGCGTGCGTGCGTTGGTGCTGCAGCTGCTTGCGCTTGACTTGCATTTGACTTTCAGGCTAGACCGTGCCCTCCCAGATCGAAAACACTCCGCAAGGCCACGCCCGCACGTGCAGGAATGCTCGGACTCGATGGTTGCATTTTCCCACCACAACAAGAAGTCGTAGGGGTCACAGGGGGGCACCCAATCTGTGCCTATCTGCACGCTCAGGCGCTGTTGACCTAAGCGCAGCGCCCGTGCCCAGGACCGGTTTGTTTCGAAGAAACCCGGACCCGTCGCTGATGTTGGGACGAGCCGAGAATGAAGTCCCTTGGGGGGTTCCATTCATTTTTTTTTTTCTTTTCTTTTTTAGTAATCGTCTAATGAACGGATCGCGGTGCAATCTTGGTCACTCATCTACCAGGTGCTGTATACGCAGCCACGTGGAAACTGACATTTTGTTCAAGAGAAGCCGCTCCACGACACATCGTCACTCCCGAGGCTGGAAGTCGGTTGTGAAGCTAGGTTGACAGAGCCGGAAGGTGCTTTCTCCAATGGTGACCCCAGTGGAAAGGAGCAATACGTTATCATGCCCTGTCGTGGAAGGAGGATCCGGAACTGAACGAAGTGGGAAAATAAGGGGCTTTCTTGACGGTCCGTCCAGCTCAACTTCTACGTATCACTCAACCACATATTCTCTTCATCCTCGTACAACCGAGCAGCGTACAGCTATCCATTGAATCCATACCCCTAATTATTGTATGACTGTACCCAGCAGCAGATTCGAATCAACTCCCAGATTCCAACCTTGTCTCGCCTCGTTGCTCATCGGAGAGACGCCGTCCCACCTCCAAGTGTCTGCCAACTGTCCACCACAAGCAAAGCCACCCCCAGGAGCACCCATAATGGATTCGCAGGCCAACAAGGGCAAGTCCCTCCTGGACGTCATCAAGGAGGCCGCCGACACGGGCAGCAGCAGCTCCGGCGTCCAGCGGGCGCCCAAGAACAGAGCCGACTACACCTCGGACGACGCCTCCCTGGGCCAGCCCCAGGGCACGGTGGCGCCCGCTGTCACCCCGGTCGGCCAGCCCACCTCGCCCGCCCGGGACGAGGACCAGGCCAGCGCCGACAAGCCGGCCGACGCCGCCGCGACCACCACCGAGTACCACGACTGGGGCGCGGGCGACGACGAGGACAGCGACGACAGCCACGCGGCGTCTGCGGCCCCGTCTGCCCCGGCCGGGGGCAACCCCCCCTCGCGCGCGTCCGGCGCCAAGTAGGACCGCGCCATCGCGCCGCAGATGGGGGCCTACGACGACAACCCGCACGGCGACGCCGGCCTGGCGGTGGCAGGCTCCGCCCCGCCGGTGCCGCCCAGGGCCGCCGCGGCCACCTTCTGCCCGACCATGACCGTCGCGGATGTCTCGGATGTCGCGGACGGCCAGAGTCAGCAGCAACGTCGGCGCACGAGCATGTTTGCCAGGATGCCGTACCAGCGCCCCGCCCCGGCCGCCGACGAGGCTGGGATCGCCGAATCGGCCGAGGATCAAGACATTGGTGAGTTTGCTGCTCATTCCCTACCCCTTATTACCTGCCTAGGTGCCTGGTTAGGGGAGGGGTGTATGGAGAGATTATTGAAGCTAACCAGTCTCTCTAGCTCGCAAAGATTCGCACCAGCCAGATGATGTCAGCCTTCAGACACGGCGCAAGTCGGAAGGCGGCCAACTGATGCGACCTGCAAGCGGGCCCCCTGCGTCCTCGCCCACGGATGCAGACAATGGTCTGTAGGTGGCGGAGCTAAAATAGGAGAAGGCATAGCCATTGTCCTCCTTGCCGTACGGGGACAACTTTGACAAACCTATGAGAGTGTGCTCGGGTGTTGACGACTTTATCTTTTTATTGTATTATTATGTTGTTCCGTGAGCCGTGGTGAGAGACCTACAAATCAGCCCCGACCAATAAGACTTAGATAGAATGCTTTGCTAGAATCCCAGTACGGTCCAAAAAAGATAGGTCCGGATATTGCGGCCAGCTAGTCTCCCCATAAGTGACCCCTAGCCTCCGACCCATCCACCACATGAAGAAGGAGAAGTCCAATCTAGTCGAGGCTCTGAGCCAGCGCGACGATGCTGAAGCGCATGTCCCCGCCGGACCTCTCGAGGAAGGCGCGGGGTCCCAGCAGCAGCGCCTTCTCGGACAGCACGTCCTCGGAGTCGGCGAGGGTGCCCCTGGCCAGGGGCCCCTTGCGCCGGCCGTCGAGCTCCCAGAGGGTGCCGTCGTCGGCCTTGACGAAGCAGACGTAGTGCAGGTCGACGTCATCCGAGGCCGCGGGCGCCTCGGTGTCGCCCCGCGACGCCGCCGCCTTGTGCTGCGCCGCCAGGTCCGCGTTTGTCTCGAGCAGCCGGGCGCGCTCGGCGGGCGCCAGCGGGGTGGCGTCCTTGATGAGCTTGTCGAAGGTTGAGCCGGGGGCTGGTTTGTGTGTTAGCTTTGGGGTTTCTGGAAAGTAAAAGGTGAAAATATGGCCGATGGAGTGAAAAAAAAAAAACGCAGAAAGCAACAAAAACTTGCCAATAAATCCCCTCGCCGGCCCGTTGCTGACGGCGTGCACGATGGCCATCATGCCGCACGCGTTCCGGATGGTCTGGCGGAACCACATGACGGGCTCGGCGTCGCCGCTCCCCGAGTACTCGGCCAGGACCGAGTCCTCGGCTAGGCGGTGCGACTCGTACGCGGCCGCGACGGGGAAGACGAGCAGCAGCGCCAGGGCCGGGCGCGGGATGAAGGCCAGCATCTCGGGCTCGTCGATGGAGAAGACGTCGTGGCACTGCAGCGCCGCGCTCAGCCCTAGCTTGCGCACCAGGTCCGTCATCAGTTCCGGGTTCGCCTCGAGCGGGATGAAGGCCGGCCGCGCGGCGGCGGCGGCGGCGGGCTCGTCTGCGGCTGGGGTCGTCATGGTTGCTGTCGGTTTTGTGTTCTTGGGTAGATCTTGTGGGAGGGGTGAGGTATCAGCTTGGGTGCCGACCAATTTAGTGCGTGGAGGAGCAAAAACAGCCTTGGTGATCCTGGTTTCTAGTGAGGTCAGCTTGTTGCCTCGGCTGGTTTAAGCAGGCAACATTGGATGAGGTGGAATCAATCCCGCGCCGTTTGGCGGGGTTGCCTAACTTGCAGCGATAATCTCATACCAGACTCCACTGAAATCACCAGTGGTCTCGACGCTAATAGAGAAGTACTCAGACATGGTGCCCGGAAAAAAGTCTGGACCGCAAATTTTTTCCCCTACCCAAACTCTACCTTTCCCACTACCATTGTACCAGCACCAAAGCCAAACAATATGCCCGCGCCGCACTCTACACCT
>NW_008804548.1:2921612-2992904 GCF_000145635.1 Gaeumannomyces tritici R3-111a-1 | reverse complement strand
GGGCACCGTATCAGCCTACACGATCCAAAAAAATACCTAGCTAAAAAAATACAATCAATGGTAGACTATGGGAAAGGAACAAACACGGTGAATGATATGAGAAACGAATTCTGGTTGTTGTAATGTAAGGCACGGCCTTTTATTGGGCGGTCTGCCTGTTTCAGGTTACACCTAAACATCGCCGGCTTTGATAAACTTTTGGTAGTTTGTGCAGAACATACATATACATACATATACATATATATACATATACATACCTTGATAGATGCGAGGTACCCATTCTTTGCCTTCTCGACTAGACTCCCAAACAAAAGCAGTTTATGCTCGTCTACATTTCGACTCAAGTAGGTAGGGAGAGAGTTCTATAAGCTCATATACATTGGTAGGTATTTTATACAGTATTTGTCACATGCCCTCGTCTCCTCCCATGCCGACGAAGCGTATACGCAACAGAGGCCAGGACATGGCCGTACACGGGGAAACAGACAAAAGTGTCGGACCCAGCGCTTGGCTTCTCTAGGGAGCCGTCAGGTTATCCATCATGGGTTCCTCGCCGCCCTCAGGGATACCCTCGAGGATGTGCGCGCTCATGGCGTCAACATCGCCACCGATGCCCTCCTCAAGGTCTAGGTCGGGTAGCACATCGCCCTGCTCTTGCCTGCGCTTCTTCGCCTGCTCGTAGAGACGCCTAGTGGCCGCAGCTCGGGCCTCGGGCCTGTAGTCGAACCTGTCCAGTTGCTCGTCGATGCGCGCCTCTAGACGCTTCTTGACCTCAAACGCTAGTGTCTGGCTTGGAAAGATGCCCTGGTACCGGTAGCTGAGCCAGAGATACAGTGTGACGCTCTTGTGCGCCACCTCCAGTCGATCCAGGAAGGCCCGCGGGTTAGTCACCTCCTTTGGGTCCCTCTCCAGCACTTCCAGGTCAAGCTCCTCAATCTCAAGCAGGTGTCCACCCTTTTGTTGAGATATACACTTGGCGAACACTTTGAGACTTTCCATGGTATCGCGGGAAGTGGGCGCGTTAAGAAGGGTGCATCGGTCATGAATACCCATTGGGAGACCCTCGATTGCGTCGGCAACTTCGATCCACTCTTTGATGTCGCAGAGGAAGAACTCGCTAGAGACCTTGGCCAGCTGCCGGATCTTGACTAGTACGTGGCTGAGAGGCGTCCCGGGTGGAAATAGAGAGTATATCGCCTCGATACTCGACGCCGGAGGAAGTATCCCTGCCACCTTTATCTGAGGAACCTCGACGGTGAAGGCGTGCTGGACACGGGCTAAATGCTTGGGATCCAAAGTTGTCACCAGCCCCGGAGGCTTCTCGGAGCGGTCAGCTGGTGCGTCTAACAGGGGTGTTGCCGAGCCCCCCTTGATCTCGTGAGCAGCAGAGCGGAAGCGGCCGGCTCTGCCCCCTATCTGTTTGATGTCGGGAATCCCAAGATCTCGATGCATCGTGCCGTCGAACTTTGTGATGGCCTCAAAAATCACACGCTTGATCTCCAGGTTAAGGCCCATGCCGATTGCGTCGCTGGCCACGAGATAGTCGTAGTCATTGTCAGGGTCGTTGAACAGACTCGCCTGCTCGGCTCGGGTCTCGGGTGGCAGTGACCCGTAAACGACGGCGCAGCGCCTGCCCGTTTGCTTTTCAATGCCTGCCTTCAGCCTGTGCAGGCCGACTCTGCTAAAGGAGACGACGGCGTCCCCCTTTTCCAGATTCCTGAGGTCGCCGAGGCTCCGCCGCATGGTCTGCAGCGGGCTCAGGCGGTTGTATTTGTGAATGATGCATGTGTCGCCGATCCTCTGGCAGAGGTTCTGTATCAGGTCCACGGTGCGTTCCTCCCCGCAGAGATGGACCTCACGAGCCTGCACTCCCAGGAAGGCCTGAGCCCAAGCAAACCCGCGGTCCTCATTGGTAATCATCTGAATCTCGTCAATGACAGCCACGTCCAGCACGTCGTTGAGTGGCGTCATCTCGACGGTGCAGGCGGCGAACATGAACTGGAAGCCGTCGGGTATCCTCTGCTCCTCGCCCGTGAGTAGGGCGCAAATCTTGTCCTTTTTCGTAAGGCGTGTGTAGACCTCGTGCGCGAGCAGGCGGAGCGGCCCGGCGTAGACTCCCGTCCTGGCCGTCTCCAGGGCCTTGAGGGCGTTGTAAGTCTTGCCCGAGTTGGTAGGTCCGACGTGGAGATGGATGGTGCGGTGCATGGCGCGCGTGGCCGGGAACCACTCGTGTGGGAAACGGAAGTCGGTCAACTCTTTTCCTGATGGCAGTTGGAGATGCGGGCTGTAATATTTGGACTCGCCGGCGAAGCTCCGGAAGGCGTAGGTGAGTTCCCTAGCCAGGCCGCCAGAGTTGCCGCGGACGAAGCCATGACGAAGCCCCCAGAACAGCGGGTTTTCGGACCGGCTGGTCGTGCCGACGGCAGCCAGCCCGAAACTCGCGTCTATGGCCTTGGCAAAGTTGATGGCGCACGTGTGCAGCTCGACGGGGCCGTCGAGGGCGAAGTGGAGAAGGGCATCGCTTCTTTCCTCTTGCAGCTCGCGCAGTTGGCGGATGAGCGCCTGGAGGTGACGCTGGACAAGCAGGCGGAAATGGTGATATGTGTCGGGTGCGCCCGAGGAGGAAGCTCGAGAAGCGGGCTGAGGGGCTTCTTCCGGAACGGGTTGAGGAACGGGTTTACGGATGGCGGGGGCCCAGGGGTCCGTCTCATTCGCGCTGCTGCTCGGAGCAGAAATCCTAGACTTGGCCTTCTTTCCCCCTTTGCGAGCCGCAGCGCTTGTGACGCTGAAGGACCGGCATGGCGGCAGCGGGAAGGTCTGGAAACACTGACACGTTCGCCCTAAGACTGCTCGGACAGGGGTTTTCATGGTGAGGGGCGTGGAGTGGTGACCAGGGGCATTGTTTCCCGGGCACTGCGTCGAGATTGGAATTTCGGGTGAACCGTGGCAATGCCTTTCTCGCGGCGAGAGCGAAAGAGTTGCCTGACCAGCAACTCTAACCTCAGAGTTGTTAATGGTTTACTCCGTCACTAGCGAGTCTCGTCGCGGGCTCTGGTAAGTCTCCAAGCAAGGCATTCTAAGAAAAAAAAATATGGATAAGTCTCGTTATCTTATCGGTATATCTCAATGTCGTCCCAACGGCTAGCAAGTGGGGACATGGGAGTCCCGCAGTTTACCCGACTGGGGCGGAGCACGCCAGTGGCAGCGTCATCATGCAGCAGCATCGTCGAATAGCATGGGGAAGCCCGTCTCCAGGCGGCCGCATATTTATGATTGAAACCGAGATCGAACTGCAGCGCACACCTAGCCCTGGGCATCATTCCAAACGCTGGCGAGACGAAACTGACCCAGCGACCCGACCGAAGAGCGAGCGATAAATCCCGTGCCCGAAAGCCTGCCAACCGACCAACAGCGTTACGAGTTGGACTCGTCATCGAGTCTCGATCACCGTCTATCTAGGACATCTCACGACAAGACACGCACATACACACAAGCCACGATGGCTTCGTCGTCGACTCCGGCAACGCCGCTCCTATAGTAGGCCGATCCCCTGGTCCCTTCAACCTCGGTAGCCACCGAGCGAGCCTCCCGCGAGACTGCCCAACTAACCGCGTCTTTGTGCAACCAACCCGCAGCTCGTGCATAGCGCACAACAGCACGATCCTCGCCGAGTGCACGACGTCGGCGTCGTCGCAGACGTCGTCGCTGGCGTCGCTGGTGCTGCCCAAGATCAGCCACGCGTCGGCGCAGAAGCTGACGTACACGCACGGGGCGCACCACATCCACTACGTGGCCGAGTCGCCCGCCGAGCACGGCCCGCACGCGGCCAGCGCGGGCGGGCTGACGTTCCTCGTCGTCGCCGACTCGTCGGTCGGCCGGAGCGTGCCGTTCGGCTACCTGTTCGAGATACGCCGGCGCTTCCTCGAGGAGTACCCGCCCGACACGACCGACTTTGCCGACCAGCCAAACTACGGCGCCGCGTCCTTCAACGGCGAGCTGCGCCGCCTCATGGTCGAGTTCGGCACCACGCGCTCGGGCCGCGACGACGCCGTCCACAACGTCCAGCGCGAGATCGACGACGTGCGCGGCATCATGACGCGCAACATCGAGGGCCTGCTCGAGCGGGGCGAGCGCATCGACCTGCTCGTCGACAAGACGGACCGCCTCGGCGGCTCCGCCCGCGAGTTCCGCGTTCGCAGCCGCGGGCTCAAGCGCCAGATGTGGTGGAAGAACGTCAAGCTCATGGGGCTACTCGGCCTTGTCGTGGTCTTGATCCTGTTGACCATCATCATCGCCGTCAAGCACTCGTGAGGGTTCGGTGGCTGGGCTATCTAGTGACCCTTGGCCTATTCTGTCATCTCAATTCTTTTCTTCCCGTCCTCGCTTTGATCTGCTTCCTTGCTCTTGTATTATGTGACGGGTTTTGTTGGCCCCCACTCAGGTTGGCGTTTTTTTGGCACCTACTGCGATGCCCCCATTTGGCACGATATGGCAGCAACACGTTTTCTTTGTTATGGGTGTGGCGACCAGAGGCGAAACAGACCCTTCAGTGGGTGTCAGGATTTAGTTCCCTCTTGAAGCCAGTATACAATTATACACGATGTACGACTCCGTCGTGTGAGCCCCATCCACTCAGGCATGCCCAGCTCCCGCTGTGCTCCCCATTGGGTATTCGAATGAACAAGACGTGAATTGAAGGATTTCCGAAAATCGAATTGAATGTTGCATAGGCTCGTGCGCAAGTCCCTGCCAACCATGCTCTCTCAGATTTCTCGGTAGCGTTCCAAGACTTGGACTGATTAGGTAGATGGCTTGGTGGGATGGAGACACCCATAGGTTGCCCTGACACCGCTATAACCTCGGAGCCGCACCCTCGCTCTGCCTCCGCGAGTCCTGGTAGGCGTACCCGTGTGCGATGGGGCTCTGCCACGTGGCGCTTGGCCCGCCAGATATCGGTCGCCACGCCCTGGCCGTGAAGAAGACGGGGTGGCACCTGGACGGATCCATGAACGCCGCTGCAGACCGCGGTGGTGCTAGTGGTGTCTGTGGGGGGAGCACCGGCGCTGCTGTCGCTGTGGCTTGCATGTGATTGTTTGGCATTGCGGATGTGGATGGTTTTTTTTTTTTGTAAGTGTGGTTGATTGACCAAGGTGAAAAGTGCATATATAAGATGGGGGGTGTATCGCGAGAGTGCAGATGATCTTCGGATTTGAAGGCGTCAATCAACCGTCGTCGATTCCCAATGGTCGGGCCCGCCCTTGATTCAATTCCGTCATTGAATGTGTCGCGTGGTTGGGGATGGTGCTGCGGCTCAGCTGCCCCACCGAAAACGCCAAAACGGCAGGTCCGTAGCTGCATGGCTGGAACCACAATATCAAAAGGCCAAATTGGGCACCAACGTGCAACTGATACACCAAGCAAGTCAAATCAATATGCAATCCAGACTGGCAAAAGATTACCGCTAGCCTCGAGGGTAGACAGCTACGAAACACAAGGTTTACTCCGATTCTCGATTCGCTTTCCTCCATGTGTAAGTGTACACGTATGCGTAGCCTAAGGGTATCCTGCTACGGATAGCAGGTCTCCCTGTACTCCGTCGTCTTGTTATTGCCATAGCCATGGCTGTCGTGCCTCAGCGTATACGGTCGGCGTATGCGATCGGTCCGGAGGGGGTTTGTCGAGCAATCGGCCGGCCGGGGGGGGAGGGAGGGGAGGGGAGGGGAGGGGGGGTCTGTCGAGCGTTCGGGATTTCTTGGAGGTGGGCAAATCGGGAGAAATGTCTCGCACCTGGGGTCGAACCCGCAGCCAAGAGGGACATTGCACAGGGAAGTCTTGTGGCCGGCGACCCGACCTCTTCCCATATGCGCCACACTTGGCTCTTAACCTTGATAGCAAACGGCAGGTGCGCAGCTATGAACCAGTCAGGGCGACGAGGTGAGGGCAGGGCTATGGTGCCTGGCATGGCGGCGATGTGAGGGCAGTGTGAGGACGTCTGGCATGACTGCAATATGTGGGCAGGGTGAGAACGGCTGGGCTGAAAAGAATTTGATAGACCACCGGGCAGGCACTGCCAAAATTCCCGAGCGGGCGGCACCCCACCACCGAAGCTAGCTCTAACCCAACCAACTTCCTACTTTCGGTGTGAACGCGACGAAGAGCCCTTCTCTCCCCTCAGGCTTTCCTTGGAGCTCTTTCTCCTCAGGCTTTCCTGCGATCCGCGCTTTTTAAGGCTGGGCTCGTCCGTGTACTTTTCCTCCTTGTCCTTTCCCTTCCTGCTCTCCTTGTCTTTTCCTTTGCGATCCCTGTCCTTGGACTCCCGGTGCCTGTCCTTGTGCTCCCTACCTCTGTGCTCTCTGTCCCTGTGCTCTCTGTCCCTGTGCTCTCTGTCCCTATGCTCCCTGCCCTTGTCCCTATGCTCCTTGTGCTCCCGGTCGCTGCTTTCCACTTCCCCGAGGTCACTCTCCTTGGACTCTCGCTCCCTGGGCTCCCTGGGCTCCCTGTCCTTCGATTCCCTCTCCCTCTCCCTCTCCCTCTCCCTCTCCCTACTCTCCCTGCTCTCCCTGCTCTCCCTGCTCTCCCTCTCTTTGCCCTTGCCCTTCTGCGCCTCCTTGGCGGCCTTGTTCTTCTTGATGGCCTCGGCCAGCGCCTCCATCTCCTGGGCCTTCTCCTCCTTCTCGCGCAGCTTCTCCTCCTCGTCCTTGGCCCTCTTCTTGTCCTTCTTTCTCCTGGCCCGCACCATGGCCTGCTCCTTCTCGGTCTTCTCGATGAGGGCGTCGGAGGACTCCCAGAGCTCCTTGGCCGCGGCCTTGTCGTCGAGGTCGGTGCGGGCAAAGTCGACGACCCTGCACTCCTTGATGAGCCTGCCGCCGGGGCCGCGCAGCAGGGAGCCCTCCATGAGCGCGTACAGGATCGACTGCGCGCCGCCCTCGGCGCTCTTGAGGAACAGCCACGAGACCGGGTAGAGGCCCACGTAGGCTAGCAGGCCCCACAGCGAGCCGCGCGTGATCCAGCGCGTCATGCCCGCCGTGCGGCAGTGGCCCGGGTCGACGAAGAAGACGCGCGCGTTCATGGGCAGGCCGTCGGGCCGCTTGTACGAGTCCAGGTGCTTCTGGAAGGCCCGACCGAACGTCATGAGCGCGAGCTTGCTGCGCGCGTACGCCGCGCCCGGAGACCATGTGGCGGCGCCCGGCACCGCAAGCCCTTCGGGGTGGCGCCGCCGCCGGCAACTTCGGTGAGAGCGGTGCGCAAGGGCGGGGACTGGATGTACGACGGGCAGGTGGCAATGATGACGCGGACGTCGCGGTCAAAGGGCTGGATCTTCAGGGCGGGGCTGAGGATGGCCAGCAGGTGGTAGTTTGCCAGGAAGTTGACCTGCCAGTCGCGCTCGACGCCCTCCTCCGTCTCCTCGCGCGGCTTGCCGCCCGGGGTGAGGGTGGCGGCACACAGGACGATGGCATCGAGGCGGCGGGGCGGGGCGTTGTCGACCCAGCGCGTGGCGAACTTGCGCACGCTGTACAGCGACTCGAGGTCGACCTGCTCGGCGTAGACCATCTGGTGGCCGGCCTTGTCGCGCATGTCGTCGACCAGCTCGACGATGAAGGGGTCCGAGGCGGGCTGGCGCGTCAGGAGGATGATCTGGGCGCCGCGCTTGGCGAGCTCAATGGCCGTCACGGCGCCGATGCCCGACGTGCCGCCCGTAATCATGATGACCTTGCCGTGCAGGTCCCGCTCGGCCGGGTTGGACGAGCCGGCAAAGTACTTCTTGGTCAGCACCAGCGCGGCCAGGGCGCTGCCGGCCTTGAGGAGCACCCGCGGCTCGGGGAGCCATGGCGGGTACTCTTCCAGCAGGACGCTGGCCAGGAAAGGGATGGGCATGGCGTCAGAGTGGTTGCTGCAGTCGCAGCAGGGGGGCCTTCAACAAGGCTACGTGTAAGAATTGAGGCCGTGTCCTCGACGTGTCCTGAGTGGTCAATGGGTTGTGGTTGCGTTGATCATTTCATCCAGACGCAACGGCTGGGTTTTGCGTGTGGGATGGAGGGGTAATGTCGGGAGGACTCGAGGCGGCCGCTTTATTCAAATCCAGGAGGTCGCCCGGCTTGGCCGTGTTCAAGAATCCGCGTGCCGCTTTTGCTAGCCTCGTCATGTGCCTTCGCTTAGGCCCGCGATGGCTGCTGAGATGGAGGCATGAGATCCGCTCCTCACCGCACCTTTTAGGGGGTGTGGATCCACACTTTCCACATGTTTCAGCGCCAGGGCCCCACCGCCGGCCAACTTCGCTCCCGAAGGGTAGCCAATCTCTGATGGCCCCCTCACACCTCAACAATTGCCCGTCCATGAATGTTGGCACCCTCCTTGCCCCTCTCACCGCTGACCAAGAGGTCCCGAAGGAATACTGTGTCACCATCTTTGGGCGGGCGAATTGTAAACATGGATCGCCGCCACGATGATGCCGACGACGCTAGTGCCGTCGACGACGATGGCCTCGACGACGGCGTCCCGCTCCACCGCAAAAAGCCATTCGGGAGCGGCATCTCGATGCGCCCCATCAAGTTCGTACCTGCATCCACCCCCACTTCGTCGGCCGATGGCGCTGCTGCTGCCTCGCAGGAGGTGGGCTCTGGCCAATCCGCCGCCGAGCTGTACCTGAGCATTGTGATGAAGTCATCAAAGCCAGGGGTAGCAGCAGGAGGGCGGCCACCAACAACTGGAGCCGGAGCTGCTGCTGCGCGTGAAGGAGCAGCAGCAGCTGGCGACAACCCGCCGTCGTCGGTCGCTGTTGAAATGTGCGACGTGTGCAAGCTGCCCATCGCCAGCACCGACGACGACGACGATGAGGAGGCCGCTCCCGCCACCACCCTCCGCCAGAGGCACGAGGCCTCCCTGGCCCACCAGGTGAGCCTCGCGCACTCTCACCCGCCCTCGGCCCTGGACCGGTCCCGCATGGGGCTGGCCGTGCTGCAGTCGTACGGCTGGGACCCGGACTCGCGGAAGGGGCTGGGGGCCGAGTCCCAGGGCATCGCGGTCCCGCTCAAGCCCAGGCCCCGCGAGGACAGGCTGGGGATCGGCGCCGACGGCGCGGCGGCAGTAAAAAAGGCCGGAGGGTCGGCCGCGCCCAAGAGGAAACCCGACCTTCTCGACGCCGGCAAGGTGCGAAAGAAGGCCGAGGAGGACAGGAAGAAGGCGGAGCGGCTGCGTCAGCAAATGTTCGGCAACGTCGACTTGGAGAAGTACCTCGGGCCCGCCGTCTAATGTCGAGGCTCTCATGCAGGATAAATACGGTAATATGGTATGCTTAGATAGAGTTCATCACAGCCCCATGAAATACGAAAACACGCACAATTTCTAACCATCCAAATTCTAATCTTATCTCATCATCTCAGATGCCGTCTCTATTGGTTCTATCAGGCCTGTCCCCTCTCGTCCATCTCTCCCTATACATGCCCACTACACTGCTTCCTTTTAGACCCCTCCCTTTACCTTGCTTCCTTTGTCTTGCGCACATCGTCATCCACCACGGGGAGGCCTGGTACCTGGACACCGGTTACCCGGTACTCCATGCCGACGTACGCATCACTGACCACCAGTACGTCCAGCTTCCTGCCGTTCCTCCCAGCCTCGCTGTCCGGGTCTGGGTCCGGAAGCTTAATCACGGCCTTCGCCATTGGTTTCGATCCGGGCTCGATGCCGCCGCTGCCCACGCCTCCCCTTTCCTTCCTCCCTTTGCCTCCTGTAGACGACGACTGGGAGAACCAGCCGACTCGCTTCACCGCCACGATCTCGTCCGCGGCCAGGTCGCCCACTACCACGAACCACCCCTCCGTCTGCGGCTTGGGGTACTTGGGGGCGAAAATCCTGCCCTCGCGCTCCACCACGGCGTTGAGTCGCTTCAGCGCCACCGTCAGGGAGCCGGCCTTGACGTCCTCCACGGACACGCCGACGTTGGGGAGCACAGACGCGGCCCGCAGGAACCTGGCCTGCTGGCTTTGCGGGACGGACAGGTCTCTGGATAGTTTGCTCCACTGCCCGCTCGCCATGGCGGTCAGCTTCGTCAGGGTGGTGCTGGCGTGGCCGCCCTCGGCGTTATCAGCCGCATTCTTCCCCTTGCCCTTTTTGCTGTTGTTACTGCTGCTCAAGGCCTCTGGGCTAACGCCGGGCAGGATGGACAGCGGAGGGTCCGTGGGCCAGCGCGCCGACTTGACGCACTGCAGCAGCTTGATCATCTCGAGACAGCTCGACAGGTAGCCCAGCTCGGTGAGCACGTCGATGGAGGCCTGGATGATTCGGATGGACTGGTCCAGGACGCTGGTCTGGTCGCCGACGTAGTCGGTGATGGGCAGGCCGACGCGCGACATGTGCGCCTGCAGCAGCAGGAACGCCTTGACGTGCGGGTCCCACATGGGCAGGCCGCCAAAGGCGGCGTCGTCGGCCGGGATGGGGAGCGCGCGCGAGAGCTCGGCGTTGATGAGGTCCTCGTTGTGCCGCACGGGGAGCTCGTCGTACTCGGTCGCGCGGCACATCCACGACAGCGCGTCGGCGAAGCTGGCGCCGGCGCGGGCGTGGCGGGCGAGGTGCCGGATGGTCTTGTGCGAGAGGTAGTAGTAGCTCATGATCTTGCCCAGCGGCGTCGGGTCGACGTCGCCGTTGGGGTAGACGTCGACGCACCGCGACTCGGCCAGCTCAGAGAGCGACTTGTCGACCATGGATATCATAAAGTCGTTGGCCGCCTCCTGCGCCGCGATGCTGGTCTGCTGCTCGGCCGCGATCTCGAGCCCGTAGTAGGACGGGTTCTTGTGCAGGCGCCGGAAGAAGAAGGTCCACGTCAGGTAGTCGAGCGCGTCCTGCTTGGTCACGACGGTCTCGGCCGAGACCTCGGCGCCCAGGTGGTTGTCCAGCACCGTGTGCAGCGAGCTCTCGACGGGGAAGCCCGTGTGCAAAAAGTGCTTGTAAAAGTCCTTCTTGGAGTCCTGCGTGAAGATGCGGGCGACGCCCGAGTTGTCGAACTGGGGCCGCCCGGCGCGGCCCAGCATCTGCAGCACGTCGGTCAGGTCCATGTCGCGGTAGCCCTCGACCTTGGCGTCGTAGAACTGCGTGCCCTTGACGACGACGAGGTGGGCCGGCAGGTTGACGCCCCAGGCCAGCGTGCTGGTGGCGACGAGGATCTGGATCTTGTTGTTGAGGAAGAGCTCCTCGGACAGCTGGCGATCCGACTCGACCAGGCCGGCGTGGTGCAGGCCGATGCCGAAGCTGATGGCCTCCTTGAGCGAGTCGTCCTTGACGCGCGCCAGGTTGAGCTGCAGGTCGTCCTCATCCATGCTGAGAAAGCGCCGGGGGTTGTCCTCCATGCCGCACAGGTTGATCAGATCCTTGGCCGTCAGACGGGTCTGGCGGCGCGACGGCACAAAGACGATGACGGGCTTGTCCGGGCTGTGGTTTTTGATGGCCAGGAAGGTCGGGCGGTTCATGGACTGCATCAGCGGGCAGAAGCCGCGGACCTCGGGGAAGCCGTCGATGTACAGCTCGAGTGGCACAGGGCGGACTGAGTGGCGGAAGTTGAAGAGGCCCTCCTTGACGCCGAGCCAGTTGCCCAGGTCCGTCGCATTGGCGCAGGCCGTCGACATGCCCAGCAGCCGGACCGAGCTCTTGGTCGAGGCTGCGATGTAGTTCATGCGCGACACGATGATCTCGAGGATGGGCCCGCGGTCGCCAGCCAGCAGGTGGATCTCGTCGATGATGACGAGGCTGACCTGGCGGACGTAGCCCCTCGTCTGCCAACTGCGCGAGATACCGTCCCACTTTTCGGGCGTCGTGATGATGACGTCGGCGTCCTTGATGGTGCGCGTGTCTGGCGTGTTGTCGCCCGTCAGCTCGACGAGCTTCAGGCCCATGGGCCTCGCAAGGCGGGCGCCCCAGTCCCTGACACGCTCGCGCACCAGCGCCTTCATGGGCGCAATGTAGACCACCTTGGAGCCCGGGCGCTCACGGAAGGCCCACCACATGGCCAGCTCGGCGGCCACCGTCTTGCCGCTGCCCGTGGGCGAGCCCAGCAACACGTTGGCCGGGGTGTGGTACAGAGTGTGGAAGATCTGCGTCTGCATGGGGTTGAAGTACTGGAAGCGCTGGGCGTAGACCTCCTCGAGCGCCGGGTTCTTGAGGGCCGTGATGGGCAGCGGCTGCAGGTCCAGCAGGTCCGTGTAGACGCTCTCGGTGTCGGGCCGGATCAGATGTTGGAACGACACGGGCGTCACTGTCTCGGCGCCCAGCCAGCGGTCCGAGACGGCGCGCACGTAGATCTGGGTCGGCAACGGGTCCGCGAGTGGGATGGTGAAGTTGAGCTCGTGGTCGTCGTGCAGCTTGCGGCGACTGAGGATGAAGAACTCGTGGTGGTAGATCTGCGACGTCTCCGAGTTCTCGACCCAGACGTAGTAGGACTCGGACGTGCCGTGGATGCGATCGCTCCAGCGGAAGTCCGGGTAGAGGTAGAGCCGGATGCGTAGGACGTCGCGGTTCAGAGGCGCTATCTCTGCCTCGACACTGATGGTGGGAAAGTGGCTGAGGATGTTGGCCACCTTGGTACCCGCGCCGTGGTTGTGAACAAGCCCCCCGATCTCGGCCGGTTCCAGGTCGCGCAGGGCGCCGATTGTCAGCGCCTCCTTGGCGTCCAGTTGGTTCAAAATCGGCTTGGGGAGCTCGAACTGGTGCAGCGGGTGTTGGAAAGGCCACACGCGCTTCTCGATGGACTTTGCCAGCGTGAGCAGCACAAGGCACTGGTGTCCCCAGCGGCGGTTGAGCGCGATCATGAACAGCGCCCGGCAGATACGTCCGGCCTGCTGGGCCACATAGTTCAGATCGTTGGTCAGGGCAAAGTCCTCGGGCTGCGCCTTGGAGATGTAGGCCTGTAGCAGGATGTTTGTCTTGGCCTGAGGGGTGTCGATGCCCTCGCTTACATCGCACGGCACAATCCGGGGTTCGTGCCTCATGCGCGTGAGCTCCTTGGCCTCGCTGTCCCGCGACTGAATGTTGTCAAACTCGCTACTCATCGATATCATCTTGAGAATATCGGCCTCGGTCGCGTGAGGCGTCATCATCTTGTTGAACACCTGGATGCTGGAGTGAAGGATGTAGAACTGGCTGGAGATGCGCCCAATATCCTTGCTGCGAAGCTCTTCGGTCGTCTCGTTGAAGATGACCATCTGGTTCTGCTGAAGTGTTCGTGCCGCTTGGATCGCCAGTTCTCGCCGCCTCTGCACGAGCTCGGGGTCCTGTTCAAACTCGGCCCAACCAATGCCATAGGCCATGGGATTCTTGCGCATGCGCACAAAGAGGTACGAGTAGCCGATCCATTGCACCGCCTCTGCTATAGAAGTGACGGTCCCCAGTGAAATCTCGGCGTTGAGGTTATCGACCAGTTTCGAGGAGAACCTGGACTCGATCGGCAACTGATCCGTAACAGCGGTGAGATAGTGAGGCAGTTTGTCGGCCGTTGTGCAGATCATGCCGATACCTGTGTCCTCAAACTGTGGGCGACCGGCACGACCAAAAATCTGGAGCACATCGAGGATGCCCAGGTCGACAAATTTTCCTTCCTGTGCACTGTAGACCTGGGTACCCTTGATGACGACAGCCGCAGCCGGCAGGTTAACACCCCAAGCAAGCGTTGCCGTACAGCAGAGAACCTTGAGGACGCCCTCGGCAAAGAGACGCTCCATAAGGTTCCGATCCGAGCGTGACATGCCGGCGTGGTGGATGCCGAGTCCTTTGGGGAGCAGGTCCCGCAGCTCCCTCGCCTTGCATGTCTTCATATCCCGGACCGCGTTTTCATACCTCGGGTGGTTACTGGGGTCGAAAAGATCGACGCAGACCTGGTCGACGGCCTTTTCATAGAGCATCTTGGCGCTCTGCATAGTGTCTCGTCGTGAGTGTACAAACACCATGACCTGGTGGTCTCGCTCGAGCATCTGCCTGACCTTGTCAAAGGCAACTTCGTCGAGGTTCTCCCTTGATAGCTTTGATCCTGCTTTTCCCTTGACTCCGATAAAGTGCTGCTCTAACGGTACGGGGCGGAAGGACGCATCAAAGTAGAACAGCCCCTGGTAGCGATTGACCTTGAGGAAGTCGGCAACATCGATGAAGTTGGGCAGCGTGGCACTGAGCCCGACGATGCGGATCAGGGACTGGGTGCTCTCGACTTGGCGCTCGGTCCTGGCCACCAGCGATTCGAGCACGGCACCACGCTCGTCATGGAGCATGTGCACCTCGTCGATGATGAGCAGGCGCACCTTTTGAACAAGCTCCGTGTCGCCGGTGCCCCTGCGCGTCACCACATCCCACTTTTCTGGCGTCGTGACGATGATCTGGGTTTGCACGATCTCGGCCTTGGTGAGGTGCATATCTCCTGTGTACTCACGGCAGCGGATGCCAAGCCAGGCAAGCCGCTTGCCCAGCTTTCCCGTGATTTCGGCCGCCAGGGCCTTCATGGGCGCCACGTACACGATCTTGAAGTCCTCGGCCTGGACGGCGAACTCGGTGGCCGTCATGTTCTCGAGGGGATTCGGTGTCACGTATTGGCTGATGGTGTGCAAGATGGTGAGCATGGCAGCGTCGGTCTTTCCCGCACCGGTGGGTGCGCAGACGAGCAAGTTCTCGCTTGTCTTGTACGCGATTGGGTACACCAGACTCTGCATGCGGTTCAGCGACTTGTAGCCTCGAAACGTCCTCTGACAGAGGCCGTCCATATCTGCGATGGGAACCAGAGTATGTCCGGGCCAAAGCGCTCCGGGCTTGCCAGCAGGGATGGAGTACTCCTCATACTTGGGGAACTCGAGACGCTCGCTGCCCACAGGCAGGGCATACCGCTTTCCGGCGTGATTCAGGGAGTTTCCAGGGTTGAAGGCCCGGTAGACGTGAGGGTACTGGGGCTCCTTGAAGCCGGCAGCCGCCAAGGTGGTGTTTTTATGCTTGAAGTCCTGTCGTCGGAGTGCTTCTTCCCTCTGTGACTTGTTGAGGAGCCGCGAGCCACCCGGTCCGGCAAGGGCTCCGTCAGGCTCCGGCTGGTTCCCGGCAAGGACCGCTTGGCGGTTGGAAATGAGGTCGATAACGAAATCCAGGTCGTCAAACCCTAGCAGATCTGTCAAGGCGGGTTGTAGCTCTTCCTCGGACCGGCTCGACCTCAGGAGAACCAGGATCTGATCCTGTAGCGGGCCCGAAGAGAGCCCGCCCTTTCGTGCGGTGACCTGGCCACATCGAGATGCTAGCCACTGTGCGCCGTATGGAGAGTCTGAAGCATCACCGCCAAAGTCTGGCTCGTCCTCGAAGTCGATCTCATCCAGCTCATCGTCAGAGATGAAATCCCAAACATCGTGGCCTAAGGCTCCGGGGCTGGAGGAGCCAGAGTCATCGTCGTCTTCATGATGGTCATTCCCGCTGCCGCTCCTAGTAGACAAGTCTAAAGCTGCAATGGCGGCTTTCATGGCGGTGACTTGAGCCCGCCATTGGGCGATGGACTCGCCAGCGGCCTTGGCTGACATTGCTGTGTTCCGCTTCCTGGTCGATACCTAGTTGAGTGTTGCAGCACGGGAGCTAGGCAGGTTATAGTGTTGCAGAACAGTTCACCAGTCTAGGATGGAAGCGAATATATCATCGACCCAAATCTCGGGTCCTGGAATCTCACTCATCCAGCACGATCTAGCTTAATATTTGACAGCTGGATGCCCGCGATTGAGGTCCACACCAACCCCAACTCGATCTGGCGGCTGAGCGAAAGAGTCACGCCGAAATAGGGAACAAATAGTGGATGGAAGCCCTGAACCGGAAGCAGCTACAGCGACCAAACCCACCTAATCCACACCCCGTCACAATGAGCCATTGATCGTGGAGCGGGGCATCCAATTCGGTGCATCGATCACTGACCCATGTGACGTCCATTGATTGAGGCCGCCGGAAGCCACCGCCAGCGCCGACACCACGCCCGAACAAGACGACACCATCCTTGGCTTCTTTGATTGACGACGGCCACACCACCACCAACCAGCCAGCTATTCGGTCTGGCACCCATCGACAGCTCCCGCCCTTGCCGCTCTGCATCGAATCCACCCCATCCGACCCGTCCCAACGACCCCCGCACCGCCCAAAACGACGAAGAGCGGTCGAGCCATCCCGACCGCCGCTTGAAGCAACCACCCCCAGACCACCTCCAGACCAACCCCATCCAGCCACCACCATGAAGCTGCACTACATCGGGGTGCGTTGTTGAGTGCCCGCCGAAGCAGCGAGACCCTCTCGCGCCCGACACCCGCACGGACATCGACGAGGGGTCAACGACAGGACTAACGCGCACTGACAAACGCTACCGCCCGTTCTAGATCTTCCGCAACGAGACCAAGCCGGCGCACGAGATCGTCGCCGAAAAGGAGCTGAGCTCGTACTCGCGCTTCACTCGCTCCAAGTACGTTGCTGTCCTCCCACAAACCCCGCCGCCGCTTCCGCCGCCCTCCGCCCGCCGATTCCAGGGGACTCTGATGTTCCCGGGATGGATAAGAGGATCGAAACGGCGGCGAGGTCGCGGGCAAGATATCTGTCGCTCGTCCCGAACGCCACTGACGGCCGGCCGCGCCCGATTTCTCTTTTAGCTATGGCGAATTCATGACCTTTACCTCCAAGACGGTTGCCGAGCGGACCAAGGTGCGCCGCAGATCCCCAATTCATGGCTTGGCGAAAGCTTCTTCCTAACGATGAACTATGTTACAGCCTGGACAACGGCAAGACGTCGAGGAAAATGGTAACTTTAGCCTACAAGTGGGAGCGGAGCAGCATGGTGAACCGGTCGGGGATATACGATATACTTACCAAGCCCCCTACCACACGCAGAGTACACGTTCCACGCCTACGGGCGCACCGAGGGCGTCTGCGGCATCATCATCTCGGACCACGCGTACCCGGCGCTCGTGGCGCACCAGCTGCTGTCCAAGGTGGTGGACGAGTTCCTGACGAAGCACCCGCGCTCCTCCTGGGCCACGGGCGACGTGACGCTGCCCTTCCCCGAGCTGCAGGAGTACATCATCAAGTACCAGGACCCCCACGAGGCCGACAGCATCCTCAAGATCCAGAAGGAGCTCGACGAGACCAAGATCGTGCTGCACAAGACCATCGAGTCGGTCCTCCAGCGCGGCGAGAAGATCGACGACCTCGTCGCCAAAAGCGACGGCCTGAGCGCCCAGAGCAAGATGTTCTACAGTATGTACATCTTTTTCCGCTTGCTAATGTGTCCGCCCCCTTTAAGAAACGACATCTAGGCGCTGACTAGAGGCTGTGCCACGTACCCTACAGCACAAGCAAAGAAGCAGAACTCGTGCTGTATCGTCATGTAAGGCCGTTAGGGACATTTGTTGATGCTGCTACTTGCTACCGCATGGCTCCGTATTATATCAAGGCGTCCGTTTGCTTGTCGGGGGGGAGTATAATATCCTCTCCCTCCCGCGGCATTCCGTGGTTGATTTCTTTTGGATCTCGTAGTCCTCTGCTTTTATCTCCTCCCATTTTCTTCCTTTTTTTTGAGCCGACTTTCCCAACAGACAATCTTACCTATATAACGCGAACCGTGCCTTTGCCTGCCCCCTTCCTTCAAGCGCCTTGGCCCATCTACGTAACAACCCTCAACACTAACAGCGCGCACCCCGAAAGCGTGCATAATATGATGCCCGGCTTACCCTGACCTGTCCGCGTGGCGGTGTTCGTCCCCTTTCCGCCCGGGCCCCCAAGCCATGAACCTTGCGTCGGTCAAGGCGATCGGCGCGCTGGATTAATGGTAGCCCACTCGTGCATGACGAATAAAAAAAAAAAAGAGTATTAGGACCTTTGCGTGTCTATCCACACGGATGAAGAATACATGGACCCGAAAAGGCCGCAAAAAAAAAAAAAAAAAAAAGAATATACAAGAAAAGACTAAACGGGTAAAGGCAACAGGGCACCGGCTTCGTAACACAGTCGAGCGTAGGAATCAGGCGCAGGGTCAGCAGCAGCTTCCCCGGGACTGGCAACCCGAGCCGCGTCGCATCTAGGTGACGTCTTGCGCCCCGAGCCTTTTTTGGGTTCCTTCCACATCGGGGTTGTCCCCTCCTCCCGTGGCCGCCAAGGGTTCGAGAGATCCGGATCGACTGGCGGGGAGGGAGATCCCATATCAAAAGCGGACCAAAAGGCACGCGGAGTTCCCGAGAGACAGAGCGCTCTGTCTGACGCAGGCCGGGCACTGCCCAAACTGCATTCCCTAGCCAGTGTGACCGACGAGCCATATTATTCCCTGTCTTACTTTTTTCTTGTCCTGTTTTCGGGCACGCAACGGGACAGGGGTGGCTCAGGGGAGAAGTATCCGATGTATTTATTATCATCTAGTTCTGGATCCACCCTTGTGACATGGCCTATCCTGTCTGCGTCAATTTCCGGCTTTCGTCGCTATGTAAAACAAGAAGTGGTGGTATCAAGAACAAAAGAAGCTCCATCGAAATGAAGAGCATGAAGGAAAAACACTAGGTCACCGAGCCTTATCCGTCCGTGTCCGCCGACGGTCAAGCACACCAGCCGGTGAAAAAGAAAAATGGACAAAAAAGGAAGAAAAAGAAGCAGAGTCAGAGCCAGCACATGATGCATCGATCAAAGCAGGCTGGGTCGGCCGCCGTTTTGTCAATCTCAATAGAGAAGAAAAGAGAACCGTAAAATCCACACGGGCTCCACCGCGGCCAAATCTCTCGGCTTTTGCTTCGAGACAAGAAAGAAAAGGAAAGGAGTTGGCGTGCACCATATTAGTTTGTTTTGCAGTCTCATGACCAAACCATTATGCCAGGGTGCCTCGCCGAGAAGGAGAGGGGTGATAAATAGATTGCAAGATTCGCTGCCGCCCCGATAATAAATCATAAACGAAAAGTGAAATCATGAACCCTGTATGTGCAACCTGTTGACAAAGGGAAAGGGGGTAAGGGGCCGGGTCGGGTCGGGATTCCGGCATCTGACTATGCCGCCTCCAGGACCACCCGCGAGCTCTTCCTGTAGTTGAGGAGCTCAGAGTCCGGGGTGTGAGGCGGTTGGATGAGGGTCGGGGTCGAGGCGACGGAGTCGATCAGCCGCTCGTTCCTGCCCAGCTTCACGGGGCTGTCCGAGGCGCTGCCTTCGTGAGGGCTCGCGCTCCCGATGGAGCCGCCCCCGGCCCCCTGCCGCACGGAGCCTGGCCCCGTGTGCAGCGGCAGCAGAAGGTTGCGCTGCTGGCGCGAGACGCTGATCTGGCGCGCGATGGAGATCTCCACCGCGGCCTTGAGGGCATGGTCCGACTCTTCGATCTCAAGCGATGGCTTCGTGATGTTTGTCCGCACCGACGAAGCGACGGATGGCGATCGCTTCCGCGCGGCGCCACTGCTTCCAGTGCTCGACGACGAGGTGCTGGAAGGCGCGGCTGACATGGGCGGGGTTATCATTTGCCACTGCGGCTCGGCAAGATTGGGCCTCAGGGGCTGTACCTGCGTGATGGGTCGTGGGGACAGGTTCGCATCATCGTCCAGGCTGGTCGGGGACTCGAGGACCAGGCTCGATTGGCCCGGCTCAAAGTAAATGACCTTCGAAGTGGCGGGGAACGCCCTGCTGGGTGGCTCCGGTGCCGCCACTGCCTGGCCGCGTGGCAGGGCGTCACTCCCAAAAGTGGACTGCATTGGGGATGGTAGGTTTGCAGGAGACGTGTTCGAGCGCATCCTTGATGGCGACATGGGAGCCTGCGCTGCGAGCCTCTCGGGGCGGGACTGCGGCGGGGTCGGAAACGTGGCGAACGCTCGTGAGGGAAATATAGGCGACTCCATGATCGTCTGCGGCGATGTTGCCCTTCGTGGATGCGCGATTGGCGCCTCTTTCAACCCTTGCTCAGCCATCACTCTGTCGCTGATGGCATGCAGTTTCTCCACAGCAGCCTGCCGCCTGTTGAGGAGAGCGGAGTCGCGCCTCGCATCCAGAAGATTTCCAAACATAACGCTGTACCGCTCCATTTTGATAGAAGGGATCTCGACATCCAAAAGGAGGCCTTTCCCGGCAAATGTTGACGAGGCAGCTGGCGGAGCCCTCAGGTTCATTGGCCCAGATACGCCAATCTCCTTCTGGCGCCGGCGCCAATCCGGCTCGAACGGGGCGCCTCTTGCTGGCATTCTAGTTTGGGCGTCTGTGGGGGCTTGTTGGAACGGCTCTGTGTTCGTACGGACAATCGCGGGGGATCTATCGGGCTGCCGAGCAGAACCCTTGCCGCCAGCGGACGTGGCGCTCCTCGAGGGAGATGTTTTCGACGACATTGATTCTGCCGTCGCCGTGTACATGGATCCGGAGAAGTCGACAACAGGTGGCTCTGGGACCTTGACGGCCTTGACCTCGTCTGGTGTGGTCTTCCTGCTGAACAGGCTAAAGAGCCTGCGCCTCCCGGTCTTGGTGCGCTTCACGGTAGTAGGCTCGGGCGGTGGTTGCCGTGGAGGCTCCGACCTCATAGCAGGCTCCTGTGCCGGAGGGGCCTGTTGTGGCGTCCATGTGGTGGAAAGACCGGACGGGATGTGAGTTGGGCTCCCGATAGCCATACCGATGGGGATATCACCAGACATCTGGGAGTCAACCGTTCCCCTCCGGCCAAACCGAGGCACAGAAACAGATCCTATCGTGATCGTTGGTGATGGACGGGCAGGGCTAGAGTCCAAGGATGTTGCAGGCCCAACACGGGGCATGACTGACAGCGCCGGCCTGGTCCAGCCGGGTTGCTTTCGCGTTCCCACAAAGATATCGTCTCTAGAGATTCGCTTGTTTTCCATTGCGGTTTGGGGGGCCTTCAGAAACATGTCGTCCCTCGATATCCTCCGGTCGGCCATGCTGTCGAAGCTGGACGGCGCCTTGGGGCCGCCAGATGTGCTCGGTCGTGATGCCATGGTTGCGATGTTGGCTCTGAGAGGGGGGACAGGAAGTGGACGGGTCAGGTAGGTACAACGACCGTCAGGGAAGGAAGCGGCGGGGGTGCTCGCATTTTCAACAAGTCTCGACTCGGTCTGCCGGGGCAGGGAAGTGCCTGATTCAACAACGGGCCCAGCGGAGGTGAGGGGGGCAAGGGGGGCGACAGGGCCGTGCGTGCAAGTGTGGTGGTGCCCTACATGGATGCCCGCCCTGACTGCCCCGGGCCCCGGTTCAAGAACAGGTGCGCCTGCAGCTGCACGAGATTCTGCAGCAGCGCCAGCGCCGTTACCGCTTTTTGCGATGCTCCCACCGCGCAGGGACATGGAACGGTTGGCAACCCTGAACATGCCTGCCTGGCCGAGGGCCGCGCGGGATCCCCGAACGCGTCGCCTGTCGTCCATCGATCGACCTAGTGGAGGGTTGCAGCCGTTGCTTGGAGCTCAATGCCAAACCTACCCTCACTGTCACCCACTGCCGGTTACTTTGTGGCTGATAGGGCTCCGCATGCGCAGAGAAGCCGAAATGTGACGACGCTCGTAAGATTAGCAGGAACAGCAATCCCGTGGGGGGCTGTCTGCGTTTCGAAGACAATCAGCTGCGAGAGAAGGGGGCAGGCCAATGACGTTGCATCGACACGAGTCCCTGAAATGAGATCAATAATTCAAACTGACGGCTGAGAAAGAAGTCATCTCTCTCGTAAACGCGACAGGCCGGATTCTAGACGCCTTTCATATTGCCATGTCGGGCCGCTGAAGTGGCCACAAGGCCATCCTGGCAGTCTGCCTTGTTATTTGGCTGATACGCAGCTCTGGTCCCGTCCACAGCCCGGAGGACAACAGCAGCGAGACAGACGGCTGCTTTGCCGCCAACGTCCCGCGTCTGTCGAGCGATGAAGCCGAGGCGTGGCTTGGCAACAGTGTCTCAACGCCCGATACAGTCCTGGCAATTACACAGACTTGGGCCATGGGGGGCGGCATCGTCAAACAAACCACGCAAATGGGAATTCTTCCAGAAGCCCACATGCCGCCGGCAGTACGACAGCGCGTTAAGAAACGGACAGTCGGGGGTGCCGCGAGCGCAGCACGCCGTGTCGACCAATTCTTCCAGTGGCATTCCTTGTTTGAGGTTGAGGGGTCGGCTATTTCGAGCGGCAGATCGCCCTGGGTGTCCATTCGGCCAATAAAATATCCGTGGTAGTCAGGGTGACCCAGGGCGCCAGGGTGCCAGGGGTGGTGTGAACACTCTGCGGTGATGCGATCGATCCCCGCTTGGCCCCTAGACGACGCCGCACGGGAGACGGACAGAGACGAGGACCAAGTCAGCAGATCCACCCAGCAAGGACTTCGGACCACCAGCACTGCAACGGGGGGCGAGGCAGCATAACACACCCTCACGGGCATGGCGGATCTGAAACTTTAACGTACCGCTCCCTCCAGGCTGACTAAAGCAGGAAGAATGGATGAGACCAGACGACACATTCTGATGACGGAACTCGACTGGGTCAGCTGTTGGATCCTACGGCGGACACCGTTTGCTCTTGTTTGTTATTGCCACTCCGTCGTCTGTTCCCAGGACCGACGCCGCCAGCAAAAGGAGGATGACAAGGGGTGTGAGCGGTATTGGAAGAGGAGACTTCGGGTGCCAGCTGGGAACAAGACGGATGGAGGAACGAGTGTCGGCGACGGGTTATAGCACACAGCATCTTGGTCGTTTGGCAGGAGCATAACGCCACCGGGGTCGGCTGGGGTTGGATTCTGGTTGGATTCTGTCACTGGCGCATTCAGGTGTTCGGCGTATTCCGCGCCAGGGTCGCATCCAAATTTGGAAACAGGAGAGGGAAGTCCAAGGTGTGATTGATGCATTCGCTGTCGCGTTTGCGGGGAGGATGGAAATTGGAGGAGGCCTGTCATGGTGCAGCCAGAGTTGCTACTTCACCGTGGATCTGTGTGGATCCCGTCAAAAGCAAATGGGGGATGGCGTCTTTCGTCCTACCAGCTCTTGTGCCTGGGCAAAGAAAAACCAAAAACAAAGCCCCCGATGTCCCTTGAAGCCCTGTCAGCGATGAGCGCAGGGCTTGCTCGTCCCAGCCACACAGACTAAGATCGCAACAAGGAACAAGCCAACAAACCAACGAGCAACAACGTGCTCATGCCAACAACCCCTGAGTCATGGTTTGGTTCCCGCGTTCCCATTGATCCAAAACTGAAGCACTCGCGGAACCATCTCAATAGCCAGCGCCGATAGGACCTTTGGCGCCCAAGGCCGTCGCGATAAATCATTCGGTATAGGCGGGTCCCAACTGCCACTTCAAGGCCGCAGAATTCACCTTCCCCATCGAAAGCTCGACATCCTGGGCAGGCCAATACCGGTCCCGCCCAACCAGATGCCGAGCCCCAAAAGGAGGCTGTTTCAGCACTCTGGAACAGGCGCGCTGCCCAGAGTTTCGCGTCTCATGTTTTGCAAATACCTGTGCCGACTCCATGGATTATTGCGACCTTGTGCGGGTGTTCCAGTCCATGAATCCATTCTAGAAACGACGGAGGGTTTACATAACGACAAGAACAGGTTAGCGTAGTACCTTCTCATGCCGGTTTAATTCAGTGGGACGAACCAGTGCGCCGCGGCGAAAAGTTAAAAACAAGCAACGATCCCACCACCACGAAGTCGGGACAGGAGAGATAAAAAGACCTGTGGAAGTGCCCTGGCTTGATAGTGCCCGTGAGCATTTGCCCGGTCCGCGATAAATGCCCATCCACTCCCGGCCCGATGTGTGATGACGGACCGGTTGACAGGCTTTGTAGCATGGTGTCCTGTCCTTGAGAAGTGTACCCATACCCAGCCCGGTGACCATTCTAACCGCCCCTGTCCAGCCACCAAGCCGACACGCCGGATTCCTTGCTGAATACTATTCAACCTACGGGCGGGAAGGCTCACCAAACTTTGATGTCGGCTGGGGGACGGAGATCGCTGCTCGCCATCAATTCGCCATGTGTACCAAGGAATCGCGCTGGCTGTTAGACTGCACATGCCGAGAGTCACCCCCATGTGAGGTGTTCGCATGAATGTATCACATCTCTTGCCTGAACCACCAACGTAGATCTTGATCGAATTGGGTAAATGTCAGATCGTTCCATCGACTCGCCTGCTGCGATAGTGGGTAGGATGTTTTGCGGGGGAGCGCTCTCCCAAGTTGGACGACTGTCCCAGCGAGCTGGGTACCTACCTAGGTAGGTACTAGCTTGCCGGAATTTCTAAAGCTATCCCGGCAATAGCTTAGCCGAGCCCGACTTGTCAGACATGAAGGTCGTCAGGTTTCACGCGTGTGGTCAAGATAGAAGCTTTGCTATGAATGGGTGGCATGGCCTGTGCGTCACGTACTCCATGAGACGTCTTGATAGCAGGGTTCACTTGGTAGGTACTTTCTACCCATCCCAGCATAGTACACCATTTGAAGAAGTCAACATATCTCCCAGGACAAAGGCATATAATGCGGATAGGCCGCCTGCCTAGGCACAGAGCCATATTGCCCAAATTGAGCATCATCGAGAGGACGGGATGAGGATAGAGAATGCCTGCATGATGCAACACAGCCGTCTCAATCCGAATTTATGGGATGCTCCAATACAATGACGCATGCATCTGCTCGTCTGTCCCACGTGCTCGACGTAAATACTGTGGAATCTACTCGACCTTGAATCGTCTCTCCTATGCCAACCGCTTTTCTTTGCCTCGAGACTTTTTTTCCCGTTGCTGTTGGTCAAGTCGATGTTTTCTCTCCAACCAGATGCCGCAGGCTGACGTAACAAGCAATCGAGCCCCATGTGATTGCATAATCCCGTCATGGGTGGTGCCCCTCCTTTTATTTTTTTTCGTCGTGCTTTGGCCTGTCCGGACGGACAGAGACAACCGATGGCGGGGCTCCGCCAAGTGACTGCACGCCCCCCCGCCAGCGTAGCCGCATGGTCCTACGGACTTAACCTGACGCGGGAAGCTCCCACCTTTTTGATACCAAGCAAAAGAACTCCCGACCGAGACCTCCCGACAAGTCACAGCGCCGACCTCTTACCGACGCATCATTCGCACACCCAGCGCAGACGCGTAACCCGCACTCCCTCCCATCGTCAGGACCACGTCCCGCGCCTGTTCTTTCTTCTATCCCAAGCCCTCCCTTGTGCTTCTTTTCCCGCACTTCACAATGTCGTGGCAGGGTAAGCTCGATGCCCCCTCTCCGACCCTCGCCGGCGGCCTCACCCTTTAACCCCTCACAACCGGCATGCAGAGCTGATGAAGCTAACCATGCAACCTGCTACCCGCGATAGCCTACGTTGACAGCAGGTAAATAAACCGTCATGGCCCTCGGTCGGAGCTTGCCCCGCACGGTAGGAGTGGAAAGGGAGATGGAACCCGGACCGCTCACATATTGCTTTGTATCTAGCCTCGTCGGCACCGGCCACATCGAAAAGGCGGCCATCATCAGCGCCGCCGGCGACAGCGAGTGGGCCACCTCGGCCGGCTTCAAGGTACATCCAGGGCATCTCCGCACCCAGGAATACCCGCCACTTGGGGGGATGGATGCCGGCGACACAGCAACAGTGCCCTCGACTAACTACGGCCCGCGTGGCGGAATCAACAGCTCGAGCCTACCGAGATGAAGGCCATTGCCGACATCCTTTCGGACGCGAGCGGCGCGCGCGACCGTGCCTACTCCGAGGGCCTCTATATTGCTAAGCAGCGCTATGTCATGGCGAACGCCGACGAGAACACAATTTACGCTAGACATGTACAATGCGATCTCCCCATACCCCTGCGGAAGTCGGTATAGGCGGTAAATTTCAAGCAGCGTGCTGACAAGCCCCCGCTTTCTACCATCATCAACAGGGCCGCTCCGGAATCTGCATCGCCAAGTCACAACAGGCTATCCTCGTCGGGCTTCACAACGAGGGGCAAATCGCAGGCAACGCCTCGGCTGCCATCGGCGCCCTCGTCGACTACCTGAAGCCCCTAGGCTACTAGGTTGCACACGATCTCTCCGGATAGATAGGCGACGTTGATTCATATGGGGGTAATCAAGCCCCATTCGTTATTCATTTCTCCTCCCTGACCGCAATGGTGTGACTCCTTGTCAAGTCGATTATACGATGACGTGAAGGGGAAAGAAAGAGGGACTGGGTTTGGGCGGGTGTCGCGAGGCTTCATCCCGCTCTGCTTCCGGCCAGGATTGTTCTATATTTGAGACTTTACCCAGGAATACATATGCAAGAACACGCATCTGTTTTCCTTGTCCTTTGGCTTTGTGATTCGTTTTCTATTCGCCTCTTCATGTCTCTTGGCTTCACTGTTTCTCTCACATGCTTGTTCTCCGTGATGAAAGTGGCGGGGCGCGGATTCTGCCAGATGAATCATTCAAGGTTCAACAACTGGTCATTGTATGTTGTCCACACGCATGCCCCCGCTCTTCGCCCTGACAGCCGAGTGCAGCCTAGGATGCTACCATCGAATACTCGACAAGGACTACTCGAGACAGTACCTCTCGGCTTCACGACTGTGGTATATGAACTGGGTATCCTGTAACACTTGAACGCCTTTCCAAAAGTGTACATAACGACAAGTCTAAAGGCTTCTTCCTACTCGTAACATGTGGCGCAGGATCGCGACCCTAGAAGTGGCTCGACTCGAATAGTTCAAACGGGGACTCAGACTGGGAGCTCGGTGTTGCGCCTCCCGCCGAGCCCGATGCGGTCGACGAGGAGGCCGATGTAGGGGCCGACGACGGGGGCGTTCCTCGCGAAGCCGGCGATGGTGCCGAGGAAGTCGCCAAACAGGATCGCGATGCCGTACAGCTCGACGCAGAAGCCGATCAGGGGCCACTTCATCAGGATGAGGATGAGGCCGAGGAAGAAGGCGGCCGTGCCCTTGGCCTTTTGTTTCCTCGCGAAGAAGAGCAGCGTCTTTTGGGGCCCGATGATGATGGTGAGGCCGATGAGGAAGAGGATCTGCGAGGGGCGGCGGCGGCGGAACCGAGCGTGTGGTCAGCTCTCCGTCGTCGGGCGAGAGGAGGGGGAGGGGTTATGGGGGCTGGGAGCTTGAGTCGCGTACGTTTCCCATGGCGAGCCTGTGTGTGTTCTACGTCAGCCTCGGCTCACTTCCAAAAATGACGAGGGAGAAGGTGATTTGGACAGTCTCAGGAAGGGAAAAGAGGGGGGGTGTTGACTTGCATTGCCCGGTCAAAGAACATCATGACGCCCGCGATCAGGAAGAAGCCTCCTGCAACCCCGCCAAACACCTCCGTGGTCAGCCGACATCCTCCGCAACTTGGGAAGACCGAAAGCCGGGACACGACTATGTGCCGTACCTACCGCCGGTGCAGAAGGCTACCCCGATCTCTGCAGTTGAGACGCATGGTTAGTATGAGGAAAAGCACCTCTTCGGGGGCGGGGCCAGGGGGGAGGCGGTTGGGCTGACTTTGGGTATCCGAAAGCCACATGGACATTTTGCGGAGCGACTTGAAGGGACGGCGGGAGGGCAATGCGGTCGGTCTCGAGATAGGCCACGAGAAGGATGGTCGCTCGTGCGAACTAACTACCGGCGGCGCGCGGGTGGGCGGGTGAGGTCGGCGAGGCGTGTGGGCGCTGGGGGAGGGTTGTCGGTATATGTTGGTAGGGTTCACCGAGGCTGTCTATGGCATTAGTGGACACGAAGGACAAAAGTACTCAAGGCAAAAGCTGGCTGTCGCAAAAAAAAAAAAAAAAGGGAGTCGCAACGCAGCCAAAACGACGTCGAGGGCCCGCGTCTAGCATTGATCCATCCTTGTCGCGGTGGCAGGTCCGATGGATTGCGACCAGGGGTCCACACAAGCCATGACATGCACGCACGCCACAAGTGGCTGAGCCGCACTTAAAAACCGAAAAGCTTTTCTTTAGCTGGCAAGTCTTCACGCCATTTCTACATCAACATATTTTATGGTACTCTATCTTGTCTTGGGACTGCCCGCTGCAACAGCAGCAATCATTACTCCTCCCAAAGGACAGATGACATCCGATGTCCGGTTTATATCATCCAGACATGCCCTTAGGGGGTACAAGGTAGGTTGATCAACCTCTTTCACGAGGCTGTCTCCTTTCGCTCTATTCACTTGCCGCGGCGGCTTAGCTTTCTGAGCTATGGTAACTGGGGGCCGTCCTTCCTCGACGCCCCGGTGGTCGGTCTGATACAGGCAGAGATCAACATTCGATCGCGATTAAGCCGGAGCGTCAATTGCGTCCTGGTGTCGAGAGGCATCGGGCGCTTAGCTGAAGCTTGACTTTGTCGGTCGGACATGTAGCGCATTCGCAAATACTGCTTGTGCGCGTATGCCTGGCAGGCGCTTGACTTGATATCATTATGATGACAATCGTAAATCGGATTCCCCGGCACCTCGGTAAACGCCAGTTGCTCTTCTGTGATTCGTACATATGCCAAAATATAGAGAAGCAGAACCAAACAAGAAAAGAATATGCCCTCATTTCAGCACGGTCTGGGCTCCGCGCGCCTCCAAGAACTGCTCTGCTACGCCCTGAGGGAACGACCTGATTATGGAGAAGACTTCGCGGTTGTGGTACCTCAGCCGCGTCTTGGGGTCCGTGTACGGGGCGGGCAGGCCGGTGATGTCGCAGTAGCGCTTCAGGGGCGCCATGCTCGGCGCGCTCTCGATGTTTGTGTACGTGGGGCTGGGCGCCGACGGGCCGGCGGCGCCGGCCCCCGGGGGCTTTAGGCTTTTTTCCAGCACCAGCTTGCTGAGGCTGCGCGAGGCCTGCGCGAGGTTCGGCTGCAGGCTGCTGTTGTTGTTGCTGCCGCCGTTGGCGGCGGCGGCGGCGGCGCCCGCGGGCGTGGACATGCCGCTGGTCGAGAGGCCATCATCGTGCGCGGCGGCGGCCGAGGCTGGAGGCAGGGGCGTGGCGGCGCCGCTGTTGTTGTCCTGGGGCGTGGCGATGACCGAGGCCTCCTTGCGCAAGGCGTCGACGAGGATGGTCTTGATGTTCTTGTTGCGGCGCTGGTTCGGCCGCCAGCCCGGGTTGCGGAACGACTTGTGCATCGAGTGGTTGTCGAGCTGCTCAATCAGCTGCTGGTGCGCCGCCTGGGCCGCCTGGGCCTCGGCGCTGAGCTCTTTCGACATGGCCGGGGCGGTGTTGCGAGGGGGGGTTTTTCGTTGGGCAAGATGTCGGCGTCGACGGTTGACGACGTCGCCGAGCTCAGGGTCGAGAACTCTCAACCTATGCCTGAACTAGCGCAAAAGGTGCCTCGGCAGGGGTACCGATCGCCCTAAAGCTCCAGGATCCAGGCGCGTCACCACCAGGCCTCAGGCGCGTCCGCCTCCAATCCCAGGCGCTACCGCCTGGAGTTTCGGATCACAGAAACGTGCCCCAATATTATGTAAGCCCCCAGAAACAAGAAGCCACGCAAAGCCACAGTGGCGTGACTTACAACCTTCCGCCAATATCGCGCAACATTCCTTCAGGATGGAGCCGATTACTCCGAATGCAGCGCTTCGATTCTACTGCCGGCCGCTGCCTTACACTTTCTGTCAAGCTTGTATCAGGTGCTGCTTAGCCATGCTCTTGACTATATCACATTCAATCACAACAACCAAGAGCCGATGATCATCCCTTTGCTTCAGCCCTGGCCTTTTCGCTCGCTCCGCTGATATATTTCCCCAAAGAAGTCATTGGTGAACTCCCCGGCTTCCTCCATGTAGGCAATGGACTGATATTGTGTTTGAGCGCACTAGGATCTTTATCCGAATATGTTTTTAGGATACTTATCCGCTCAAGGCCAACGAAACTACGGGCCCTGATGCGGCATTGGCGACAAACCTGGTCAAAGAGGAATGAGAAATTCTCGAAGCCTATGCGGCGTCAACACAGCTACTCCACCGGGGAACACGCAACTTTCCATGTAAAGGATGGAAAACTGGAGGTTTCGAACGCGAGGCCTACGGTATAGGAAGTGTACATCACCTACATGAAACCTGCTTCAAGACATTGTCTACCATTACCTATCCCACGACTCTTTAGTTATAGAACACCACGAGCGAGCAAAGGAATCCGAAAAAAGTTGAAACGATAAGTTTCCAGGGCTTTAGGGGTTTCCGCCTTCACGGGGTTGCTTTAAGGGGTTTTCAATATCAGGCCATATAGGTCTACTGGAAGGACCACCGAGATACATGAAAAGCCACCGGGATTAATGAAAGCCTTTAGATCCTTACCAGTGCCACGGGGAGTGTCCGGCGATGGCAAGAACTCACACTTATTTTAAGTAATGGTTTCGCACACGAGGGGGGTGATGCAGCTGCTGCCCACCATCGCGGCAATAGCAAGCCGCAGGGATCGGTTCGAAGCCCAAAGCTGGCGCTAGGAGGGTAAAGCACACTAAAATTAAGGTCGTGTTTTCTTCTGGGGAGCAGTTCTTGTTCTGCCCCTCGGTACTATCAGGTGATGACCAGAAACTCGGCGGTGATAGAGAGATTCTTTAAAGTTTGTGCATTTGGAGCACTACCTGCGACCACAGTCTTTGTTAGTAGGAGCAGATTCCAGACAATATATCCCATTGCACCCCCCTCGGCTTCTCTGCCCAGCCAGGGTAGGACGCCTGCCCGGCGACAGGCAGGCGACAAAACAGCAAGCGACCCCTACTCTCAGCCGTGCTGTTAAGTAGCGGTGTAGGTTAGGGAACTAGATTGCACATTCGTGCACCCCGATTTGACAAACGGGTTCCATCTCTAGCCACCTTGCTGCCGTTCCTTCCCGCAACAGTAGCAAAGGAAACTCATGGATCAACCCTAGAGTAGTGTCTGCAGCCGGATAAAAATCGAGCATGGGCGTGGCAGCCCCTGAGGACGCCGACTTGAGCAAAAGATCGAAGCAGCAGACTGTTGTAAGTAATCTTTTGTTTTGTGGGAAAATGTGACAGCAAAATCAGTAGAGCGAAATCCTAGAAGGAGAAACATAAGGGAGCAGGTGTACATGTGAAAATAAAGGGGAGCACGGGAGTTCTGGTGCGTGTTCCAGCTCCCACCAGCTGCCCGGGACCGTCGTCAACTGCAACCGCTTTTGCAGAATCCCTGTTGCTCAAAAGAACGGGATCATCGGTGCCCAGCTCAGGAGGTTAAACCAACCAGGCCAACTATGCGTGCCCCATCTTATGGCGCGGCTATCACGTTTGCACCAGGGTCTCAGGAAACATCACTCCCATATATCTATCTCCAACAGCTCCCCTGGCCTCCCCGGGGTCGTCTCGAACTGCGACGAAAATTAGTTCAAGATTGCTGCGAACGGCGGCTGCAATACTTCCGCCAACAGGAGAGTTATCGCCACGACCCAGTTGCCCAGAGGGGCGGGAGGGTCACTTCTCGGGTGGGCCGCTGAGTGGTATTGGCCAACGTCGCAAGGGTCATCTGTAGAACCCCCCGCCATGGTGGCCCTTTTGGGAGCACGGTCATTCACCGACAATGCAGAACGGCTTGGTAGCCTGAAGGCTGGAGGGGACTACACCAGAAAAAAAGAGGCTCAAAGTGAAGCGATTGGTTCTCTTGTTCCCAGAGGAGATGTCTTGCTCTGCTTAGCACGAAGAGTTCCAGGCCAGCATCTTCTTTTTGTACATCGGATGGAAACACACTGCTCGCTTCGGTGGTGGCTTGAGGGGATTCTGACTCCAGGTTCCATCTAGAAACCTCGAAGCAACATCAGCCTCGACCGGACGGGAGGTTCTGGCCGTAAAATAAGGATTACATGGCCATGCCGTTTCGCGAAACGAGGGTTGGTATCCGTCCGCCCTGGGTCGTACCAAGTGTGGAAATCACAGCCAATGTTGCATCGCATCCCATTGAGGACCGCCGGGCCTAGCCCCTCCCGAAGAGGAAAGGTATCGCAGACTTTATCCTGAAAAAAAAATCGATTGGCTAAGCCTACTGGCGCGGATTTTCGACGAGGAACCTAACGGCCCTCAAAGGGATATAGTTAAACAGGCTATGAGAAACATAGGCTTCTTTGTTATAATCCTTTTCTCATTTATTTCTCTCATGCTTCTTCATCAATTTATTTTTATTTTTGCTTCGTCCCGCGGGCGCCAGCACTTATTTATCGCCCGGTAAAGAATTTCCCCCGTGTAACGCTCTCTCAGGAGCGGGCCGTTGCGAAAGCACGGCCGGGCTGTTGGTTCCAAGCCAAAGCGTCAGCTAAAGCTTGGCGGGGAGTGGGGAAGGACAGGGTCCATCCAGTTGGGTCCTGCATTGAGCCCCATAGCTTAAACCGCACGCCAGCGTTTAAACAAGCACCACCAGCTTCAATGTGACAGCTTGAGGAAAATCTCGGATGAAAATGCCGAACATCCCTACCGCCTAGGTAGGGAGTGACTGTGGACAGGGGCCAATTTGCCAAGGTCTAGACGGTGCCGCGTTGCCGGCTCTTTCCATTAACCGTTATCGTTCATGAGATTCACTCCGCGGCTTGAGGGAGCCTTCATGTTGCGTTGTTCACACGTCTCTTCCCGCGACAGCGCCATTGGCATCGTCGCCACCAACCACCACTATCACCACCACCGTCACGACCAGCAACTCCGCCATCATGTGTTGGAGTCGAGCCAAGACTAGAGGGTCACGTGCGTAAGCACGTATTCCCACCCGTGGTCCCTGCCATTTCAAGGCCAAAGGCCACCGGCCCTCAGCCGTCAAACCTAGCTACCTACACAACAATCAACGCATCAAGTCTCCCTCCACAGGGTAACCGTTCAATATCATGCCCCTGGCCTCCCACGCTGTCTGGCCCCTTCTGGGCACGGCAGCCTACTTGGCCGCCATGGCCAAGGCCGCCGGTGTTCTCGATGTTGGCCTCGTCTTCCCCCGCGCCAACGAAATATACGAGCCCTCCGACTAGTTTCCTTTTATCTGGGCATCCCAAAACGACAATCTTGCCAAGTATCTCGAGCCCTCCCCCGAATACAGGCTTTTCCAACCCAACGGCACCAAACCCGACAAATACAACAGCACCCTTCTTGACATTACCTCCGGCGGCTTTCGGCACTGGCCAGCCGACTTTGGGGAAAACAGGAGCGATCTTCAGTTTTTCTGGACGTACAAGAAACTCGACTTTGAAAGGCCTGTCCACCTGGCCTGGTCTGGGCGCTGGGTTGAGTGCGGGAAAATATTCCCGGGAACCCCAGATGCCTTTACAGGATATTCCGTCAACGGTTCCTCTAATTTCGTGGTGAGATTTGAGCTGAAGAAGGGCGGCAAAAAGGCCGACCTCGTCGCCGCGACTACGAATCACCAGGAATGCCCCGACCAGGGGTTCACAATCAGCGTGACGGGCGAGACCAACAAAGTCACCAAGGACTACAGGGGTTTATCACTTGCGAATGCTACTTGTGCAGTGGTAGACCCTCCTCCTTCCCCGACGCCGACTGCGAACCCTTGCCATGCCAAGGTCGATAAGAGCGCGGCCGAGAGTATTGAGGCAGTGATACTCGAGCATCGATGCAGCATCGGCAAAGTGTTGGGGGACAAGCCAACCAACTGCCCCAAAAAGGGTCACGCCTCTCGGCAGCTTGCTGTCGCAGGCATCGCAACGCTTGTGGCAGTAACTCTTGGTACCACCGGCTTTCTTCTCGCCTGATCCGATGATTTTGGCAGCTCCCTAGTGCATTGCCCATTCCTCGTGTTTGTTGGGTTGTGTAGTTAGCTTTCGGGATTTTAATCCAAAAAATACTCGATGAGCCGGCTACCTACCTCGTCAGCCAGACACTGTTGGAAGCGGTCAGCGTGCGCGTGCAAGACTGAAGGAGGGAGGCCAGATGGGGAGCACGCGAGTGCGACTCGGCTGCGCCCACCGATCACGGGATCGGTGGAATATACCTAGACATCGCGTGCTGCACCCCTGTCAGATAGATCTCTTCCCTCTTTTTTTTCGCTGCCATCTGCTCGTGGGCGAATCCGACAAGTGCGACGGCCCCTTCGAGTGCCCAAAGTCCGCTGACGGGCCAGGCTCTGGGCCAGCGGCGATGCTTATCTGGCAGTCCATCATGCATATGCACAACACATACCATTCCTATCACAGGGGTCTTGGCGCGATGATTGGAAGCTCACAGACGGTCCTCAGAAGCATAGAGAATGTCTTCGCGCCGATCCCCGAGTCCAAGACCAGCCAGTGGGAGAAAGTCATGATCGATATAATCACCGTGGGCGCCCTGGGAAGTGCCGCGCCTTTCTTCAACAGAGCCCTCAAATCACTCCCAGCCTTTTCCAAGAGCACCACGTTCGACGACACAAAAGACAATGCTTTGATGCTTATCGGACAGGGCACTACCCTCGCGAAGGATCTGTTGGTGTCTGGCGAGGGAAGAAACGAGTGAGCGCGGAAAAAACAGACGAGCTTCTCCCTCCACGCAGAGAAGCTTGTGCGGGCCTGGCAGAACAGCACAAGCTTGGCCCTGCTACAACTCATGGATGGCGAAAGTCGCAGCCTCGACTTACTCACGAGTTTCACCCCAGGCCAATGGGTATGTCCAGAGGGGGAAAACCCTTGCGAGAGACCAACGCCGCCCTTTGAACATGAGCTTAAATCGGCCCCATATAAACACATGAGGGCCCCAGTTTGCGGCTCCAGTGTTGTGGGGCCCGGTTGTCGTCCGTTCCCAAGCTGTCACTGCTGGGTCCCCGCGTCGCGTTCTGATGGTAGGTCGTGCTTCAAAACCAACAGCAACAATCCCTGTTTCGGCCTTTCCCTTCCTTGAGAACACAAAGTGAGGACTTGTTGATCACCACACCTCGATAATGGTTAGTAGGGCAACCCACGTGGCAAATTGCAAAATATGATGACTGCTTTGTTCTAACCAGCGTACAGGAGAGCCCCCACGAACACCAGCAGAACCTGCTGCTGTCCCGCATAATTACCAATGTGGTAAGGAACATGGTCTGGACTGGAGAGCTAGCGGTGTCTAGGACATAACGTTGAATTCTCTCTAGGAGAAACTGAACGAGGCCATCGTTGTGATGAACAAATCTCTGCAGGTATGGTAATATTACAATCAGGGTACCCGAGCACTTCTTGGTAGGGAAATTCAAGGGCTAAACAAACCCTTCCGCCCGCGTTCGACAGGAAATCAACATCCAGAACATGAACGTCGAGCTCGTTGCTCAAATGTTCAAGAACTACCGATCCAACGTCTTGTTCCATCTTGAGGGTGCGTACCTATTGACCTGCTCCTTTCTGTATTCGCCGTAGCCGTGCCGTGGCTGATGCTCTCTATCGCCTTGCTCTCAATAGCAACCGACAACCTCAAGGATCCGGCATAGACTGGTCGACTACAGATTGTCCAGGAGCTCATCTTTATTTCTGGGGTAATTGGGCACATGGTTTGATTTTATTGATGTTTGTTGTGCAAGGTGGTGAAGCAGATAAATGTCCCGCAGCCGCACGCAATTGACATGCATGTTCTGAATGGGGTGGGTCTCTACACAGTAAAGCTCCAGCTCCCTGCCGTTTTCGCCCCATTGTCGATTGATGACCACCGTCGGCGACCCAACGTTGGTTCCCACGGGAATTGGAATTTACAAACCTTGCAATCCGACCCAATCCTCGACAATCCCAGAGCCTTCTCACTCAACAATGACCCAGCAAATTCCCCGGTGACATCGACCGCCCCTCCCCTCCCGACCACGCAGGCGACCGACCCTACCCTCCCTCCGTTCCGAAGCCCGAGACCAGGATGGCGCCCATGGTCCTCGACGGGCCCGACCTCGCCATGGCCGATGCGCCGCTGCGGGAGGCCTGGCGGCGCCTCCCCGAGCCGACCATCCACACAGTCCGCGAGGCAAGGTTCGAAAAGTACGAGCCGCCCCAGCCCGACGGCCTCGAGCGCGCCAACGCCATGGCCGCCGCGGCCGACGCGCCGCGGCCGGCCATCGTCATAGACTGCGGGTCCTCGGCCGTCAGGGCCGGCTGGTCCTTCGACAGGGACCCGCGCTTCGTGCTGCCGCCGATAATGGCAAAGTACCGCGACCGCAAGCTCGGCAAGACCTTCAGCTTCGCCGGCTGGGACTGCTACTCGGACACGACGGCAAAGGGCCACATCAGGAACGCGTACGAGGCCGGCACCGGCATCATCAGCAACTGGGATGTCATGGAGCATGTCCTCGATTACATTTTTATCAAACTGGGGCTCAACGATACGGGCGACTCGATAGACAGGCCCATCGTAATGACGGAAACCGTTGCGAATTTTCCATATTCACGTAAATGTACGACCATGTAGAGAAGGAAGGCGCATGCTCCCTGGGCCAAGACGGCGTACCTTTACTGACCAACGCCCGCACAGCCATGACCGAGATCCTCTTCGAGTGCTACGGCGCACCATCGGTAGCCTACGGCATCGACTCTCTCTTCTCCTATAGACACAACAAAGGCAACACGGGCCTGGTCGTCTCGTCCTCGTACAGCGCCACCCACCTCATCCCGGTATACAACCAGCGCGCATTGCTGTCCCAGGCCACACGCCTGAACTGGGGCGGCTGGCACGCGTCCGAGTACCTGCTCAAGCTCATCAGGCTCAAGTACCGGGACTTTCTGGGCAACGTCAAGCTCAACTCGTCCCAGACCGAACACATGCTCCGCGACTTCTGCTACGTCTCCACCGACTACGATCAGGAGCTGAGCGCGTGCCTCGAGTGGACAGGCCTCGAGGACCGCGAGCGCATCATCCAGTATCCCTTCACCGAGGAGGTTGTGGTCCAGAAGTCGGAGGAGGAGCTGGCCCGCATCGCCGAGCGCAAAAAGGAGAGCGGAAGGAGGCTACAGGAGCAGGCGGCCAAGATGCGGCTTGAGCGCCTCGTCAAGAAGGAGCAGGAGCTCGAGTACTACCGCAAGGCGCAGGCGAGCTTGGTGGACCAGAACAAGAAGGAGACGAAGCGCATACTCGACGACGCCGAGGTTAAGGACGAGGCTCATCTCGACAAGACGATCCGGGAGCTAGAGAAGACGATCCGCAAAGCGCGGACCAAGGACCTCGGCGGCGAGGCCGAGGAGGAGGCGGTCGAGGAGCCCGACTTCTCGCTCCTCGACGTGCCCGACGACCAGCTGGACGAGGCGGGGATCAAGGCCAAGCGGCAGCAGAAGCTCATGAAGTCCAACCACGAGGCGCGGGCGCGCGCAAAGGCCGAGAAGGAGGCCGAGAAGGCGCGCGTGGCCGAGGAGGCGCGGCTGGACGAGGAGCGGCGCACCAACGACCTCGAGAGCTGGCTCGCCGAGAAGCGGCGGGCGCACCAGGAGGTGCTGGCCAAGATCAAGGAGCGTGAGCACCTGACCAAGGACATGGGCAACCGCAAGACGCTAGCCTCGGTCATGCGCATGAAGAGCATCGCGAACCTGGCCTCGGACGCGCCCGCGGGTGGCGGGGCTGGCGGCTCGTCGCGCAAGCGGCGGCGCGGCGGCGACGACGACGACTTTGGCGCCGACGACAACGACTGGGGCGTCTACCGCCACATCGCCGTCAACAAGGACGAGGGGGGGAGCGACGACGAGGATGGCGAGGAGAACGTGGACGCGCAGCTCGCCGCGCTCGAGCAGGAGCTGCTGCTGCACGACCCGGCCTTTACGTACGAGCACACGCGCGAGGCCCAGAACGACTGGAGCAAGCGCCTCGAGCACGCCTTCTCGCGCGGGCCCAGGCCCTTTGACCCCGAGTCGCCCGCCGAGCGCCACCAGGTCCACCTCAACGTCGAGCGCATCCGCGTCCCCGAGGTCCTGTTCCAGCCCGCCGCCATCGCGGGGCTCGACCAGGCCGGCCTCGTCGAGATCGCCGGCGACATCCTGACCCAGCGCCTGTCTGGCCTGCTGTCCTCGCCGTCGCCGTCGTCGTCATCGTCAGACGCCTTTTTGCGCGACGTCTTCCTGACCGGCGGCCTCACCCTGCTCCGCAACCTCGACGTCCGCCTCGCCGACGGCCTCCGCGCCCTCCTGCCCGCCGGCGCCCCGCTCGCCACCCGTCGCGCCGCCGACCCGCTGCTCGACGCCTGGCGCGGCGCCGCCGGCTGGGCCGGGTCCGACGCCTGGAAGGCCGCCTGCGTCACGAGGGAGGAGTACCAGGAGCGCGGCGCCGAGTACATCAAGGTCGGTCTTTGGCAACTAACCCCCTCTCCACTTACTTCACCAACCAACCAACCTCTTGCTAACATCTTCCAACTTCTTCTGCTTTAGGAACACGGCATGGGTAACGCGTTTGTGTAGACTTGTCAGACAAGGCTGGAAGCACTAGCAAGGAAGCTTAAGAATACCGGCCCACATGTTTCCCCATCTCCAACAGTCTTGTTTTCTAGCTGTTCTTTTTCTTCGTGGACTTTTTTTCTTTTCTATAGACCCAAATGATGAATTATGGGAAGGAGCCCCCTTGTTTGTATACCATTTGTAAACGCGTGGTGGGATGGGAAATTATGACTTTTTTTTTCTTTATTTAAGGTCGCGGTTCATAAACACATCTGGAGCCGCTGTTTGACATGCTGTGACCCCCGTTGCTCATGGGCAACGAAGGCGTAATATCATGTCTGCGCTTGTAAATGCTAGCGAATGATGTGTAAAGTATGTACCATGTGCAAGCCAGTCCCAATGTCATACCCGGTTACCTACACAGCCCGGAGTCCTCCTACCTGCTAGATGTCCCGAAACTGGCCATTTTTCCCTAGGTGGTCAGCAACATGAGAAAGAGTCGTCTTGACGGAGAATAACACCAACGACCCATCAACTGACGCTCCAAACCGCTGGTAGACAGCAAAAACGAAACCAAAAAGAAATTAACCGATAAGAATAACAAGTGAAAAAAATAATGGGTTAAAACAACCAAGTGTGCGTATATCTGCCCCTGAAAGGCATTGCTGAGAATCGAAGCGAACTAGATCGCAGATGTGAATAGGTAGCTACATTGTATAACCAGGACTCCTTTAGACCGACCGACCGACCGACCTCGGTGCTTCTCTTGTTCGAGTTGGTGATATCGAGAAAAACCGAAACTCCGTCCCCGCGAAAAGAAGAGGAAAAGAAAACGCCCAAGAATTTTTGTCAAGGATTAACTCTCCAGAAGGGAGACGAGCAAATGGACGGAATGGCCTACATATCCGTAGCAGGCAGCCCGTCGTGCAACTGGCGTGTTATTTCATCGGCGGTGCGCGCATCCTCGTCCATTGGAATAGGCTTGAATGCCTTATCGACGAATGGGGATGTTGCCGAGGAATCTGCGGTGTTGTGTTCGGCTCGACCGAGGTTCGCGACGGCCTGGGCGACCTGCTCCAATGGAGTGCCCGCACCGGGAACGGGGGCCACAGGCTCCTGGCACGCGGGTGGTGCCGTCATCTGGGGCGCAGGTAGCGGGCCAGGGGATTGCATTGCGGGTGCGCCGCCGTGGGGGTGCCCGAGACTGAGTCCCGGCGGGGGTTGGGGGTACTCCCCTTGGGTGTTCAGGAGCCGCGTCTGCAGTTGCATGACGTATTCCCTCAGGTGGTAATTCTCCGATTGGAGCGTCTTGAGACTGTTGTCCATTTCCGTATAGTCCCTAACCTGCTGCTCAAGCTTCTTGATGTAGCCTTCCTTGCGTTGCCTGAAAGCCCTCTGCAGCCGGGCAGCACAGCTCTGGTTAGCACAGTGCACGCCAAGTTACGGAAAGCATCACGTAGTGGACGAGACATCGGATAGCCCAACGACCGGACGGTTTCAAGCAAGGTGACCCAAGCTGGGGACGATATGTATCGAGCGATTTGGCCGGCAGCCGGCAAAACAGTCGGGCGGACACTCCATCCCGACCGACAGTGAACCTTGGGCGTTTAGACGAACCACGGTGGCAAGAGAATATAGTGGCCCCCGAAACCAGCGCTTTGCCAACACGAAACGAGAACAAGGTGTGGGACGGCCTCGCTCACCTGTGCAGCTCTGTTCTGGGCGGCGCGCTTTGATTGCGACAACTCGCGCTTAGCTTTCCGGGCATCGGGCGTCAGTTCGCCAAACTCAGGAGGAGGGGGGCCTGGTAGTAGCTGTTGCGCACCAGGTGCCTGCGGCGGCGAGATCGGGTGCCCAGACATGGGCGCCGGAGCGCCGGCCGCTGGTTGGGGCGCGACAGCCGGCATCATGTTGGCCGTCGCCATGTATCGTGCCGGAGACCTTAGGTCTGGGTGGATGTGCGCGTCCGACTGGTTGGTATGGACGTTGGGCGCAATGACGGGAAACGAACTGTATCCATGCGTCGTCTGTAGCTGGTCTGGCTGCGAGTCCTGGGGGACGCCGTTTGTGACCGGAGCTGCGGCCACTTCCTCTTTTAATATCGGCGCTTCGGCGAGCTGCTCTCGAGTGGCCAGCTCTGCAGGGGCGAGGGGTTCATGTCAGCGATGCCAAACTCCCAGACGACCGACCGGCAGTATGACAAGCAAGCAGAGATGCCGTTTGAGGGCACGCGCGTCACGATGACAAAGACGGAGTCGCAAAAACTAGATGCGGGGAAGTGAGGCAGAGTGAAAATGCAGGCCGTGGTGTAATCATGCGTGAACATGCCGACAACCAAGGTGATAAGGGGAGAGGGAGCTCGCGCAGCAGCAAACGCTGAAAGTGGGTTGGAGCTTTTGATTTTGTTGTTTATAGGGCGGGAGTGCGGCTTGACCAAGCGAGGCTTCTGACAGGGTCGGGGCCGTGTGGCCGGGCATGACGAATCAGATAGAGGGGTCGTACGTTCGGGGGTGTAAGTCTATGGAGCGTCGGGTCGGGAGTGAACATGGAACATGTAGGTAGCGTAGTATAACGGGCCTGCAGCGGATGGGCCGGGCAACAAGACGTCCAATAGGGGCCTCGTAGACTGAGAGCCTTGTGCGACACTTGGGCGTAGCGCGATGGCGCCAGAGAGGGAGATAGAGAGAATGTGTGTGAGAGCGGGCGCGTCTCTCTGCGCTTGGCTTGACCGGGAAAGCGCCCAAGGTGAAGGGCGGATTAGGTGTGGAGGTAACGTTGACTTAGTAATGCTGCGGGAGGGTGATCGTGGGCGCGATGTCCACTGGTCTAGGGGACAGGGAAGGGCCACCTAGTGGGGAGGGTGGGAGGGCGAAGCGGGCGAGATATAATTAGGTGAGCAGGAGGGAGGTACAGCGAAGTACGAGCAAGCTCGCGATGAGATGCCGGCACCGCGGAAGTACTATTATGTAAGAAGGGGATTCAACGGGGGGTGAAGGTTTGTGGGTTGAGGGTGACGAGACAGGGGTATCAAGATCGGGTTGCCGGGGCGTGTGAGTGCGAGCCCGAGGTGGTGTGTGGTGGTGGTGGGTGTGTGCGCTGGGCATTGCTCTCTCCCTCTGCCTGGCGCTGACGTCTGGCTCCCGGCGACTTCTTTCCCTTTGGCTGCCAGCACAGGCGTGGGTTTCGATGGGAGGATGCAACGGCGAAAAAGGGCGCACAGTCAGAGATGGCAGCCATCACACTTAGCCCTGGAGTACGCACAGGAGGTGAGGGGAAGGTTGAGCTTGAGGATGAAGAAGGACGATTGGCGGTTTCGCCAAGATTACCAGAGCAAAGCATGCTGCTACCACTAGTAGCCTGTGGGTGTCTGTCCGTCTTTGAGGGCTCATCCGCCTATAGCTTGTCATGCGCAGCGCAGCAGGAGGCTGACTCCCACATCGCTGGCGCCTGAAGAACCATACTTGTGGATAAAAGGCAGAGAAGCAGGCGGGTTGGCAAAGAGGGCAATGGGAGGTGCCTGGGGCGCGGTATCCTGTGTCAAGGGCTAGCAGGCGATGCTCCCGGCAGCTTGCCAGTGCAAAAGTCACCACCGTCCGCTGAGGCCACAGCGAGGAGCAAACTAACAGGCAGGTCAGGCCTGACTGAGCCCAGGCAGCACACCCCCACCATGCAACTGGCAGGCCACGACCCGGCCCGACAGGAAGAGCATGCTTGCGGGCAAACAGACGGCGACGCTGCTGCCGCGGTTGCTGTCGATCGATGCCTCTGGCGCTGGTCGGAGTCAAGCAGACAGCTGTTTCCGGGTATGACCGAGGCAGGCTAGGCTGGCGGGATTGCGGCGCCCAGAGAGGCATTGCCCCGCAAGGTGACAAAGCAGAGACAGGCGCCTATCATGGCTGGCGATGTTTGATGACATGACGCTGCTCGGCGAAGCAAGTCCCGGCGGGCGGCAGGCGGGATGGAGGCGCGGACCGCGTGACAGGTAAAGGGCGGCACGACATGTGCAAAAGGCAGGTCAAGTAAGGTGAAGGACAGGCGCAATGGACATGGAAAATGGCCAACGTACCGATGTTGGAGCTGCCGCTGGTGGCAGTGGTGGTGGTAGTGCCCTGCATCGCGGCCATGTTTTTTTGCCTTCTGACTCAGCATGCACGGGGTTGTCGATGGTCGAGCTGGGTGGGTGGCCAGCAGGCGCGTTTTGGTTTTATTTTTCTGGTCGGGGGGTGGTCTGCTGCCGTAATTGAGATCGAGTGGGAGAAACGTCGAGGTCAGGTTATTGCCGGGCGGCCAGTGACCGGGCAGTGACACCCACGCGCACGCTCGCAAGAGGCAGCGCGGGCGCGGGCTGGACCAGACAGACGCTGAGACAAGGACCGTGTCGCACGGATTACACACGTTGCGTTGCAGTGCGGCCTTTGCTGGCACGCGCCAGGCCGGCAGGAGACGGGCAAGGCAATCAACCCGGGTCACAAAAGAGGGAAGAGATACAATACAAACAGGGCGCCTCGTGACTGGTGATGACAAAGTGCCCGATAGACCCCAGGGCGGATTTTTGCTTTGCTCTATTCGTTGGTTTTGATGGGCAATGGCGCGGCGGTTTTGGGTTGGGGCAGAAAACAGGACCAGGACTATGGAAACACGGTATCGTGTGACTTTTGATTCAGCTCCAGACAGGAGACCAGCCCACATTGAGTGGTCCCAACCCCAGTTGGGCCAACTTTGACCCACTTGCCGACGGAAAGGTACATTTCCCTCCAGCTATCAAATTTTTAATTTTTTTCTGGGGGTTTTTTTCTATTAGGTACATCGCCTCGCCTGCAGGCCGAATAAATACAATTCACTGCTTGGCGTGTCCAGGATGGCATCACTAGGTTGCTCCGTCGCTGCCGGCGGATGCAAGGACCTCACAGATATGGATCGGTTCGGCAGCTGGTGACAAAGCATTTGGCGGGTCACGCAATGCCAGGATTGATGCTCAGGATTCCAGACGATGACGGGGCCACCCAGGTCCGAGTCCAATACACCCTCCGACCACCGAGGCAAACATCATCATTCACTTACTGCCCAAGCCCCACCGAAGGATCCCGAACAAATTGAAGCCAGCCAAGATAAAAAAAAAAAAGATAAAAAAAAGTACCGCAGTAAAAGACTGTGGCTGGGGCCGGGGCTATTCTCCCGTCGGTGCAAATCGATTAGGTAACCACGCGTCTTGCACACGGGCGTGGAGTTACAGTGATTACCTGCCGAGTCTGGGCATTTTCCGCTTCTGGCGCATCCATGATGGCAATCGCGGAGGAAGCATGATATCCCCCAGCTTCTCCCGAGCCCAGACACTGTATACGGCCTGACCACATATACACCCATGACCTAATGCTCGCTGCAACGCAACGCGCCAATGTCGAGCACGCGGCGTCCCTCCAACCGGCCGAATCAACCGTCGCGACTTTTTGGTGTAGGTTCTGTTTAGGTAGTCGGCCGATGCAGGCGTCCGCCAAAACCTTGGCCTGCGCATTTGTCAGCCAAGCCGGTGGGGCCTCTACATATGTGCTCTGTGCAGTCTGGTCCGTTCTGGGTCGACCGAATCCCCGCACCGTGTCGGGCACAAAACGCGAGAGCGACGAGCAGTAATCGTCTGTCGCTCCGTACAGCCCACAGCGTCGCGCATGCGCATGCTGCTCCCCGTCCGGTCGTTGCCATATTTGGCTCATGCGCACGCAGACGCCCTTGTTGTTATTGTTGCCCATCGCCGTCGGGCTGTGCCATGGGCCCGAAGCGTGGCGATTCCCTTGTATGGGTTGGACCTTCCAACTGCCGACGACTCTGCCATCCTCAGGACGTGGCTGGGGTTATACTGAATCTGGCAGCTGGTTTGAGGCGGAACATGCAAGAAGACGCCAAGGGTGTCGGCCGACGGGGGGTTGATGGGCCTTGGCTCGTAAATCTGGCGCTCCAGAGTCGCCCGGTCAAACAGCCGCCCAGGTAGCGTGCTGACTGCAGCTCGAGGGCAGATTAACTACAACCCAGGGTTGTGTCTCGGCATGGGGTATGCGCGCACATAGGCGCAGGGGCTGCCATCATTGAAATTCACTTGAAGCGCGCGGGTGGTGGTTCGAGGAGTGCAGAATACACATGCCCTCTCGTCTCCTCTCGTCTCCTGAATACCTCCCTCTCCGTCGTCACCACGCCACCACCACCACCGCCATCCTCAGTACCACCATCGCCATCTCCTACGCGCTTGCCATCTATCTTACCAACCCGAGCGGCGGCTAGCGAAAGGAGTAAGTAGCTTATCGAGGCTGTGGGCTGTTGAGGCCGTGCCCCTGTGCCATCATGTGGGATCCTCCAACGGGACACACACACTATCTGCAGCCACGAGCGTGTGTCGAATCAATCGAAAACAGTTGGGAAACATATAACGTTACCGCAGTCCGTTTTCTTATTGCTGCCTGACGATACTCCTCCCCAGTGTGACCATCCCGGCACCTCCCTTGGGCCTCCACAGCCTCGCATGTGGCTATGTATATCACAGCGTAACACATGCCCAGCCCACCCGCTAGCCCTCATCACCTCACTCGTGCTGCCCGGATATACCCCGTGGGTGTGTCCTGATATGGAGGGTGGAGGGGAGGATGGTGTTCCGAGGTGCAGCGATCGTCCGTCCCCGTCGCTAACGCCCCATCCCTTTTGCGATGGCGGGATCCAAGCCGCCACATAATGCCAGTTCTACTTGGATTCGCAAAGTTCCCAGGAGACCCATCACATAGAACATCTGCGCGAGGCAGCCCTTGTACACTTGCCATCTCCAAGCCAGTATAGGCCTGACTTGTGTGCGCCCGAGACATGGAAGGCAGTCCGCATATGCCGTCAGCAAGCCTCATATCCGCTTTAGACGGCTTGATGTGAGGGGGGACGCAACGGCGCTCAGGGGTCAGCCGCCACGCATCCTGCCTGGCGGCTGTTCTCCAGGTAGCCATGTAACGTGTTAAACGCCCCTAAAAAAAATCCTCAAGACTGATCCGCCAGCCATTCAGATAGCGGCTGCTGCCGCCAGGGCTCGCCCATTTATTTGGACGCACACAGTCCCGTTATTACATCGGCACGTGTGGCCACAGTCAGTAGAGTGTACCTACAGCCACATGCCTTCTTCTCCCGTCCAAAAAAAGCATCCGGTGGCACCGCGTCGGCGATGAGTGTGGAACAACTCATATCACCCCCTGGCCGGTACGGTGGCCCTGGCACCCGGGGCCATGGCGGTGGCGCTCCGAGAACGAGCCAGTCCGGCCTCATCGGTGAGTATTCAGGCCGCAGGCAGCTACGTTTCTTGCTTGGCTGGTGTGCCCAAAGCCCGGGAACAGGCTCCAGCACCTCATACGCTCCTTCCATTCACGGCTGTGGCCGACCCCAGCAACGTCCTTGATGCACCCCTTTCACTTTTGTTGGCAGCACACAGCAAGGGAGTGTGACCTGCTCCTGCCCGCTTATGGCTCCTGCGCGGCGACACCCCGGACCTACGCCCTACAGAAGAGAGCCATCATGGATTCGGAGCTTGGCAGCATGGTTGCCATCCATGCCAAGGAAGACATCTCTCTCCACGGGTGCTGGCTTCTCAACCACATCGACCAAGGTCAGACACCGAGAAGGCGATGGGTTTCTCACCTGCGATTAGTGATCACATGAGTTATGACCTGAATGGGTAGCAGGTCTGCCCTTGATGGGAAAGAGTGGCTGTGGATCTTGCAACGGGCTGTGGGTGGGATCTGAAACTTCGGAGACGCCACATTGTGAAGATGCTCACCAGGCTCGTTCTTTGATGGTTCCTAACTGGGATCGATATAATTATCGTGCTGATTCTTCCCTGGCGCGCAGAAGTGTCGGATGCATGCTGCCATGTTACGAGTCTGTGATTACTCCCTCCTCTCGGTGTCTGATCTTTCATCAACGCTACTAGCGGACTCGCCAGGCTACGGCTAACTCCAGCCTTTGGGAGGTCATGAGAAATAATCGAGCCCGCCAGGAGACCCACGGTCACCCTCTGACAAAGATTCAAGGATCTATGGTGTCCAAAGGAAAAGATCGTAAATCGGGTCGTATCTGACCATAGCTGATCGTAAACATCGCCCCCGCCCTACACCAGGACGGCGGAAACCCATCTACGGTTGATGGCATTGGATTTCGCGGATCAGTAGCATACTTGCCGGACTTTCGTCCATTGTAACGATGTGGGGAAGTCACGGGGCTTTGCGGCCTCGCCGGCTCGCCGACTCGCCGACAGCATCGCTGGTCCCCTGGAAATCTTGCGAGGAGTTGACAGGGGTGAGATATCGCGGGTCGGAGAGGGTAACTGTTTGGAACTGCGGCTGAATCCATTCACTTTCATCAATGATCTGTCTTGAACATAAAGCTGTTCTGTCTGTATCTAATGACCCACAAGCGATCCCTTCTCCCATGAGTGATCGCGACTGAGTCCCTGGCGCGGCAGTGGTCTTTCTAGCCCTTGACCAGAAGCTAAGTCTTCGCATAGACTAGCAGGTGCCTCAACACCAGTGCCCAGCCATGTCTCCGGGCTTCTGGTGGAAACATCGGGACACCACACCTCGCTCTGATACTTCTCAACCTAGCATCGCTCGCTCTCCCACCGCGGCCTTTGATTGCTCATTACCTTCGGTCCGGGCGCCGAATCGCTCCCTCTAAGATGAATCCGTCAGCACCAGTGGTGGCTTCATCGAAACTCTTCAAGCTCGACTGAGCCGCGCGCCCCATGATTAGATCACCGAGCATGAAATCGAACTCGTGAGCATGCGGCGACTCGGGTCCCAAACGGTAGAGCGTCGTAGCTAGATCATGCCGAAAGGGCATCTTCGAGGATAAGCCGGGATCACATCTGACCCTCGCTAGTGCCGTGGGGAGAATCCTTCATGAACGCCCGCCAACGTCAGCAAAAGACGAAGCGAAGCGAGCAAGGCTTGAGACCCAGCTGCATCTCGCAGCTGAACACACATAATCAGCCGGCTGGTATTTGGAAAAGAAGACAGACGGCGAACCAGAGAATCACACATCCATTACCTTGTCATCGCAGTATGAGGTACGTGAACAACTGCCCACACATGCCACGAGCCCCTGACAGTGAGGGTACCCAATCCCCACACCCGCGGGCAAGGCCCGGCGGGACCCGAGGTCAGCAAGCAGGATGGGTTCACGCATGACCCTCTCGAAGAACACCCGTTGGAAGAAGGAGGGGAAGGGGTGCGGAAAGAAGACATGCAGGACATGCACGCATGCCACGTATACGCGCATTTCCACCCGCAGCTCGTCCTTGATATCCCTTCCGGGAAACCAATGTCGCTGTCGTATGCAAGCCCCGTCTTGGAGCGTTTACGCGCAGAGAAGCGCAAGAAAGAAATGCGAGGATCGCAAATACAGCGAAGGCCGGAGTCCGCGCGCGCGCGCTCGGTCGGTGGTCCCAGGGATCAGATTTACTAATGCCATGGGACAGCCCCTCTCAGGAGCAGGAATAAGATGAAAATAGTAAAAGGGACGGAATGGGAACAGGAACGTCTAGGCAAATGACATTGATTTCAAGCTAAGAGGACATCTTTTGGTAAAAATAAAAATAAAAATAAAAAAATGGGCAAGAAAGACTTCGGGATCTATACTTACACCCACTACACTCCCACCTCCTACCTGTCTAGGCGGTCAGAATGAGCCCGAGGGGAGAAACACTCACGCTGTAATTCACGCGGGATTCGGGCCAGGTGGCTGTGGGCACCAGGAAAAGCCCGAGGAGGGTTGGCTGATTGGGGCTGGTTTACGAGCCCAGTCCATAATCCAAATGTGTTCGAGAACGAAGAGGCAGGTATTGATTCTCCGAGCGCCTATAGAAAGGGTCCGGCGGGCCGCGGCGAGGGCGTTGTTTGTCGAGGGATTACTTCTTTTTACCATAGAACCAATCATTGGAGGCTGCTGAGTCTGGGTCAGACGATTTGACGGATAAGGGCTGCCTGTCAATACCGCCAGACGACATTGATGGGCGGAGAGTGGAGCCGGCGGGTGAGCCGCGTGCTGTCAACGGGCTTTGATGCCCACAGCCGCCCCGGTACGAGATCAGACGTGATGTTGAAAGTATCGACAGCCAGTCACACTCACCAAAGCATCAAATGCCGCCCCGTCTACCCGCGCCAAGAACCGCCCGCCTCCACGCCACGGCAGCGAGAATCGCACGCCCAGCAGCAGCACGGCGACTACTGCCGCCCGCGCGTTTCCGGTATTCGACCGCCGCTGCCATGGACAAGCCCCGCCCCACATACTCGCCCGGGTCCGACGCCGCGCAGCTCGACGCCGCCCTGGCGCCCTTGCTCGCCCCCTCGTCCTCGTCCTCGTCCTCCCCGCCCCCGGCCCCGGCGGCCGCTGGACGCTGACGGTCGACGGCGGGGGCCTGGAGCGGAGCTTCAGGTTCAAGACGTTTGCCAAGACCTGGGTGAGCCCTTGTTTTCTTTTGCTAGTGATTTGAATGCAAGTGCCATATTCGAGTCTCACGCCATCGCGAAAACAAACACATGGAAAACTTCCCGAGTCCCTGACTCATCATGGCTCGACATTGTCCTACATGCCTACAACTTACCCAAACAAAACAAAAATGCCCCAAGGATGACGCCACGGCAGCGCGCATGCGAGGCGGCAAGGCGACGTGGCAACGGGACGCAGAAGCGTGACCGTCGTCGTCTAGCACCACCACCCGACAGGCGTCACCCCGGCCGTGTGTGACCACGGGTCTTACCATATACCGCGTTATATATATACCAACCATATATATTGCCTGCCCGCCCGGATTACTGACTGTACGCCCGCCACCGCCACTGCTTCCAACAGGACTTCATGACGGCGGTGTCGCTGCAGTGCAAGATCCGAAATCACCATCCCGAGTGGTCAAACGTAAGTTTTTCGTTCGGTTCGCCGAGGGGCCCATTGGACCACGGCATCAACTCCTCTTCTTGTGCACGCACGCCCCCCTTTCGTGGACATGTCACCGCCACATGTGCTCCATCCTCTTGTGTTTTGGCGGAGCATGGCTACTTTTTTTTTGTTATACCCGGCTGACCAAAGCATCGGTCAACCGGTCTCACCGCTCATGCTCGTGCCATTGCTCGCCTTCATAGGTGTATAACACGACATTCATCCGCTGGACCACCCATAACCCCAAGGGTTTGTCAGCGCTGGACGTCGAGCTGGCCGCCAAATGCGATGAACTGGCTCGCCAGTTTGGCGAGCAGCAGCAGGAGGAGTCGCCGCCGAAATCGGCGAGTTGCAACCTTCAAGACCTGGCGTCCACAGCCGCGACGAGCTCTGGGAACTGCTGCGGGCCCAAGAAATGATTTCGGACCGGATCAATGTTCCATCACCAATGCTGTCTCATCCGTCATCGTAAGATAGGTGTCTCTTCTGGTCTGTATTATAAGATTCTTATTAATCTCGGCCATACCGAGGCCGCCGAGGTGGCCAATTATGCACTTTGAATGGATTTGACCTCCTCGCGGAGACCACCGTACGCCTCCATCATCCAACCAACCGGACCTTCTATGGAACCACAACAAGGGGGAGGAGCTGTCAAACAGGCAGACTCCCTGCCATAATTTTCAAACACTTCTCTTCCTCATTAGATCGTGACTTGAGGTATGTTCGTATGGAAAAAAAACTCAAAACATAAGGGTGGTGCTGAACCCAGTATGCCCTGCCAGGAATGAAGCCAGTTTATTGGGCCTTCTTGGCCTTGAGCTTCGCCAGCTTCTTCTCACGCCTCGCCCGCACGGCATCCTCGCCGGCCTCGGTGTCGAGGGCGTAATCCCACCACCTGAAGCTCGAGGCGTAGTTGCCGATAAAGCGCTCGTGGTGCAGATCGTGGTGGTCGGCGCCGGCCCAGAATGGAAGGATCTTGCGCAGACTCCATGGGAAGTCGTATCCGCTGTGAGCGTCGATGGCCTGGAACAGACGGAACACGATCCACATGTACATGGTAAAGAGGTGAAGGTCACCGGTGATGGAAACCCAGATTATGGGCGTTCCGACGACTCCGAATCCGAGGAGCATCGTCTCGATAGGAGATGCGTATTCGGCGGCGAGACCAAAGGGCGCGGAGTAGGTGTGGTGCAGCTTGTGGATGTTCTTGTACAGGGGCCCGTAGTGCAGCGCCCTGTGGAACCAGTAGTGCCATGCGTCCTCGATGACGAAGAAGATTGCGATCTGCATGGCCATGGTCCAGACCGAGGGGAAGGGGACGCCGTATTCGAGGCCGAAGTAGGTCGCGAGGGGGTGGAAGACCCAGATCTGGGGCAGCTCGACGGTGAAGTGGCCAAACAGGACCAACATGGTGCAGTCCCACTGCTCCTTCGCTGTGGGCACCTTCTGGTTCTGGATCTTCCAGCGGTTGAAGTAGGGGATCGCGTCGACAAAGATCCAGGGGAGCGAGCGGCCGAAGTAGACGACCTCGTGCATCACAAAGCTCATGATGCCCGTCGCCAGCGTGTCGTTCTGCATCCAGAGATACCATGCCTGTATAGAGCGCAAACGAGCCTGGTCAGCTCAAACATGTCCTGCCTGATGCCGCAAACGTGGAGGGAGACGTAGAACATACCGCCCAGAGGCGCTCGACGGCACTGAGAGCAACATAGTTCTTGGTGACCTCCTCGTAGACGGAGAAGTAATCGGTAGTCCCGTTCAGAATTCCCGATGCGAGGGTCGCATTCTTTCTGTAGATGCCGAATTGGGTTTTGCAGTCAGTATATGGGTTTCGTAGAAACCGCCGGAGCAGCTCCCCGAGCGGCCCGACTCCGGCGAGGGAACACGTACATGGCGTCCATGGCGGCGGCGCCAGACATCTTCTCCAACGGCCGTGCGGCAGGTTCTGTGAAGGGAGGAAGCAATCAGGTGAAGTCGGGTCGGTTTACTCCTTTGACAGCAGCAGTCGACTAATCCAGAGGCGGAGGGAAGAAAACGAGATGGAAAAGAGAGGCGCCGTCGAGGCAATGACGAGGAAAAGGGGCATCTAGGCGGTGACAAGGGCCCAAGGGAGCAAGCAATCAAGGAGGGCTGGTTTTTATTTTGACGGGCCAATGCAATCTACCGCGACCCTGGGAAACGGAAAAGGCCCATCCGGATGGCACCACATTTGCGCATTCTCGATCAGAAGCCGACCGAGCCACCAATGGGGAGGGCCCGTTGGCGGCTGCAGGCCCACTGATCATGGCATTGGCACCACCTGCAGCCTGTCCCTTCCACACTTTCCGTCCCACCAGGTCTGGCGCGGCTTTGCCCGTTTGGCTGTGGCGCACGCGTCAGGGCGATGAACAATGGATCATGAGCGAATGCGCACATGCTTTTATCAGATCAACTGGCATGTGGCTCCTCCTGGACAGCTGCCAAGCACGAGGGAGATACCGGAAATGTGTTCGGATACAGGAATATTTGCGCCACTGAGCTCATGCCAATCTTCAGGTTGCCCGTTGCCCATATCATGTAAGCAGGCGTCGATCGTGACCAGAACCGGACAGAGGCAACATCTTGTGATCGAGCCCTATGCCAAAGTGCAGCTCTTCGCTTGGGATTTCTCTTGCGCACTTCCAGGTTGCACTGAAATGCCCCCTCCTCGTCTGCTCACTGTCGGTTGGCAATAGCAGACAGAGAAGTGCCACCTTTGTAGCCCACCTTCCTGATCCAGCTCTCCTGAGAAACTTGCATTTACGACTTCTGTAGCCCCCGCCTTTGTCATGACTTGTCGGTTCCAAAGCGTTCAGCCTGGGCATTCCAACAGTTTTCGCTACCTCATTCGGTCCCATATGGTAGGTTGGGGATTTTTGGGTCTCGTTCCTCATTTCTCGGTGCTCATTTTCCTCCGTTGCTCATAGGTACAGGAAGGAGCAGACGACACGAAGAAGACGCGAAAGTGACGAGATAAAAACGCAAGAAAATAGCCCCGCGTGAAAAAGGTGGCAGCTGGGAACCACAAACACACAATCCACCAGCGAGCCCACACGCCATTTTCTTGAGTCTCCCACAGTTCATCCTCTTGTCATCAATCAAACAAAAAGAGCCTGCGGTTCCTCCTTTTTATTCACTCGGTTTGCCACCGTGCCACCTTCCAGAGGGCACAAGCTAGTGCCAATAATTCCAGGGGTTTCTCCTCGCCACCAGACACACGTCTTTCGCCGAGCTACCCCCGGTTTTCACAGAACGATCGCGAACACGATCCCGAACACGAGTGGAAAAAAAGAGTAATGCATTTACGCAAACTTGGGGCGCCCCGCTAAAGCGATCTGGACAGTCATGTCTTTCGTCGAGGAGTGAGTGTGGGAAATGAGAGTAGGGATGATGACATGAATGACGACTGACCCTGGTGTTCCTCCAGTCGTGTGCGTCGCCTTGATAGCCAGATAGACCGCATTTGCCTTGCACCGCAGGCGGTCCATGAACGGGACCAGGACCTAGAGACATTTGCGGATGGTGATCAAGAGGCGGGAGAGGGCGAGGGCAGCCATGCCACCCCCTTCAATGCCGCCGTGCTGTCGTCGCCTCGAGTCGCCGAGTCTCTGCGGATCGTGAAAGCGCTCTCGTCGACCGCAACGTCGCATAGTCTCCTGGACGCAGACAGAATTCGGAGCCTCATCCTCCAGTCCGGCCTGGTGCATACAGATGCCGGCCTGGACGAGTTCCAGGCCAAGAGCCCGCAAGAGACGGAGATCGACTGGCTGCTGATCAGCAAAGCCACGCTCCAGGTCTATGGACTCATGTTCAACACGCTTCTTGATCAGATCATCCCTCTGAGCAACGACATTTGGTATTGGGACGAGGTGCTCAGTTCATACACCTATAGTAGCCTCTACACCGTCCAGACCTCGCCGGTGCGCCTCTGGGACTGGACGAAGGATGTGGCCAGCGAGAGCAAAATCCGGCTTCGCCGCATGCAGCGCTCCCCGATGGCCATTTTCGAGGCCGGCGGTCCACAGACTTCGACGTCGGCCCGCTGGGCGCGCTTCTACGGCGTCGTGCGTGAGAGCATCACCGAGCGGTCGCTGTCCAACGTGCAACGGAGCATCCTATCTCCGATATCGCTCTGTCGCGCCCAGGCCAAGCAGAAGCAGAGCCAGCTCAAACGGCTGCGGGATATGATGGCCTGCGGTCTCGGTGTCCTGATCGACGAGGCGCTGAGCTTTGGGGCCGAGGACGAAGCCAAGGGGGCTATCAACTCGACCGAGAACACCAACCGTGAGTGGCGGGGCTTCGTCGAGCGCAGCGTGGTACTCATGAACCTCGTCGTCAAGGAGGTGCTTGTCGCCGAGGCGGGCACAACCGAGCTCGAGAATCGTGTGTTCCGGGGTATCGAGATGGACCCGGAGCTCTCGATCCACGCCCAGGACGTGGCTGGGATTCACAAGCCCTCGGTGCTCGCCCGGCGCCTCATGGCCATCCTGGACACCAGCCTGCCGGACCACGTGGCTGCCACCAGCCAGATCGTGCAGCAGAACGGACGACCTTCCAGGGCCGTGAGATATTGGCTGCCGGCGACTATGCTCCTGCTCTCGTCATCAACCATATTGCGCATTCTCGTCAGGAGGCAGCATGATATCCTGCAGTGGGCAGCGGATCTGGGCACAACAACAACAGACTTTTGGTTCAACTGGGTGGTGGAGCCTGTCCGCAAGATCATCGGCACCATCCGGCACGACAACAGCAGCGAGATCGCTATAATGAGCCGTGACAGCCTGCGGGCAGACCGGGAGAGCCTGGAGCGGATGGTGGTGGAGTTCGCGCTCGAGCGGCCCGAGCTCGCGGTCGGGGAGGGCAGCTCGGCGCTGACGGATGGGCAGGTCGCCGAGATCAGGGCCAAGGTGCGCGAGGGCGACGTGACGACGGTGCTGCGGGCCTACGAAAAGGAGCTGAAGAAACCGCTTATCGGGGCGGTGCGGGGCGACCTGGTCAGGTCTCTCCTGATCCAGGTGCAGAAGACAAAGGTGGACCTCGAGACAGCCATTAGCGGCATCGACGCGCTCCTCAAGAGCCAGGAGCTGGTGTTTGGGTTCGTTGGCCTCACGCCCGGCGTGCTCGTGTCGGTGGCCGTGTTCCAGTACCTGCGCACGCTCATGGGCGGGCGGCGCGGGCTGAGGCGGAGCGAGCGCGCGGTCAAGGCGATGCGGGTCCTGCGCAAAATGGACCGCATCCTCGCCGAGGCGGCCATGAACCCGTCCAACGACAACCTGCTCTCGTACAAGGAATACGGCCTGATGGTTTGCGAGGTTCACATGCTCCGCAAGCTCGTCCGCGGCATGATGCCAGCCGACATCGAGAAGGAGTTCCTCGAGGACCTCGACGACGTGGCAAACGTCAAGGGGGTTACGGCGCAGATTCGGGCACTTGATAGGATCCGCTGGGCCTATAGCAAATGGCTTCGTTGAGTAGTGTTGGGAGCCTCAAGAGACTACGCGAGGACCTTGGCTGCAGATTCCCCAGGCGTCTGGCCTTTTATTTTGAGATTTAGAATCATCAGTGAGATGGGCATTTATTCTTGACATATCAGTGTATAATGTTGTACTGTGTATGTTAGAGACTAGTATAGCTTGGGTGACGGCGCCTTTCTTTGGTGCCACACTGGTGCCACATTGTGAGTGCAAGGAAAGGATCTGGTAGGTGGCGATGCAGAACTTTGGCAAATGACGGGTTGCTGACCATGATGGAAAACTCCAATATGTCAGTTAAAAAGGCAGAAGAACGCAACGAAGAAAAGGAATGACGACGGCACGCGTGGCTGGAGCATCTTACACAAGCACTGACGGTTGTGTGATCATGTAGCATCCAATACAAAGCAAGACGACCCCACATGATATCAGCATCTCAATGTCGCCTGAGGCTGTACATTGAAATGATGAGCCCCTGCATTAGCAACCGAGTCTCTGCCGTCGAGGCTCCCTTGTCGCACGCGCCCTAGGGCCCTCGCAGACAGGCGGGTAATGGCGGATGGTAATGGCGGGTGGAACGCGGCGGGCGGATGCGAGATGGAAGCCAGCCATCAGTGATATGGGACGAACCCCCCGCCTCGGGCTGCCAAAAGGAGCAGTCACTACAGTGAACTCACTGTTGACCGAGGCCCAGACCACCAGGCAGCCCGCCCAGAAACAGACCCACCTGTAGACAAGTATTGATGCAACCATCAGGGAGTTTTGTGCTGAGGTGGCCCAGTGCATAGCCGTGCTGCAATTCCCGATTCCCAATTCCTATAGCAAGCATCTCCGCCTGGAGCCCAGCCTCAACCTCGCTAGCGCTGCGGGTTGACCAGGTCAGCAGGATCCAGCGAATCCAGGCAGCCGGCAGCAAATCACCGCCTCAATCTGGTCCCAACCACAAACCTAGCAGAGTGTCAGACATTTGATTGTGATTGATCTATTCACGCAGCTCGGCTTCCTGTGCAGCAGCGATCAATCCACCGCCAGAACTTACTCTTTTGCTTTTGATCGCACTTGAGGCCTCGACATCCAGCCTCTTCCACAAGCACACATAGCACTCGAGGCCCAAGCCCAGACACTGTAGACAGACAGACAGACTCCCTCCCTGTCGATCCCACCCGCCACCTACAGCACCACAACGCTCCGACTGCCACCACCGCACACACTCATCCTGATCCCCCCTCCATTCATCGCCTGTCGCCGTGGACCGTCGCCCATCGTCCCTGCCTCCCGTCGCTTGACAAACCCAACCCCAACCGACGACTCGCCCCGTCCAGCGACTCGGACCACATTTACTGTCCGGGCGCAATTGCCTTAATCATCCTAATCCTGCGGCTGCCCCATTTCCCACCCAACCCCAAGCACCACACCAAGACGGCCACTACCTCACCCTAGCCGGCCCCCAACGCACCGACCGACAAAAAAGCAAACGAGCAGACCGGGGCGGCATCTTCCTCTAGTCGAGCGAGACTGTCCGAGGGGAAGGAAATAAACCGAGCCGCTGTTCCGCCCCCTACACCAAGAAACAAAAAGAAGTTCCAGAACCCTGTGGCCACCATGTCGGGCAACAGGAACTACGATGTCCTCGTACGTGCAGCACTTTGCTTCGGTTCTCTCTCCCCTGCCCCTGTCAGAGTCCCGCCGCTTCAACAGCAGGCAGAGCACCCGACAGCGATGGTCCCGCCTGAGTGTGAGGATCACCGGCCAGAGGGGCGACGAGGCGGCGGTGGCGCCGGCCGCACCGGCGCCCGTCTTCGTTACCGCCGCCGCCTCGCACGAGGTGTCGGTGCCGACCTCGCGCGCCTCCATGACTAACCTCCGACCGATCGACCACCAGATCAAGCTGCTCCTCATAGGCGACTCGGGCGTGGGCAAGTCGTGCTGCCTGCTGCGGTTCAGCGAGGACTCGTTCACGCCCTCCTTCATCACCACTATCGGCATCGACTTCAAGATCCGCACCATTGAGCTCGACGGCAAGCGGGTAAAGCTCCAGATCTGGGATACGGCCGGCCAGGAGCGCTTCCGCACAATCACCACCGCCTACTACCGCGGCGCCATGGGCATCCTGCTCGTCTACGACGTCACCGACGAGAGGTCGTTTAACAGTACTGTGTCCTCTTTTCTTTCTGTCAACCTTTTTATTGCCCATGTTTACCATGTCCCACTCCGCATGGATTGTCAACATGGCATGACGTAAACGCAACAGCCAAGGCAAACTGAAACAAATACTAACTTGCCTCGCCACCAACAGACATCCGCACCTGGTTCGCAAACGTTGAGCAACACGCCAGCGAGGGCGTCAACAAGATTTTGATTGGCAACAAGTGCGACTGGGAGGAGAAGCGAGCCGTGTCGACAGAGCAGGGCCAGGCCCTGGCCGACGAACTGGGCATCCCCTTCCTCGAGGTCTCAGCTAAGGGCAACATCAACATCGACAAGGCCTTCTACAGCTTAGCGTCCGACATCAAGAAGCGCACCATCGACACCGCCAAGGAGTACCAGAACCCCTCTTCGGTGAACGTCGGTGCCAATACCGAAGCCAGCCGTACGGGCAACTGCTGCTGAGCTTGAGAAGATTGAAAGAGCGGTGGGGGTGACGGAGGGCATTCACGAATCGAAATGGGGCGACCGAGAACCGACGAGCCTTTGGTGGGAGCCGGTAATATTCTGATGGGCCGAGCCTATCATTCACGATGACGATGACGAACCGAGCAACGCGGCACATCCAACACGGACCAGGGGCTCCATGACATTCCGGAGAAGCCGAAACTATGAAGAGAATTTTGGGGCTTTGGAGAGCGACAAAGGGGCTGTCGTCGAGCCTTTAATACACTGCTGGAGCGACCCCGTGGCTCCACGGTTTACCCCCGTTCTCTTTGATTTTATGATCTTGGAACACATATAAACTTCGGTTATGAGGAGGAAACAAAGACTGGAGCGGACTGCCTTCTCTTCGACGGTATCACATACCCATTTTCCCGACTTTTACTGTGCCCCTTGCATATCTACCTTTTGTTATCTTGCGGCTGCCACCACCACTACCACCACTTTGACCCGCCTGAAGTCACTACAGCACTGCATACGGTAGTATTGTCTACCGCTTGCGTGTTGGTCTACACATGTCGTGGTGGTCCTCTGATATCACTACGGCTTTCGGATTGCTGTCGCCTTGCTTTCATTAGAAGCTGCCGGCTGTTGTGGCACCACAGAGGAGAGAGAAGGAGTGGTCCGGGGAAGGAAGTGCAAATATATGATGGCCACGGAGTTTTATGTTTGGAGCTGAAGAATCTGGGTCTTTTATCACCTTTATTTTGCGTCAGGGAGAGCCCTTTAGACAGTTCGTATTCGCCCTGCTTGTGTTGTTTGTCTGCCGTTGTCTTATTTCTCTCTATATTTATTAGTACACCTTTCTCATCGTGTCTTTATCGCTTATATTTTCTCACGTAATCTGTTTTATTGCTTCTATGATGTCAGCCTCTCACATCGTCGCCGCTGTTTTGTGACCTGCCCTCGTCGCTTTTGCATCCTTTTTTACACCCCCAGCCTGGCCCAGACAATATGAACATACGCACACGGCGCGAGCCCCCCACCCGATGTCTATGTCTAAGGTCTTTTCGGTAGATAGTCTGGATAGAGAGAGGGAGAAAGGGGAGTAGAAAAAAAAAAGGACATTATAATACAGGCGGTCTCCGTTGCCCGCTGAGCCTCGCAACTACCAGAGAGCGGTCGCGTTGACCCTCCAGACCTCGCCCTTGACGAGCACCCTCCGCTTGTGCCACTCGCGGGCGAAGCGCTTGGCCTCGGCGGCGTCCTGAAACGAGAGCAGGTAGCGCCTGTACCTGGGCTCGTCGCGGGGGCCGAAGAAGGCGTCGGCGCCGGCGTCGTCGTCGCCGGGCTGCGGCTGGCGAGCGCTGCTGTAGCGCAGCAGGTCGCCCGTCAGGTCGACGCCGGCGGCGAGGGCGGCCTCGACGTCCTCGATGGAGACGTCGGCGGCGCCCAGGGCGGTGGCGGCCCCGTGGACGGGCAGCACGGCGTCCGAGGGCCGCAGCCGCCACGTCAGGTTGCGCCTGCGGCCGTCCAGGTCGATCAGGCGGCCGACCGAGGGCAGCGTCACGCCCTTGCGCGTCAGCCCGCCCGACGTGTCGCCGCCCACGTCGTCGAAGGTGCACAGGACCTGCGTCACCTCAAAGTCGCGGTTGCGCACGGCGCGCGACATCTCGCCGCCCAGCGCGCGGCCCCACTCGAAGCCCGGGGCGCGGGCCCAGGCGTCCGGGCCGGGGCCGGGGTTGTTGGTGTTTTTTGTGGTGCTGTTTTTGCCCCCCAGTGAGGCGCGGGCGGAGCGGTCGTCACCGTAGAGGGTGGCGGCGTCGAGGTCGAGCTCGTCGGCGGCGGCGGCGGCGGCGGCGGCCCTGCCGCCCTCGTCGCTCCCCGGCTCGGCCAGCGGCCTCACGCGCATGGTCAGGGGCACGCTGGGCGGGGCGAGGGTGAAGGAGCGCACGTCGAAGGCGTGGCCGAGGAACTCGGGCCACGAGGTCAGAAAGTCGTCCCTCGCGTGCCCGCCGGGCGTGGTCGAGGGGCCCCTGTCGCCCGGGGAGCCGCCGTCGGTGGGGTTTGGCGGGCGCCTGCCCCAGGTCGGGACGGCGAGCCCGACCTTGCGGACGCGGAAGGGCAGGGTGGCGCGGGGCACGCGGGCGGTGGGGAGGCCGAGCACGCCCGGCTCGTTGGAGCGCAGGTGCAGGCGGCGGGCGGCGTCGAGGTAGGCGGCCGCGGCCGCGGCCGAGTCGAATATCAGCGTGTAGTGGCCAAGCGGCTGGTGCGTGACGGGGTGGCGGGCCTGCAGCACAGCGCGGAGGCTGTTGCGCGTGGTCCAGAAGTGCACGTGGTCCGACTGCGGCGCCAGCCGGTAGAAGTCCGAGGGGAGCAGCGACGTCGACGTGGCCGAGAGGTAGAGCGCCGCCGGCTTCTCGGCGGGGCGGGGCTGCTGTTGCGGTGATGACGGCGACGATGACGACGACGGGGGCAGCTCAGGCCCGCCGCCGCCGCCGCCGCCCAAGGTCAGCTCGAGCCATCTGGCCGAGTCCTCCCTGCGCGCGCGCCGAGACACCAGAGACCTCGTCAGCCATGCCCTCGACGCCCGGTCGGGCTGTGACCAGCTCTGGATGGCGGCGTCGGCGGGGGCGCTAGCGAAGCCCGAGATGTCGGGCCAGGCGGGCGGCGGGGTAGGGATGTCGGCGGACAGCTGAGGCTCTGGCCTGCGTTGCGTCGGCTCCTGCTGCTGCGGCGCGACGAGGCTGGCGAAGGGGTTGGGGGTGTGCTGCGTCGGCTTCGGTCTCGGCGTCGACAAGGGCGGCGCTGAGGGGGCGGCTTGGAAGCGACTCCAGCCGGCGGCCTTGGAAGGCGGTCCCGGGTTCCCTATGCGTCTCACTAGGCTCCGACCCCGTGTCATGGAGGCGGCCGAGGTAGCATGCCGGGGCTGCTTGAGATGGCTTCGGTTTTGGAGCTTGGTTTTGGCTCCAAAGCTTTGATGGGGGGGTGCTTGGTGACGGTAGTAGAGGTCCAAACCCCACAACGGCGAGTTGAGACTGGAATTGGGATTTCAGCGGGTCCAAGCTAACAGACAAGGCAGCCCTGTGCACCTATGGACCACTTCAGCCAGACAGAGGACAGCAGCTTGCAATTGCTTTGCATTCTCGTTATCTGGCAATGAAGCCGTAAAACGCCAGAGGTCGTCAAAACGCTTCATTCATTATATTAATCAAGATCTTTTAGATTTCCTCACCTTGCACTCTCGAGCAAACTGATTGAACCAGCTAATATCCAAACTTGTCCTCACCCCTACCAGGTATCCTATTTGACTTCCTCCTACAATATCAACCTCAAGACGCCTCAGAAGAGATTTCGCTTGGATACGTCGTGTAGTGGGACAGCCCCTTTCAGGAGCATGAATGGGAGGAAGAAAAGGATCAAAATAAAACTAAGAGAAGGGCAGAATACAAACAATAAAAAGGATAAAATAAAACCAGAAAAGGATCAGAATAAAAACAGGGGGGGGGGGGGGGGAAAGATCATAAGAAAAGAAATAGAACACAAGTAGGAATCATACTAAAACAAAATCAGGAAAGGGAATAAAATACGATGAGGAAAAGGTACAAGGGATATACGAAATGATGGCTTGTGGTACAAATTCAACAAGGGAAAGAAAGCCCCACGGCACTATCCACAACGTCGAATTAATCACAGCGATTTCGTCGCGAGGCTGATGAGCAGTAGCAGTGCAAACGGAGAGTGCAGGCAAACTTTTGCGGCATAGTTGGGTGCCCCTTCCCGTTCAAGAAATAGGGTATAGCTGGTAGGGGTCCAATTCCCACCCCTCCCATCTCTTGTAGATGGGCCTCACCCTCCTGCACAAATGGCAGTCAAGCAGTTTATCGAGATTAAATTCAGGCCTGCCACGGCCGACAAGGCCACTTCTGCATCCGGACCTTCAACCCTCAAAGGGGCCTCCCGCGTGCAGATCCGCAAGGACTCCCTGATCGAGTTGACAGGGAGCGTCGAGAACGGCCGGCTCTGCTACATCGAAAGGATCGTGCCCGAGGGCTCTGCCACTGACGGCCCCGCCCCGACGAGGAGGGAGGCCGTGTTATGGCTGACCCCTGACCCCAACCTCGGCCGTGCCGTCGCAAAGGTCTCCCGCTCGTTCCAGGAGGCGGCTGGCCTGAATTACACCGACACCTACCGCATCATCGCCGCCGAGTCCGCCCCCGAGGCCGCCAAAGATGTCGTCTTTGAGGAGATCACGCCTGTGGACTCGGCCCCGCCCATCCAGGACAAGTGGATGGCGTCCTGGGTCGCCAACCTCAAGGCCGAGCTCGACATCCTCGACCTCGTCTTTCCAGGCATGGTGCTCAAGGACATCACTTTCATGAGGCAGAAGCGGACCTTTGTCTTGCGCTCCGTCAACGGGCTCGAGCACAACGACTGCTGTGTCGTACCCGAGACGAGCTGCGCCATCGTCACCAGCGCCGAGGCCGCAGCAGAAGCCGCGGCAGCCCTCCTACCACCCCCAGACCTCCAGGTCGCCGCGATCGAGGGCCTGGAGGAGCAGGTCCGGGAGCTCAACTGCGCCCTGGAGCTCCTCAGCGGGCGGTTCAGCGCCTCGATGGGGACGGCGGGCCTGGTCCTGCACGGCGGCGCCGGCACCGGCAAGAGCACGGTCCTGGACCGCATCGCCGCCACGGGCTGGGGCACCGTCCACCGCATCCGGCCTACAGACAAGAGCAGCGCCATCGCCGACGTCTTCAAGGCGTGCCGCGCCCAGCCGCGCGGCCTCGTCCTTATCGACGACCTGGACAAGCTGATCGACAAGGAACGCGCGAACCGGTCCACCGTCGTCAACGCGCTCGCCGAGGGCCTCGATGCTCTCAGCGCGGACATGAGCAATGATAACGAGAAAGCCCCGCTCGTCGTCGTCGTTGCCGTCTGCCGCGATTATCTCACCAGCATTCCCGAAGAGCTCCGCTACAACGGACGCCTCGAATGGGCGGTGCTGCTGCCCCCTCTAGACGCCAACAGACGCCGTGCCATCATCTCGGCCCTTACCAGCAAGACCATCCACGCAGACGCACGCCCGGACGTGGTGTCTAGTCTCAGTGAGCGCACACATGCATACAACGGTCGCGATCTCCAGAAGCTGCTGCGCCGGGTGGCGGGTCTGACGCTCGAGAAGATGAAACTCGGCGGACTTGCTGGCTCACCTACACCCGACGCGGCCGTGACCGGGGATCCAACCAGAAAGCCGGAGGACGAGCGTGACCAACAGCCGTCACAGTCGCCGCCCCCCGAGCCACCCCGGGGCCCGGCCTTCTACCGCGACGTGGTCGAGACGGCGCTCCTCAAGGTGCGCCCCACGGCCATGCAGGACGTCAACCTCAAGCCCCCTCCCGTGCGGTGGGACGACATCAGCGGGCAGGACGCGGTCAAGGAGGAGCTCCGGTTCGCCGTCGGCGTGCTCACCATGCCGCCCGACGACCTCGCCGAGCACATCGGCGCGCCCCCCAAGGGCTTCCTCCTCTACGGCCCGCCCGGCTGCTCAAAGACCATGACGGCCCAGGCCGTGGCGACCGAGTGCGGCCTCAACTTCTTCGCCGTCAAGGGCGCCGAGCTGCTAAACATGTACGTGGGCGAGTCTGAGCGCCAGGTCCGCGACCTCTTCGCCCGCGCCCGCGCCGCCGCCCCGAGCATGATATTTTTCGACGAGATCGACTCCATCGCCGGCTCCCGCAAAGGCTTCGGGGACGGTTCGTCATCGTCGTCAGGCGGCAGCGGCCTCAACGTCCTGACGACGCTCCTCAACGAGATGGACGGCTTCGAGGACCTGCGCGGCGTCCTGGTGCTCGCCGCCACCAACCGGCCCCAGTCGCTCGACCCGGCCATCATGCGTCCCGGCCGCTTCGACGAGATCGTCTACGTGCCCCCGCCCGACGCCGCCGCCCGCGAGTCCATCCTGCGCCGCGCCCTCGCGCCCCGCCGCCTGGCCCCCGGCACCGACTTTGCCCGCCTCGTCGCCCTGTCCGAAGGGAACTCGGGCGCCGAGGTCGTCGGCGCCTGCCGCAACGCGGGCAAGCTGTCGCTCCGGCGGAGACAGAAGCTGCGGGAGGGCGGCGGTGATGATGGGTACGAGGGAATATCGATGCAGGATTTGGAGACGTCCATCGCGAGCCAGCGGAAGCTCATCACGGCAGATATGCTGCAGGCGTATGCTGACTGGGAGAGACAGTTTCGGTAGGTCGTGTTTGCTGGGTTTGTTTGATTTTGCTGCGTTGGGACAAAAAAATACGGGAGTTGGAGGATTCATCATGTCTTTTATACCACCATTGGAAGAACCAAAGAGATTATCCGTGATGATGTGAATTCGGCCACTATAAAACTCTAGTGACCTCGAGCAATGGAAAGAACAAGAGATGTTATACAATATCTACCGGATACCGTAGGTGTCTCGATTTTGGTTCTGTAACGCCCCTCGGCCACCCTGATTCCGGGTTTGACCAGCCATGCAAGATTCCCCAGGACCTACCTGCTTTTTCCCCCGTAACTCACACCATGCAATGCAATGAGACAAGTCCCTAGTAGTCACGAGAAAAATTTCTCAAAGAAAAAAAAGCAACGATAAAAAAACAGATCAGGTGAGGCGACGCCGGTAGACGCCCAACATCCAGCTGGCGCGGAGCACGGCGAGGCCGATGGCCATGTTGATGCTGTCCTTCATGAGGCTCATCTTGGAGCCGTCGACCTCGTGCCAGTCGATGGGGACCTCGGCCACCTTGATGCCCGGGCTGGTGCCGATGACGGAGCCGTCGCTGGCGAGCACGGGGGTGGCGGGGGCCGACTCGGCCAGCATCAGCATCTCAATGTCGAAGATCCAGCCCTCCGAGTGCATGTAGGGGATGATGTGCGGCAGCGAGGCGCGGCTGAAGAGCTTGAAGCCGCACTGCGTGTCGCGGATGCGCGACGTGGCCGGGGGCGTGAGGATCATGAGGATGAAGTGGAACGACTTCATGAGGAAGTTGCGCAGGGCCGAGCGCTGAAGGAGTCAACAGGTTAGCAAGAGACCTCGTACCCAGTAGGCTATGCAACGTATGCTTGGGCAAGAAAACCAACCTTAACCACGGCCTCGCTCCCGACCAGGTGCCCGCGGCTGCCGATGGCGACGCCGCGCATGGACCCGTCGACCACATCCTCGACGCCCTCGATCAGCTTCCCGAGGTCGCTGAAGCGTGAGGCGCCGTCGGCGTCAGCGAAGAGGACGTATTCGCCGCGGGCGTGGCGGAACCCGTGCGTGACGCCGCCGCCCTTGCCGCGGTTGCGCTCGAGCGAGACGATGCGGACCACGTCGTGGAGGCCGTGCTCGCGCGCGAACTGCAGCGCCACCTCGACGGTGCGGTCGCGGCTGCCGTCGTTGACGATCAGGATCTCGTAGCCGGCTGTCACGGACTCGCGGGCCGCGGGCACCTGGCGCTTCTTATGCGCCAGGCGCGGGCTCAGCAGCGCGGCGGTCGGCGAGGATGGGGCCGGGGCCGGGGCCGTCGGGTGGCGGCCAAAGTTGGCGTCGAGGTACCCGACCATCTCGAGCAGCGTCGGCAGGATGCGGTCCTCCTCGTTGTAGGCCGGCACGACGACCGTGACGGCCACCTCGGCGGGCTCGATGTTGCCCGGGTCGACGAATGCGGACTCGGAGGAGCCGCCGGGGGCTGTGGCCGCGACGGCGACACCGCGGCGGTGCTCGGCGAGCCAGCGGTCGTACCAGCACGGCAGCTGGGCCGTCTTGCGGCTGCCGTCCGGGGCCGACGTCACATACGTCTTCTCGGATGCGATGGGGGCGCGCGGCTTGGGGGCGAGCAGGTGGAGGAGGAGATAGAGGGTCAGGAGGGCGGGCACGACGAGGGCCAGCAGGGCGAGTAGGATCAGGTGCGGCGGGGCGTTCCTGGCGGCGTCCAGGGCGGGCCAGACGAGCCCCTCGAGGAGGGAGCCGGGGTCCGACATTGATGACGGCAGCGGGAGGTCGGTCTGTCGCCCTTGCAGGCGGGAGTGCACGGGGTCGCGGGCGATGGGCTGATTTGTGTCTACGGGGTTCTGGAAATGGAGGTGGCGTGCATTGTGCGCAGGAGCTGAGGGTGTGGTGTGTGTGGTGTGTGGTCTGACTTCCTCTACGATGCTGGAAATAGGGAAAGGTGGAGGCCACGACACCAAACACTGAACCCTGGCCGACAAGGTCCCCACGTCGTGCACGAGGCTGGCTGAGTGACTGAATGTGCGTGCGTGCAACTCGAATTGAATTGGCCCAATCGAACCGGCACCTCGCTGGAGCTCCCCTGTGCTGGTCTTGGCAGGAACGACCCACCCTGGCCGGGTGCCAACATGAGTTTGCGGTCATGGCGTTGTTGATGCATGGTTCAGGGCCCAAGGTCCCAGGCCCTTGCCAGACGCAAGGCTATTCAAGCTACAGTAATGTATCTATCGCGACGCCTTGGTTAAATTGGTATGCGGTTCCATGTGCGTGCCAAGGGTGGCTGCCAGTTCTGAGCTGAGCCGAGACCTGCGCACTCAATCTCTGGAGGCCAACTTAACAGGAGTCCGATTAAGCGCTACTTGACCGACGGCCCCAGAGCAGGCATCCGAGCCAAACCCACGATAACGGCCGTTGCCGTGTGTTTTCCCTACGAGCAAGTTTGCATGGACAACACAGCTCCCGCTTGTTGTCCCACAGGATCCCCTGTTATTTTTATCCAGTGGCATTGAAGTCCAGCCTGATCCACATATGGATGCATCTCGACCTCCGCCCGTCCACGCTTTGATGTCATGGTTTGGCCAGCCCACCTTGATTTGATATCAACGAAAACCCTTACTCGCCCAAAAAGATAGCGCCAAGCTAGCATCCGATAGTCCGGCAGTCAAATACGATTTTTGGTTTCTCTCAAGCTCCAGGTCGAACCAGGGTTCAAGCTAGCCTTGGCGCTAGCCAAACCTTCTCATGCGAACAACAAGTTCAATCATGTGAGCTTTCCTCACTGATGATCCAGCTCACTTATGAATATTGAATATGCACACCCTCTTTTGTCCTCTGGCCGACACATATCCGGCATCCGGCACTGCCTACAGCCTGCAGCCTAGAACCACACACACGCCCCGGCCCGTTGAAATTCCACGAATCGAGGAGCCATCGGGCCGCCCGCCCCCCGCAGGGGGGCCCCTGCCGTTGCCGTCCGCCGAAGAATGAATCGCCAAAAGCTTTCAGCTCGCTTGACGATCTGACAAATATTGAAATCTAGACGTCTTCTCGGCCACCACCGGTGGTCCCCCGCAATACCGTTACATCCACGACATGATCATCTGGTGTCGACCGAGATTGAGTTGCAGAGTGTGGTGCTGCTTTTGCTGCCCGTATGATCCACGACAAGGATACCGTGAAGGAATGAATGAACACCACCACCAAGGAAGCGAGGGAAAAAGAGTAGACGCGAACACCTCGCAGAAGGAAGGCCCTTGTGGTGACCTTTTCGCGGCAGGGATAAAAATAGAGACAGCTAGCTGGCCCAGTTTTGCAAAAAAAAAAAAAAAACCTTGTGGCTCCCCTCTGGTGTGGCCTCTCCTCCCGACCACAAAAAGACCAAGAATGCAGGCAGGGCCCGTCCCAGAACACAGAGGAGAACGACGCGCCGAGGATGAGGCCAACCACGTAGGCGGCGCCCAGAGCGTTGGCGGAACTAACACCCGCGCTAATGACACTTGGGAGCGGGTGCCAGGGGCGAATCGAGGCGGCAGAGAAGAAGGGAAAAGATCAATATTCCGAAGAACCTGCACGTTCAGGCCAGACACCTACCTAGAGCACACCCCGGCCAGCTGAGGCTCTCGCAGTAGGATCGTCAGACTGTGGGGCGGCCCCCCGTCCTGATCCCATCGCGACGGAAAACAGGCGCGATTGACAGTGGGCAGACCCCAAAGGCCAATGTGGTTCCATCGAGAGAGCAGCTGTAGATGACAACAAGACTGCGTCGATTCAGGGCAAGCGCAAATTTATGGCTCATGTTGCCCAACTATCTATCCTAGTATACCGTGTGATCCAAAGCGTATGCCCATTACAGTTGATCCAGAGGAAAGGAAAGAAGAACAAAAATCAAATGCTGCAACGCCTTCCAGGCCTAGTTAGTTTTCCAGGCTGCCGCTAAATGACTCAATCGGACAAAGGGAAAGCAGAAAAAAGAGGCTCGCTAAAACCGCCTCCGCGTTTCGACCAAGAATCCATCTTGGAGATAAGTAAAAGACCGTGCGCCAAGCGACCAGCAACCCACATGATAGCAAGGTTGTCAAGGTGCTAAGCTGTTTGTAGCAAACAATTGCGTGATTTGAAGGTGGACACCGCTATGTTGTGTCCGTTCCAAGAAGACATGAGGAAGAAAAAACATTATGGAAGAGGATCGCGGGGATGCACCTCGATTAGACAAAGGAAAATAGAGTTGTTTTTTTTCCCCGTGTTTTTCGTGTATTTTTTTTTGTTCCCGAGGTGACGTATGTCAGCTTGCAACCGGCGTGGGCTTGCTCCTGAAAGACCAGCGAGTTTTCTTTTCTGGCTTCGAGCCCTGGGCCGCTTTGCTCAGTTTCCCCTTGGTGCGCTGCGGGGCAGGCGTTACTTCTGCCGTAGGAGCTGTCTCCTGGATAGAGGAAAGGCTGCGCTCATCAAAATCAATGGGCAGTTGGCTGGGCGTGACAGACGACCTGGGCATGCTCCGGCTGGAGGTCGGGGGAGACACCGGGGCCGGCACAGAGCGAACCGGCTCCGGAGTGGAGCTGGGCGGCTCCAATTCGAATCTCCTGACCGAGTGCTGTGATGCCCGCGACGCCTGTTTGAGATGGAATACTCTGGCGGCTGGTGCGGGAGTTATGGCGGCCTCTGGAGGGACCCTGGGCGGGCTAGATGGTGCAGGAGGAACGGTGGTGTTGGGAAAGTTGAAATCGAACTTGAGCTCCACAGAAGAAGTAGCTGCCGCGGCGGTAGGTGGGCGAGATACAGAGGCGGCCGTCATAGGAGATACGGGCGATGTGGGAGCGGCCAGAGACACGAGAGAAACTGGAGACTCGGGACGGGCGGCCGGCGACGAGGGGCTGTTAGAGGAACCGGCCTTGGAGCTTCTTACCGAGGCAGTAGCGGACGAGGGTGCTGCAGAGGCAGAGGATGGTGTGGAATATGGAGTTCCCGCGATGGACGGGCCGAAGTTCATGACGGGGAGAGATGGGACCGGCGGGGCGCCCGCGGCGGCGGTGACAGCTACGTTGCCTGGGCGTATAACAGGTGTCACAGGAGGCCTATGGTTGCCGGCTCGGGCCTGGAAGTATCGGTCCATGGATGTAGGCGGGTATCGGTCTGCGGGGCTCGAAAAGGAGTGGTGGCGGTCCGCCGGGGACATGACCGGCGCCGGAGGGTCCGACGGCCTCCTAGGCCTCTGGCTCGGGTGGTATCGATGAACCGGGCCGGCGGCCCTGGCATCCTCGGAGGTCATCGACGACGTGCTGCCGCTTGGTCTGTGTTGCCGGCTCGGTCTCATTTCGAGCTCGTCTTGGGAGCTTGCAGAGTCGCCGGAGCTGCCGACAGGGGACGGTGCTGTAAGTTGCTTGTTAACAAGCCTGTCCTAATGGGTGAAGACGCCGTTGATGATGGGCGCGATGAACCTTTGCTGGACGCCCGGCTGCCAGCGGCAGGCCTCTCAACGGCCTTGCCCTTTCCGATGGCAGCCCGCGGCGTCGCCATCATGATGCCCTGGTGGATGTCGGGCTGAGAGTACACTACCTCGGTAGGCCGCTCGCCCCAGGGGGTGCTGACGCCGCCGTGGTAGCTGTATGTCCTCGGGAGCGCCACCATGGGGTTTGCGTTTTGGGAGGGGTACGAGACGTGCGAGAGGGCGCTGTTGACCCGCGGCATGCCCGCGTGCACCGGGTTCTGGCCGAGCGGGGTGCCCATTGAGCCGTGCCCGCTCAGGGCCATGGCGCTGCGCCTGCGGTTCTGCTCGACGATGCGCGGCTGGTCCTCTTGCCTCCAACCCGAGGGTGCACTGGCCAGTGCATCGACGGCGGCGTGGGTGGGCACATGCTTGTACGTCGGCTTCACAGCCTCGGCCTTCTGCTTCTCGGCGACGGTGGCCTTGTGTTCCTTGGCGGCCTGGCGGCCCTTCTTTATCAAACCAAAGACCGACATTGCCGTTGCCCGTGTGCTCGTCTACCAAGCACAACAGAATTATTGCGACAACAAATGTGCGGAGGTGGAGGAAGCGGGCGTGGTGGTGGACGGCGGACTGATACGCGTGGCTGGTAAAAGAAAGAGTGGAGCCGGGAGGACGACGAGCCAGGCGGCGTCGGGTGGTGATATATCAATGGAAAAAGAATTGCGGGGAACGGGCCAGCAGCTGAAGTTGGAGCAGAGCTAGTGTGGTGAGATGTGTCTGCACAATTGGACTATTGGGCCGGGCTGTGCTGCCGAGTTTACAAACGAGGGGGGTGTGTGACAGCCCACGACAAGAAAGGGGAGTTGTCAAGTCCAAGCTTAAGCCGAATCCTGGATCCCGCAGCAGGGCCCGCAGCAAGGGCCAGGTGCGAGGCCGTATTCGTCCACAGAACAGGAGGGGTGGCTCCGTTCGGAGATGGGATGCCACCACAGCAGCCCCAACACCCAGCAAAAGGCCGAACGCTCTTGTTCCCGCGCAAACACTCCAAGCGTCACCAGCGACCAGGGCCGTTGTGGGCCTAGAATGGCTAATTTGCGATTTCCGGTGGCGCGGTGTTGGTTCCAGGGGTACCAAGATCGATAGAAGCGCCCCTAAATAAGCCGCGAAGCGAGAGCCGTTTGTTTGTCTAAGACAGCTTCCAGTCCTCGGGGAGCTGAAAAGCAAAATTTGAGATTCGGGGCTAGTGAGCCGGCTTGTTGATAAGAGACGAGACTAAGGGGCCTCTGGGCGCCGGGGATCGAGGCGACAGCAAATGATATAGAAAATATGGCAGGCGGCCAGTGCTCAATGCTTCCTACTCAGATCGCAGAGCTCGCGGGGCTGTCTGGGTTGAGTGACGGCGGGAAAACAGGAACGCAGCGCTACTGTGGGTGTGCCAAGCAGCCTATGTAATGGGGAGATGCAGTCAGACGTGCTGTTGGCCGGCGGCGGCGAGTGGGCTCTTGTGGTTCTTGTAGACAAGGGTGTAAGACTGCTCCTTGACCCACCAGGTACCTAACAAGGCACCAAGTGAACTTCTAGCGTGTGCCGGTATGTCAGGGATGTATCGAGGCCGCCGCGTTTCCGTGCTGTTTTGGTTGGGCAAGTACAGAGAGGGGGGACACATCTGTTTCGAGAGGAGGGGATGGGTTGGTCTTATGAAGTTTGCAGAAGGCCGATAAGAGCAGCTGTTGTGCGAAGATCATTGGGTTGGGCTCTTCCTCAAGGTCGACAGCGACAGCCACGCGCGCGTACGGGACCACCGTCTATCGCTCTGGCCTGAACCTGGTCCTGGACAAGTCGTCGTGTCCCGCTCCTATCGCACACCCCCCTCCCAGCCTTTCTCAGCCGCAAGGCCCATTGGGACGAAGATAGCAACGCACAGGGAGCGGGCGCCACGTCTGCGACAACGTCCCGATATCCTCCCTAAGCCCCGTCGGCTGGCAGATGCCCATGGCAAACCTGGAAGATAGCAGGCGAGTGGTCAGTCTCCGACCGACCATTTTCGTTCCCACGGCCGTTTGTTCATGGAGCCACACCCCCAACCCCTTTCACCTCGGGGACACCCCTCCTCGCATTCTTCGTAGTCCTCCCGTTCCTCGCCGTTTGTGCACATCCTCCTCTCAGCCATCTTGGTGCCCTACCTGGTCGGCGGCGCGACAACTTGGCCTGCAAGCAGGCCGGCGATCTTCGTGGCGTCCAGACTCGTGGGTTTAGCTACCTAGATACCTTGGTATCGATAGGGCACACGAGTGCCGGGCGACGATCTGCGGAACAAGTGTGCCTACCTGGTGACATTCGGGTGTGGCAGCCCGGTTGATAGGCAATGGTGGGCCTGGGGGGGGGGGGGGGGGGGGGTAGTACGTTCCTTTCTTTCTT
>NW_008804548.1:2893169-2912969 GCF_000145635.1 Gaeumannomyces tritici R3-111a-1 | reverse complement strand
CGTCCCCCGCCCCCCCCCCCCCCCCCCCCCGGTATATAAATCTTGCCTAGCATACGCAAGCCAAAATGTGACATGGCTAGCCTCGAGGCCCGGTTTCCTTCCTGGCGTCTTTGACGGACGGACGGGGCCTGCATGGAGACGGTGCCTCGCACGCGCGGAGTTTGAGCCTGTGCTGCGTGGAGGCCCGTGTCTGCGCGGGCTGCCCCACTCACCGTAACTCCCTAGGCAATGCTGTAGTATGCCATGTGATTGAAGGCTAGGGCGGGTGGCTTGGACGTCGCGGGCGGGAGACGGGGTGGGGGGAGTTAGGCTTGCAGGTATATATCCTGTTCACATCAAAAGGACAACTCCCTCATTGGCTAATAGCAACAGTTAAACTGACGATTCATTCCCCTGTCCTCTGGTGTATCTCTATATATGAAGGTGAGCACTTTTGGTAATTTGTCCTTGTGCCGAACTCTCTAGCTATCCGGAGTGAACTCGGTGGCTAGGAGAAGGCTTCAGGGCATCAGAACTCCAAGCTCATACGTCATCGCGATTAAAATTAAACTTCTAGTCTAACCTCCAGACTTTTCTTTCTGCTGCCTCCCCTCTCTCTGCCCCGAGGTATATACATTGAACCGTAAATTAAAGTAGGTATACAAGACAAGCGGTTCACTTCCCGGCGGATGAGGAAACAAAGAGCCAAACAACTGCGAGGTTTTGTGCAAGTACTTGAGGTGCGCGGGCGCATCTTGTTTGTGGTGTTTTGTTTTGGCACCAGCGTTTCTCTCGCCACTCTTGTTTGGAGCTGACGTTTTGGTTTGCCAGAATATGTGTAGGCTGAGAACTGACTTCACCTCATGTGGAGGTGAGTACAGCAAAAAATTGGCTTGGACACGAGACGTCAGAGGCCGAAGGGGTATTGTTGAGAGAACATGACTAGGAACGGCGTCATATAAGTCGGAGGAGCCGGCCCCTTAGCCCTCGCTCGTTGACGGATAGCGCAGAGCGTAGCAGCGGCCGTGCGAGACCTATCATGACTGGAACTCGGCCACTTTATTCCGTGTCGAGCCGGCACGTCAATGCCAACGGTACGACAGAACAGAACAACAATAGCAGCCACAATGCTAGATGGTAACGGTGCCAAGGAGCTGCATGTCGAAAATGAGAACATCCCACGATCCTCTAGGCCATCTCGGTCCACATGACTGGGACAAAGACAACGCATGCCTTCCACAGGATGAGCACACACTCGATCAGGACCAAGGGCAGCTTCCAAAATCCAAGCGGGGAGCCAATGGTCTCGCAGGCGTGTAGCCAGAGGGCCAAGAAGGCGACGCTGAAGAAGTGGTAGGCCAGAGTGGACGGGCTCTGGAGCAGGCCGCCAAGCATGGCGCATGGCTCGTCGACGATGCCCTTCTGGAAGTAGGCGAAGCAGCCCTTGCGCAGGGCGCGCAGGCACCAGTCGTTGCCCGAGAAGAGGCTGTAGAGGGCCTGGGCCAGCACGTTGACGATGGAGGTCAGGCGTTTGCGGCGCCAGTGGAAGGTCTGCATTGCGGCGCGGATGGCGGCTCCGTCGGCCAGATTGGGCACGTTGGTGGGGGCCAGCAGTTCCGAGACGATCAGGACGTCGTTGAAGGCGACCGTCATGCCGCCGCCCGTGAGCGGGTGGCGCATGTTCATGGCGTCGCCCAGAACCAGGACGCCGTCGTGGACCGTCTGTGGGGTGGGCGGCAGCCAGCTGTTTGGCATGCTCTTGGGGATCTTGCCGTCGGCGAGGGCGGCCATGGCGGCCGGGCGCACCGACTCGGGCAGGGTGGGGATGACAACGTTGGAAATGTAGCCGCGGACGCCGCCGTTGGCGGGAGAGGCGGCGGGCAGGTTCTCGGGCACGTCGATCAGGGCGCGGGTCTCGTGGGTGCCGATCTGGTACAGCAGGGCCAGGAAGTGCTCGCCAATGACAACGTGGCCGAAGCCCTGGGGGGGCAGGGGGCAGTCGATCAGCTCGAGGGCGTAGAACTTTGAGCGCACGATGGGGGTGCGGCCGATGTACTGCTTGCGGAACTTGGAGGCATAGCCGTCGGCGATGATGGTCAGCTGGCCAAAGAAGCAGTCGGCCTGCTTCTTGCCCGTGGCCTTGTCGGTGGTGCGGGCCTCGACGCCGAGGACCTGGGACGACCGCTGGCCCTGGACGGTGGCGGTGACCTCGGTCTCGACGACGGTGATGTTCTCGTGGCCGAGGCAGGCCTTGCGTAGGTTCATGATGAAGCGGCCGTGGTGGAAGCAGCGGCCCTCGGGCTGCCTAGACCGCGGCTCCATCTTCTTGTAGTCTCCGTTGGCCTTGGTCTTGGCGGCGGCGGCGCCGACCAGGACGCGGCCCGCGTCGTCGATGTGGGGGTAAGGGATTGCGACCTCGTCGTCCTGGTGCATGACGTGGTAGCCATAGCAGGGGACTGAGTCGATGCCGTCGAGGCAGTGGCCGAGGCCGAGCTTCTTCAGCGACTCGACCCCGCCGGGCTGCAGTAGCTCACCGACGATGCGGTCCGGCTGGTGCATCCATCGCTCGAGTAGCAGCACGCTGCGCCCCTGGTTTGCTAGTGCGTATGCAATGGCGCAGCCGAACACGCCGGCGCCGACGACCACGACATCAGCCTCGTGGTGTTTGGTCCGTCGGTCCACGCGGGGATCCTGCGTCTCGACGACGGTGGTCATGGGGGGCGGGATGTCGGCCGAGACCGGGGCCAGTTAATGGACGGACCCGGGGTGGGCGTTGCGAGGGGGTTGTTGAAACCGGCGGAGCGGTCGGTGGTGGAGGACGGCGGCGACGGCGCGGTGGTGGTGTGGAAGAGAGGGCACGGCTGTTGAGAGAAGGAGGGTGCGAGTGGGAGAATTGGTTGTTGTTGGCGAGGAGCAGAGCAGGAGAGATGGATCCAACAAAGGGCAGCAGGAAAAATGCGGGCTCAAAAAGGGGTGGGAGGGATGAGGGATGCTTCACTTAAAAATAAAAAAATAAAGACCAGGCCAATCGCTGAGCACGAATCAAACGAGCGTCCGCTGTCGTTATATCCCAACACGGCAGTTGCAATTCGCGCTGCTAGAGTCTGTGTTTGGCAGTTGGATGTCGCCGAAGCGGTATTGAAACAGACGAGAAAAAAACAATGACAATAAAACAATAAAAGATCCTCCGAGGGGGCGACGTACGTTTGTTTGCGCACTTCGCTAGCAAAGCCAAAATTGCTCCGAGTCGATTTGAGGCGCAAATCGTGCCATGCGACGGGCGGATTCTGCCGGCGCCTGCCTTCTTGCCAGCGTCCGCCAGCCTCTGGGCCCTGGGGCCCAATTGTGGCTCTGTCATTTCCTGACCGCCAAACCATCATCACATGTCGTCCCATCCCTCAGTCCACCACGCCTCGCGCTGCTTTGGGACGTCGCTGCAACGCGCGCTGGGGAACCCCACCCCACCCGCGCAATTGGCCCGTCCGAATGGTGTCTTTTTTTTCTCCTGCCCCAGAAAAACGGTGCTGGCATGTGAGAAGAGCGGGATCCATTTGCTGTGGGCCCCCCTTCCAAATGCGTGCCTGCCGGGCAAACAAACAAAAAAAAGGGGCAACATCGCTTCTGGCCTCTGAGAGCACATGGATGCGCCGTCAAAGGCGTCGAAAAGCAGGTACCAGGAACCAACAAACCACGACACCGCCCGTGATATCAGGTGACCTGTGCACCATTTTCTTGTCGGCGGAATTTCCTCCATCTCACGTTCAGAAACTCGCACATCCGCATTTCGGTTGTCGGTTCTCAGCTGCGTCTGCGTCTGCGTCTGCGTTTGATGGATGCTGGTGCTGCCACTCTCGGCCGGGGAAAGCCATTGGGCCATCCGTCGTCTTCTCTTTTTCCCCCTCGTCCATGTGCGCATGCACTTGGTGTTCGCCCGCACCGACCCCTCACCACTGCAGGCTGCAGGTAGAAGGTAGCAAGTATCCAAGCTCTCAGGCGGCGGAACTTGTCCCGCAACAAAAGGGGCACGTGCTGCAGCATGCTGCTTGTTTCGCACAGCAGCATCCAGGCCAACGCACCTCGAGATAAAACAACGGATGTCTACATGGCTTGGGTGTGAGAAAGGATGATAAGCAAGGAGATGCATCTGCAGCGCCGATCAGTGCTCGCTATCCAATGCAAGGTTTGTAACCAATATTCCGAGTTGTGCTTGGCACGATATTCGTCGTCCATGTCGTGGACGGCTTTGTGAAAACCCGTGTGCGCCTGCCTGCCTGTCTGTGCGACCTAGGTCTTACAACCACCACATCCCTCCTTTCGTACCGCCCGCCGGGCTTTCCCTCGTCCATTGATTACGAGTCCGGCGGCTGGCCAACATCAAGCCCGTCAGCTGAACCTCGTGGCCGTCAGTTGGTCAACTGGCGCCTGCTCAGTCTCAGGCTCCCGCACGTCACACCCAGAATCCTCCGCCGCGGACGCGATGATGCTGAGCACACCCTTCTGCACCTCAGCCTGTTCCTTCCTAAGCTGATCGCGATGTAAGATGATGTTGCGTAGCGCCAACTCCAAGTACTCTAGGGCTGGACCTCGGCCGCCTGGTCTCCTCCTCTCGATTCGCACGAGATACTTGACGCGCTTGAGGACGTTGGCTTGTCTCCCTGCCATCCGTGACCACCAGCCAAAGCTCGTGGCCGTTTCGACAAGCTTGGATAGCCGCTCCCACTGCTGCGTGGTCGAGTATATTTCCAAGAGGAGGTTGAAGTTGGTCGCGTTGAAGCCCGGAGCTTTCCCTGCTACCTCTGCCGCCATCAGAGCGAGGTAAGCGGCCCGTTCGTAATCCCGCGTCTTGATGAATTCCGCGGCCGCTTTATTCAGCACTGAGCTGGCCGTTCCAAGTCCGTACTTCTCCAGGCCTTGGAGCACGTTGCAAGTGTGTATCTGCACGTGCCGATCTCCTAGGTCGCGGTCGACCGATTCTAGGTCCGCGGTGAAGAGCGCAATGATGGCCTCCTTGGTGTCGATGCCTTTCTTCTTCGCACTCTGTAGGGTGCGAAGGATCTCGTCCAGGTTGTCCGTGCCCAGCCTCATCGCGGCCAACGAGTAGAGACGAAGGCAGTCGGGACAGTGCGGCATTCCCGACGTCGTCATGAACTTGTATGATCGGATTGCCTTGTCCGGCCTGCCAACACCGATCCAGGTTGCCATCGTGGTTGCCACCTTTGCTGGGTCAAAGCGGCCCCCTCTCACTAGGGCCTTCCGGTGCGCCCGTCTGGAGCGCAGAGCCAGCGCCAGCGATACTTTTCTGAACGAGGCTCGGGTGAGGAGTGCGGCTCCAACCAATATGTTATCCGTCACCTCGTCCGTGAAGGCCGCGCCAAAGCGCCGTAGAGCTCGGTGGACACGCCGCAGATCCTCAAAGTCGAATTTCCAGTGGTTCCGACAGCTCGTCAAAATGGCGTTGCTGAAAGCAGCATCCATCTCGAAGCTAGCGCCGCTGCAGTACTTGATCCACGCGAGAAACGAATTGACGTCGCGGGCGGCGCCGTACTCGTTTGCGACCAAGGTGACCATGTACTTGGTCAGCGGGACTTTGAGATCGTTCAAAGCAAACTTGACAAAGGCTTCTGTCTCCTCGATCGTATGGCATTCTCGATATTCTTTCAGGATTGGGACGAGCACGTCCGTGCCGCGTGTCGGCACCGCTCTGCCAGCAGGGTACATCCTCCGGATGAACGAGTCCACAGCAACCCAGTCGCCCTCTTTGGCACGGGCTAGGGCAAATAGCCCGAGGATGCGCATGTTGTTTTCGGATTCGTTGTGATGTTTTATGAGGTCGTCGAAGTGGTCCTGCGCTGCCGATGGCTCCCCCGCCTCGAGCGCGACCTGTATGATGGTTCGGAACACGCCGTCCGGGTATGCCACCAGGTCGGAGATGCCCGTTTCTCTTAGGGCGAGAAACAGCTTGAGCGTTTCGCTGTACTTGCCCTCCTTCTTCCAGTGAATATAGAGAAGCTCGCTTAACCAGGCCACCCGCATGTAGACGTTGGCGGGCTGGTGCGTACGCAGACAGTCGATTACCTCGGCCGTCCTATATCCGTTGGCTTCGGACACACACTTGACCACTAGGTCACAAACACCGTAGTATTCGTTCCTGTCTACCATCAAGTGTTGGTGGTACTGGCTGCAGCTCACAAAGAACCGGGCAACGGTATCAAACATGGACTTCTGGTGCAGGCGGTGGAAAACATGGCGAAGGAACTCGCACGCGCCGGGCTCCGCGAGGTACCAGTTCACACGCTCGAACAGGACCCGAGTGACGAGTGTGTAGCGCTCAGCATCCACACCTGCCTCGATGAGCTTCTTTGCGGTTTTGAGCATCTCAGGCCCCCGCAGACTTGGGTCCCCATTCAGATTGGGTACATAAAGGTCCACGGCAACCGAATAGCGTCTGCTTGGTGTCAAGCCATATTTGTCTCGCAGGAGCGTGTCTTCCACTATGGGGAGTGGATCATGCGCAAAGTAGACCTCCTCGTCCAACGGCCCGAGGCGGAGAACTGCCCGCAACACTTTCAAGGCGTCTTCCATCCTTTCTGCGGCCTGGCATGCTTTGGAAAGCCGAGCCGTGACCTCCAAGAGCTCGCTCTGACCGGTCTCGGACTTGGGTGCCGGTAGCTCAACTGTCCGTTTCAGCAGAGCTGCAGCATCCCCGAGCCGTTGTGGTTTCCCGGTTTCAATAAGCGCTGTTATATCGGCAGCAAGCTGGCGGAGACACCTGACTTGGTCGGTTTTGCGTTTCTTCGGTTGTCCGGGTGCATACTTGTGCTTCTGATTCTCCGGTATTGCCGTCTTTGGGCGTCCTCCCCACTTAGGTCTTTGTGCTCGAGTAGTTGCCCGACCGCTCTCCTGAACAGACACAGCCGGCGGGACGGAGCCGGGATCATCGCTGGCTCGAGAGCCGCTATTATCGGGTTCGGCAGGGTTGTGGCGGCAGAAAGACCGGGACTCGAGCAGGAAGACATCCTCCCCCTTGAAGTTGATCACGTCGGCGGCAGCGCCAGAGTGGTACTGAGCAGACGACTTGAGCCTCTCGCCGTTGGAAAGGACTCGGCGGGCCGTATTTATCCGGCGGCGGCGGTCTTCGGTGACCAGGGCCAGGGTACAGGTGGTGCCGAGGACAAGGCCGCGGAGGGCTTGTATGACCGCCTTGGATGGCACTGGAACGGGGGTCGCCATTGCTTAATTGGAACGAGCGCCATCTCGATGACCCATGACAACTAGGATGGGTATTGTTTGCGGTCACTGCTCGGTGCAGGGCGTGGAGTTGTGGTCGGCTCGTTTTCGCCAGGCTTTGCGTCGCAAGAATTGTTGATGGGCTGATGCCGAAAATCATCAAGGTTCCCGCTCCCGCTGCTGGGCGCTGCGGCGTATCATGTATCATTTGTGGGCCTCTCGTTCACCACCGGCCCACCGAAGCTGGCGGGGTAAACTTTGAACTCGCGATGCTTCCCACATGCTATACAGAATGAAGAAAAGGGAGGACAAAAAGAAGAAAATGGTATGAATAAAACAAAATTCACCCGCTCAAACACTCGATTTGTTGCTGGGAGCCATTGGGAGCTCGACTATTGTTTGCCCGGGTAAATGGGGGGCAGTAAAATGCTTTCGAGGCGGGACTAACACCCGATTATAATCGCCAAAAAGTAAACAAATAACATCGTAAACAGCTAACATGGATGGAAAGCGAGGATGTTCTATTGCCCCTCCCTGTCTATTCGTCTCTATCCAGCCCTGGAACGCCATCTCCCATAGATCGATCCATGGCAACAACAATAAACAATATTTGGTGAGGGAATTTGTACATGTCGTAATAACACAGCCGAAGAATTTGTGGACGCCACGCAAATCCCGCGCGTCCTCTTATGTGACCAGCTCGGGCCGCTCCCAGGGCAGTATGTCCTCTAGCTGCCGCAGTATGGTCTGGTACAGGAAAAGCATGCACCCGCTCTGGACGCTGGTCCACACGAAGCGCGGCCCCACGCCCCGGAACCAGCCCCCGATGCCCTCCGTCTTGTAGAGGACCTTGAGGCCCGTGATGACGGACGAGGTCTCGAGGCCGGCGGCGCCGGGCCGCGGCGTGTGCGTCGACGGCGACGACGTCGAGATGCCGCGCCTCTGCGGCTGCGAGGTACCGCTGCCGCTGCCGCTGCCGGCCGCCGCCTGGCTGGCGGCGGTGGCCGCGTGCTGCTCCGGCCTTGCCGGCTTCGCGCTCGACGTGGTCTCTTGCGACTCGGGATGCAGCTGGGTCTGCAGCCTCGTCTTGACGACGTCGAGCGGGCACGTCATCGCGCCCGCGAGGCCGCCGGCCGCCGCGCCTGTCAGGAACTCGAGGTGCGGGCCGATGTCGCGGCTCTGCTTGTACTGGTGGGCCCAGTCCTGGCCCTGCTCGTAGAACATGAACTGGAGGGCCGAGAAGGGTATGTCGCGGTACAGCGTCGCCTTGTAGCCATAGAACAGCGCCGCGAAGCCCTCCTGCCGCACAATCGTCCGGGCGGCGTCAAAGGTCCCCCTGTAGTTGTAGCCCGAGTGGAAGAACGGGTTCTTGTACCGCCCCTGGAGTTGGAGGCGCGTCTTTAGGACCTCGGAGGGCACGTACACGATCGAGGCAGCAACATCGCCGAGGAATCCTGCGTCAGCCGTTAGCCCCCGGCCGAGAGACGTGTGCTGCGGAGTTGAAGGTGGGTAGAGCGAGCGCCGACGTACCACCAATGAGGTAGGCGATATGGGGCTGCACTCCATAGTCCAGCATGTGCCGCTTGCTGTACTCGTAGGTTCCGAAAAACAGCATGGTGCCCGGGAAGGACCCCATGAGCGCGGGCAGCCATCCTCCATACAAGCCCCGTCGAATGCCCTCCTGCCTTAGAATTGTGTAGTATGAGGAGCCCAAAGACGTATATTTGGGTGGTATGTGCGGGTCGCCTTGTTGTCGAGTCTTGACAGTGTCTAGCGAGTGCATCAACATGTCACCAAACGTCCCGCCGATGCCGCCGGCCAGCATACACTGCAGGGGGCAAGGTCACTGTCAGCGAGTGTCTCGAGGTCCGCCCAGAGGGGCGGCATTGGGTGCGCGTACATGTAAGTATGGTGGCCGGGCCTCGAATTCCCCTCCGTGAGGACTCATATTATCGTGTGTTTAAAAAGACCGTTTTTGGTTCCTTCCGAAAATGCCCCCCGGGAAGGCTCTTGAGGCGCCAAGTCCATGGTAGGCCAAACCAGGGCGACGGGAGCCTGGGGTTTTTGCGCCGCAGTCGCGTGCGAGACGCAGGGCGGCGCTGATCGGGATCGGTGACGTATGCGACTCTGACGGAGCAAAAAGAGAAAAGAAATCAGAGGATAGAGAGTGTGTGCCTGGCGCTTCCTTGACACGCAGGCAGCCCGCAGTAACGAATGCTCGGAATATTTCGCCCGGGGGGAGCGCTCAAGGCTTTTTGCGACGAGCTGTCCCGCCGGGTTGGCCGAGACTGCGGGAAGATCGGGTGGGTGGTCGTCGACTTCCAAAAATTTCCTTCGTGGTCCGTGCGTTAGTAATGACGGGGCGCCGATTATCCCACAGAAACCCCTGCCGCCTCTGCCGGGCGTGGGATCGGAATTCCTAGCGAGGGCTTCCTGAAATCGTGAAGGCGTGGCGCGTGAAAGGAATTTGCCATGGAAGTAATTACATTGCTCCTGTGAACCCGGCACCAACTTCTAATATCGTCACAGAGGTGGTATTTCGATTGGCTTTTCACTAACAAGATAGACAGAATGTCTTCTGGCGGCCAATGGCAAGGCAGGCGTGTTGTGTAGTATGCACAAGAAAAAGGAAAGACCCTGGCGTCGGCGTCGACCAGCCTTCACCAAAATCTCGGCGCGCGCTGTGCACGCTGGTGAATCGAGGCATGCTCGTGCTCCTCCCACCTGATCCTGCCCGCCCGATGAAAAGGATAGAGGATGCGGGTGAGCCTGCCCCTGATGAGCCGTCGAGATATCGGCCCGTAGTTGTTGCTGTCGCGCGAGAGGCTTGCGCCGCCATCTCCCTCCACCCAGATGTAGCCCTGGGGGACGTGGACGAACGAACCCTTGCGGGTGCGGATGATGTCGCCCTCCAGACCAATCACCCTTTTGACTGAGATCTTGTTTGGATCATGAGGCGCCCTGAACAACTGTTAGCCTTTTGTTTGAGAGTAAAAAGTCTGGTGTGTCGCGGACATGGCTGAGGAGGGGCTCACCAGAACTCGACAATCATGCCACGCTCGAGCTTGTCCTGGGCGTTCCACTTGACGCTTAAGCACACGTCTTGACGCAGCGTCTGGTTGAACTGCGGGTTGAAGAACGGGTACATGGACGGGCCTTTGATCCAGGCCAGGTCGGCCACGTTGGCCTTGACGTACGCGATGACGGGCAGCCAGAGGCCATACTGGAGGAGATATCTGGCCGTCTGCAGGCCGAGCGCGAATGGCCTGTTGCTACCGACCCTCGACGCCGATCCTCTCATCCACGCCCATGCTGACCCGAGTGCCATCTGTGAGGTGGCTCGGTCCCGTCAGCGGTTCGCGTGTAGGGACCAGCTGACGATTACAGTAACTGACAAATTCGCACAGTTGATGGTTCACAAAACAGCACCGCCCTCCGCCAGAATCCAGAATGAAGCTCCACAACCCGCACCAAGTTCCTCAAAAGGCTCAAACAGCAGCAGCGTAAGCAACCATATCGTTCTCGATCGGATCTTGACTGAAATTTCCAACCTCGCACACGCTCTTGGAGTTGAATCACATCCTGATTTCTTGACGTCATTGGCCTCACTTTCCAGTTCATACCAAGGCTTATTTTCTTTTGTTTTGTTCCCTTTCTACCAAAAATAAAATAAAATACGCTTTTGCGAGGTTCCCCAAGGGTGCGTGGGAATGCAGCCTACTCGCCATCGCCGTCCTTGCCCACCCAAGACAGGAAAAGGAAATCTCTATGACTGTCCCCTCCATATTTCTTTATACGCCATAGACAGTGCCTCATATCCGACTGAAATTGTGGTCCTGCTTCAAGCACTGCTCCCATGAGGCCGTTGACGTGGTCTCATCCCTCCTTTTGAGTTTTGACTTCGGGCGGTGCGCAGCAAATAGGAAAAAGAAAGCAGGAGTGCAAACTTATTGAACTCTCTTCCTGACTTAGAGGGTCTCCGGGACATTGTCGTCGCTTTCGCTGACGCTCTCGTCTCCGCTGACTTCGGCATTCTCCCTCTCGCGCTTCTCCATAAGGGCCTGGAGCTCCGCGTCGTCCGACTCTGTAACGGCCTTGGGCTCCATCTTGATCACTAGCTTGCCGCCTGCTGATTCGATGTTGGTCCGGATATCCACAATGGCTTCTTGCAATCTCGTGATGCCCGTGTTTTTGTCCAGGCACGTGCTAGTCAGGACGTAGAGAGGCGGCGACACCAGCTTAACCTTGACCTGGTTGTCATCCGTGTTGCGGGACTCGGCCGTCCTTAGGGCCGTCTTGATCGCATCGATGCCGTCGTACCCGAAGCAGGTCACCTCCACATCCGCCCGGACCTTGGTCGGCTGTGGCGTCAACCGCTTGCTGATGTATGACTTGAGCTCCTCCGCGACAGGATCGCTGGGGAAGGTGATGTCGTTCCAGACCTCGGGGTTCCTAGCACGAAAATATTGTCCGAGGTTAGTAAATTGCCGGCAGCACGCCACACTATCGGCCCACGGGGGGCGGACGCTCGGGGGCATCATGGAAAAGCTCACGTTATTGACAGCTTGAAGGCGTCGATCGAGTGACCGTACTTGCGGTTCAGCGGCCAGGCGATGGCCTCGTACAAGCTCTCGATCGGGACCAGCGCCTTCTCGGCGACGTGGCGCATGATGGAGTGGACCATCTTGCTCTTGTTGTACCTCTCTTCGCACTTGACAATGTCCTCCTGCGACACACGGCGCTTCGACAGGTCGATGTAGCCCTTCTCCTTGTCGACACGGAGAACCACGACGACCTCGTTGCGGCCGACCCGAATAAGCTTCTGGATACTTCGGATACGACGCCTCGACAGCTCAGAGAGCAGGATCATGCCGTCGATGCCGTCGTACTCGAGCAGTTTGACGTACGCGCCCATGTCCGCAATCTTCACGTTTGCCTGTGTTAGCTCCCCGTGATCGCAAAACATCACTAGCAATGTGCCAAGAACCCTGAACAAACCTGCTTGACTGCACCGAATGTTAGCCTCCCATGTCTCGCGCCTGGTGTCTGCACAAGGCCGACTGCGGGGCTGGCGATTTCTGCGCTGCTGCGTGCTTGTGCTGCTTACCATTGACCATGACAAAGCTGTCAATTTCCGGGTACTTCTCTTCGTAAAAACGGCAGTTTGTTAACGACATCTTGGCTGTGTTTCCGGCCTATCGCCCCGAGATCGAGAAAGGGAAATTATGCCGATAAAGGGTTGGGGTCGAATCTGCGCCGTCGCGGAAGCGTTCTGAACCGGAGCTGCTTCAATATCGGTTCGGGAAAATCGCAAACGCTCGTAGGGCAGTTCGTGCGAAGCCAGCTGCTCTGCTGAGTTTCGTCGTCGTCTCTGGGGAGCGGCGGTTATTAGGAGGGTTGGCGTCGCCGAGAGGATGTTTTGAGTCACGGTGAGAATTTTGGCAGCGATTCGGCCGTTTGTGATCTGATGTCGACTCTGAATGGTGGGGTCGTTTTTTCGCAGCGAGTGGTGGCGTTGGGCGCTGGCGGCACGGGCTTGGGTTGGTGCGCGCGGGGTCTGCTGTAGTGTCGCTCGCTGACGGGGAAGTTGCCTTGGCCCGTCTACTACTTGGTAGTGAGAGGGAGGAAAACGGTTCCGTTTAATTGCATAACCCACCTGACCGCCTGCCGAATGGAAAAGCACGGGCTGGAGCTTCAATGATGGATGCCCTCGGCTCGAGCCAGTTCGTGGGCCGGAGCTTTTTCTACGCGTGCTCCACCCCATGACCGCAAACTCTTCGTTCCACAGCTTTCTCCTTTTAAGCTTTCCTTGCTCACCCTCCATCCTCCTTCTTCCCGTCCCTCCTCAGGATGATAGCCTGAACGCCTGGCTCTCCTGCGCAGCGCACCGGCGACAGTGCGGAATCCATGGCCGGCATCAGGCTTGAACCCTGCAACCCCAACGCCATCCGGCTGCAGGACGGCGACATCCCAAGCTCTGGTTGGCCGTCGATCAGGCTGGTGAGCTATTGCGCCATGCCCGGCTTCTGATCGCGGGTGACCTTGTCCGAGTGTTCAGCAAAGAGCCGGCAAAACCCATCTCCGCTCCCGAGGCACGTCCTTGCCTTTTGCGTCGAGAAAGCTTGCTCCTTTGGAGGCCCCTCCTGCCGGAACCATGGGGAACGCAACGGAACTCGTGTCGGCCTCGGCCATGGCTGCCGAACAGCAGACGTCGGGGTCCTGGCTCGGCGTGTTCGGGAGCATCACGCTGGCTGTCTTTCAGCTACTATCGTCTATCCTGTATTGGGCGCTCAGGGTCACCACCTTTTCGGTCCCCAGCCTGCTTTTCACTATATTTTCCACCAGCTTAACCGTCACAATGAACGCAACGACGCTGTATGTCAACCCTTCCTGCTTCATAGCCCTCGGCCAAGTGCATGTGGCTGGACCGGCACTTACACTGCGACGACCACAGCATGGTCATTATGGGGATGGCATTTTCCTTGGCGAGCTGGTTTGTGCGCTACCGCTACCTCAACATGTATGCCCGTCTGCCCCCGGAGCCTCAACGGAAAGAGCCAGAACTGGACCTTTTTGTGGACCCCCACTCCGAGCGTGACAAGTCAGGACTCTCCAACTATCTGGACGAGTTCCTCAGCGCCATCAAGATCTTCGGGTATCTTGAGCGCCCGGTGTTTCATGAGCTCACTAGGTCCATGCAAACCCGGAAGCTCATCGCGGGTGAGACCTTCAACCTTGAGGAAGAGAAGGGCTTCTGCATGGTTGTCGATGGCCTGGTCGAGATTTTCGTCAAGTCGGGGGACAGGCGACCAGCCCCGGCTGCTGGATCGCCCATCTCCGAGTCCAGTGGTGATGAACAAGAGGAGTATCACTCGGGTCACCAGCGCTACCAGCTGTTGACTGAAGTTCACAACGGCGCCCCCATGTCGTCCTTGTTCTCTATCATGTCCCTGTTCACCGAGGACGTCAAGCTACGTCACAACGAGGACGAGTCCGAGCCCCCTTCAGCTACGGAACTGTACCAGAACACAGGCCTGGGACTGTCCGACAACTTCCGTAACCAGCACGACCTACCTATATCTGTGCCTAACACGCCCCAGATTCCCAGGTCAGGCGCAGAGGGAACACCACAGGAGTCACAGCCACTTAGCCATTCAACATCCAACATCCCACCCATCTCCCTGGATCCGCCACTCAAGCAACGCCCCAAGCGCCCAGTGCCCAAGAGGAACGCCACAACCTCAGCGCATCCTGACATCATTGCCCGAGCCACCAAGGACACAACAATCGCCATCATTCCAGCCAGCGCCTTCAGGAGACTTATTCGGATATACCCAAAATACACGTCACACATTGTGCATGTCATCCTCTCGCGGTTTCAGAGGGTCACTCTCGCCACGGCCTACAACTATCTGGGCCTCACCCGCGATGTTCTGCAGATCGAAAAGAGTATGATAGAGTACACGACCTGCGAGCTGCCTAATTTCTTGAGAGGTGATGCCCTCGATCGGCTCAAGGAGAAGTTCGTCAAGGAGCGGGAACGCATGGGTGATGGGGACTGCACCAAAGGAATTGCTCTGCACAACTCCTCCAGTGGCCGGCGTCATTCGGCATCAGCTTCTCTCCGAAAGGAGGCCGCCCTCCAGGCCCTCTCCAACCGGCAGCGCCACAGCTCTGTCATGGCATCTCAGCCCAATGCGTCGCTGCCAAGGGGCCCCATGAGCACGTCGGGGTCAGGCACCGATTTGCTGAACAACATCAAGCTCTCCCGAAATGGCGGACATCCTTCTACGGCCAACATGGACGCACCAAGCGCGTCGACACCCACTGTCCTGCTAGAGGCCGAGGCCGTGTCGCCGCTCTCCCAACGGGTCTCGAATCCGTTTGTGGCACAGAGGCATGCTCGTATCTCGATGAACAAACGCGAGACGGTTGATGAGGATGGGATTTTCCGCGAGTCCATACTAGAGTGTATGTTTAAGGCCATTGGCTTGACAACAAACACAAGCGGCACTTCGGAGTCCACTGAGGGCTCCCCCCTGCTGGGGTCCTATGACCAGATCCGACAGCGCGGTGTTTCGAGTCACAACGCATTTGGGTTGATCGATCCTTATGGGGGATCTGCCGATGGCGATGCAGACTCTATCACCTCTGGGGGCACAGGGCTGCCCAACCAGGCCGTGAACACACGGGCCTTGGCCCACGACATGAGAGATGAGGTCGAGATTGTCTACTTCCCCAAGGGCTCTCTGTTGGTTGAGCAAGGGGAGAGAAATCCCGGTCTCTACTATGTCGTCGACGGCTTCCTTGACGTCTGCATGACGTCTGACGAGTCTTCTGGAGACATATTGCAAGTGTCAAGGAACGCGTCTTCCTCATCTCCTGCTCGGAGCAGTGCGGCCAGGCGCTCATCATCAGATCGTCGGAAGGCATCCACAAGTCATCATTCCATGCCCGCCTCCGGGATGAAGTTTGTTGATGGGCGCAGAGGACGAAAGGGCAGCCGTCGGAGTGTGGCTCTTGTGAAGCCAGGAAACCTGGCGGGATATGTCGGCACCATCTCGTCACATCGATCATTTATAGACGTCGTGGCAAAGACTGACGTTTACGTTGGTTTCTTGTCCCGGCAATCTCTGGAGAGGATTGTAGATCGATATCCCATCGTGCTGCTCACCATCGCCAAGCGCCTGACCAACCTCCTTCCGCGCCTCATTCTGCACATCGACTTTGCCTTGGAGTGGCTGCAGGTCAATGCTGGGGAAGTTCTATTTCATGGCGGCGAGGAGAGCGAAGCTATCCATATCGTTCTCAACGGCCGCCTGCGGCTCGTCGGGGATCGCAAAGACGGTGGGGTCGACGTCCGGGCCGAGTATGGTCAGGGCGAGAGTATCGGAGAGCTCGAGGTCCTGACCGAGTCTGCCAGGACCGGGACCCTCCACGCCATCAGGAACACAGAGCTGGTCAAGTTCCCGAGGACTTTGTTCAACAGCCTGGCGCAGGAGCACCCCAACATTACCATCAAGATCTCCAAGATCATAGCATCCAGGATGAGGAGCATCGTCAACGATCCATCAAGTGTGGTTGGCAAGGAGAGCGCCATGAAGGCTACTCTCAACAAAGGCTCGTCGACTCTCAACCTGCGCACCGTAGCGATCCTCCCGGTCACGGCCGGCGTCCCTGTCGTGGAGTTTGGGAGCAGGTTGATGGCCGCGCTCACACAAGTCGGAACACCCAACGGGGCGACGTCTCTCACGCAGTCTGCAATCCTCAACCATCTAGGCAGGCACGCCTTCAACAAGATGGGCAACCTAAAGTTGTCGCAGTACCTCGCTGATCTTGAAGAGAAGTATGGCCTGGTCATCTATGTGGCTGGTGAGTTAGCCTTCCCATAATTGTTCATCCCCTCTTCGCCCTGTGTCCTTTCCGTGGACCAGTCAGCCACGCCTTTCACACCTAGTGCCCAAATGATGAGAAAATCTATTGCCGAAGGCTCGCCAGCCCCTGATGGCCAATAAAACTCTAATTTTTTCCTGATGTGGCATCTATCACGCCTCCTTACTGGATGCAATCATCCATACAATTACACGAGGGCTTATGAATCTCGAGCGTCAACTGACCTTATTGACTCTGACAGACACCAACGTCAACTCTCCCTGGACCCAGACTTGCATCACGCAAGCGGACTGCATTCTACTCGTGGGCCTAGCCGAAGGATCACCAGAGGTTGGCGAGTACGAGCGTTTCATGTTGGGAATGAAGTCTACGGCGAGGAAGACGCTGGTTCTGCTTCACGCAGAGCGCTACAGTTCGCCAGGTCTGACGCGGGCGTGGCTCAAGAACCGCATGTGGATCAACGGGGGCCACCACCACGTGCAAATGGCCTTCCAGGGTCAGACAGTCCCTATGCCCAAGCGCACAGGCCCAAGCCTGAAGGAGAGGGTTCAAATAATCCAGGCCGAGATCCAGAAGTACACGTCCAGGAAGGTCCGACACACCCCTTTCTACTCCCCAGATGCACCCTACAAGGGAGATTTCCACCGCCTCGCCAGGCGGCTATGCGGCAAGTCTGTCGGGCTTGTTCTGGGAGGCGGTGGTGCACGAGGAATTGCCCAAGTCGGCATCATTCGAGCCATGGAGGAGAGCGGCATCCCGATCGACATTGTCGGGGGCACGTCGATTGGGTCGTTTGTTGGCGCGTTGTACGCGAGGCATGCGGACGTGGTGCCCATCTTCGGTCTGAGCAAGAAATTTTCTGGCCGCATGGCGAGCATGTGGCGGTTTGCTCTGGATCTGACATACCCCTCGGCTTCGTACACGACGGGACATGAGTTCAACCGAGGCATATACAAAACGTTTGGGAAAACACAGATCGAAGATTTCTGGCTCGAGTTTTACTGCAACACCACAAACATCAGCAAAAGCAGAGCCGAGATCCATACGAGCGGCTATGCTTGGCGTTACGTCAGAGCCTCGATGTCGCTTGCCGGCCTGCTCCCGCCTCTCTGCGACGAGGGCAGCATGTTGCTGGACGGGGGGTACATCGACAATCTCACTGTATCACACATGAGGTCACTCGGAGTCGAAACCATATTCGCGGTCGACGTTGGTTCTTTGGACGATGACGTGCCACAAGCCTATGGTGACACGCTCTCGGGTCTCTGGGCCTTTGTCAATCGTTGGAACCCATTCTCAAACACGCCGAACCCGCCAACTCTGGCCGAGATCCAGGCGCGTCTCGCGTACGTGTCGAGTGTGGATGCGCTTGAGCGAGCCAAGACGACCCCAGGATGCATCTACATGCGGCCTCCAATCGATGAGTACGGGACGCTGGATTTCGGCAAATTTGACGAGATCGTGCACGTCGGGTATCAATATGGTCGCGAGTTCCTTCAGAAGCTGCGAGAGGAGGGCGTGCTCCCGCTTATAGAGGAGACAGAGGCCAAGAAGGCGCTCCGCAGAACGATGGCTCCCCGGAGAGCCAGTATCTAGCAACGCAGTATAGTCGGACAGCACAGCACAGCATCAGGGCTCGCTAGCATGCTGGTATTCAAACAGACAGCGAACTGTCATGTCAAGGTTCACAGTACCTGACATTCGCCCACCTAGCCAGATTAAGCAAAGATTGAACAGAGAGCGACTTTTTTTTTTCTTCCGAATTTCCCTTGCAGAACATACCTTGCGCGATATATGCGGGCTGAATCAGTCTCGAAACAAAACGAGGCTCCTGTAACAGCACGTGACATCCCGCATCCCGCATTCGTAGGCTTTGATAGCACGGCGATCCGCCGATCAGGGGAGGGAGATCCCGCTGCATACAGATCTTGATTCCTTGCTTCGGCGACCCTAGGTGTTTTTTTTTACGTGACGTCACTTGCATGCGTCTCGCGCCTAATACGTTGGACTAGCTTTTATGCGTGTACGAGACGACCATCATGCCCTAAATTTCGATGGTGGCGGTTATGACGAGCGTCGTTTTATGCATTTCCCAAGTTGTCCCTTGAAGGACGCTATCTCGAGAGGGCAGCCATCCAACCAACCCACGGGATCCCTGCCCGGATGCAAGAACTATCCAAAAGTCTGCGGAATCTGCACAAGGGCACCTCCAAGACAAAAAAAACGATACACCAAAATTGAGCATTTCATTCACCAATGGCTTCCCAGCGGAATATCCTATTAAAAATTTACAAAAACTCAAAGTACCAAATTTATAACCAACAGTTTTAAATGGCATTTTTCTTTAAATTTTTATAATTTTCCTGGAGTTTATACATTTGATTGTTTATTGCTTGTCAGAGGCTGTTGAGTCCATTTGGGGGAAAGTTCCCCACTTTTCCGTTCTTTTGGTGTATCGTTTTTTTTGTCTTGGAGGTGAAGGGCTGACCTGGCCGGGACTGTCGGGAAGACCAGGGCAAACAAAAAGGGTCACAGCGGTCATGCTGAAACCGGCCTGTTCCCGGGGTTGGTTGGTCCGAACTGGGGAGACGTCCTCGTCTCAAAACAGAAACTGACTGATAACAAGGCAGGAAGAAAAGTCGACATGCAGGTAGACAATTCGATCATACATACGTAGAGAATGGAGGACAGAGTCGCACACAGTTGATATTGGCCGAAAAGACGGACCATGCTCTGGTTGGTTGATGTCATTATTCTGCGAGGAGCCATGCGAGGGACTCGATTCATACCTCGGCCCTGCGCGTGCGCACGCTCGCGCCGTCGTTATTTCTCCCTCCGCAAACTATGTGTTGCCACGATGACCACGACGACTCGTCAGCCGAGTGTAGCGCGTCGTTAAAAGGCCGTTGGCTCTATGTGTAAAACTAGAATGAAAACAAACGCCTCTCTCGTACGCGGCCCGCTGATTATTGCGAACACCGCGGTAACCGTCGAACAACCCCAAGCATTAGGGAAAATGATAAGGAGTTACCAAGATGCAAATAACAAAAAAAAAAAAAAAAAAAAGGGCGAAAGAGACGAGTCAAACACTCTGTCGCTGCTGGCACAACTCTTTTATCCTTGCGGAAACAAGAAGGCCAGCGAGAAGAGAAATGAGTAAATGACAGGGTGAAAAAGAAAAGAAAAAGTGGACTCCGTATT
>NW_008804548.1:2834169-2883930 GCF_000145635.1 Gaeumannomyces tritici R3-111a-1 | reverse complement strand
GGCCCGGATACAGACGATACTAACAGTCGACAAAGTCCCGACCCGCCTTCTGCCCCTGAGCCTGGAGCTTCTTCTTCTCGGCCATGGCTTTGGCCTTGAACAGGTAGACGCTGTTTTTTTTTTTTCATATCGGAGGAAACGCGCGGCGAGTCAGAGTCTGCGAATCATGGCAGTCTTGCCGTCTGCCCTCTCGTGTCCCCCGTCCCGTCTCTTGGCGACGCGGGACGACTCACCCGATCTTTTGGATGCAAGGGTCGAGGTAGCCCTCGTTGTAGGCGTACAGGGCCCCGGCCAGGGTAAGCGCGAATCCGAGGCAGGCGACGAGGGCGGCGAGGATCGTGGATTGCTCCGATTGGATCATTATGCCTTGTTTCTCCTGGGGTGATTTGAATCGTGGTTCTGGTGATGAATGATGCAGTGTATCGAAGAGGGTGCAGGGGATACTGTCATGGAATCGACGCGCCAGAGGGGCTGGCTGGGTAGCGAGCGTCTTCTGCACTGGTATTTGTATATTCACCAAAGGATCGACGTTGATGCAATTCACCTCGCATTGCTGTCCTCCATGGTCCCGTTCCTTGATATCGTGCCGAGATGGAGAAATTTCGACCGCTGGAGATGCGCAGTGACGTGCGTTTTTCTCCGCTGTTGAGGCTACCCACACCTCATCGCCCATGTAAGCAGGTTTTCACCGGCGCCGATCACCACGCATTCATCAAACGTCATGTGCAATGCTGCTTTGCCGAACCCATCTATTATCTATTGCTGGTTTGCGCTACATGTCGGATAAAATAGAAATAAAAAAAAGATGGAGTAGAGAAAAGAAGAAAGAAGAGAAACAAATAAAAGCAGAGGACGTCAGCCCCGATTGCGTCGTTGAGTTCTCATGTGCCAAGCAGGAAACGAAAAACGCCCCCGTGTAAGATTGCCCTGGTTCAATCTGATGAGCATGAATGAGTTGCAGTGCCTGCTGTACCCGCGTGAGCAGTATCTGCGAGGCTTCCTCTAGGATACGGTAACATGAATCCAGTGAAAAGAAACAGAGTCAGGTAGAGAAGAGGAAACAAACAGCGTAGAGACGAGGGGATAATATGTGATGACAGTGAAAAAAGCGGGAGCCTGGAGCCTGAAGGAGACAGCTCCTATGCAATCTATTGTTTGTGTTTGCTTGGTCGTGACTTCGTTGAAACGTGAGGAGAGCCGTGATAGGAGACGATCAAAACGAAAGGAGGAAAAGAAAAGAAAGCAGAAAAATCAAAATCGTGCGCCTTTGTACACCTCTTGGTTGTTGTCATGAGTGGCGGCCGGAAAATTGCGCCAGAAAAGGAGAAAGAGTCGTACCAAGGCGTCGGCGTGACCCGACGGGACGCCAAGGATGGGTTGTGCAGTTGGCAAAGCAGATTGTTGGTATATTCGCGCATTATTTTTTTGGTTGGTTCAGTTGAGGCATGGTAGCGCCTCCAGGTATCCAAGATTGGCCGTGGTCTCAGGTCCGGGTGTGAGCATGACATGACATGTGGCCAACACGACGAGACAGGGGGACTGCAAGCAAAGACGACCCGTGTCTCAGGGACGGAAAGGCTTCGCCCACGCCTGGAACCATGGCACAGCTTCTTCAAACACTCTCCGGGGTTGGCGGGGTCAGAGTTCCCGTCGGGGTCCCCGCGGGACTTTCCGACGGGGTGCCGGACGGTGTGGAGGTGGGCGTGCCCGGGTACTCGCCGCCGTGCAGGACGAAGCGCTCAAACTCGAGGCCGTCGGTGGTGTTTCGCGGGATGCGGCTGCGGCGTATCTCGTCGGGGATCTCCTCCCAGTCCTCGCGGGTGACGGGGTGGAAGTTGTACTTTTCGTGGAACCGGCTGACCAGCATGCCGGACTCGAAGTCGCCCTGTAGGTGCAGGCGCTCGAGGTTCGGCAGCAGCCTGCCCCTGCTGAGCGAGCTGAAGAAGGACCGGAAGGTGCCGCGGCCTAGGTGGATCCCACCCAGCCCCGGCTCGTAGAGCTTGGCGACCCAGTCACCCCCGAGGCGGAGGCGCCGGAGGGTGGGGCCGTGGCGGGCCAGGAACGACCGCAGATCCTCCTCGTCGCACGCGATGCCCTCGAGCTTGAGGTCCGTGAGCCGGCCAAAGACGAATTCTGGGCCGAACAGCTCACCGAACCAGACCTGGTACTTCTCGCGCGGCCTCGAGTAGTTGTGGAACCCGAGCCCGAGGTGCTCGATGTTGGGGGCGTAGCGCAGGAAGTGGCCGAGCCCGTTCATGGCGCGGAACTTTGTCGTGGGCATCTGCACCTCGGACGAGTCGAGGGTGATGTTGAGGCGCGTGAGGTTGGCCAGGGCGGGGGCGCTCTCGAACCAGTGCTGGCGGCTGTGGCGGACCTTGAACAGCTCCAGGGGCAGGCGGTCGATCTCGAGGGAGGTGAGGTTGGCGGCCGAGACGGCCGAGATCAGGACGTTGAGGTCGGCACAGGCCTGCTTGCGGTTCATCTTGCGGCAGCCCGGCAGGCGGAAGGCCTGGCGGATGGGCTCGATGTCGTGGGGGCTCTCGGTGAAGGTGACGCGCAGGTCCTTCAGGTTCGGCAGGCGGGCGAAGGCCTCCTGAACCAGGGCGGCCTGGCTGGAGAATGCGGGTATGTCCTGGCGGTACCCCTCGGCTTGGTAGTAGCGGTGCCAGGCCTCGTGCAGGAGGGCGCTGCACTCCTCGGGGTCCTGGTAAAAGTGCTGGAGGTACGAGGTGTGGCGGCCGTTGTGCTCGTCCATCTGGGCAAAGTTGATGACGAGGGCCTCGATGGCGGCATTGAGGCGTTCATGGCCCGAGAGCGCGTGAAGGCGCTTCACGTCGTCCCTCCAGGGCAGCGAGCGGAAGACTGGGTCGACGAGGTACTCCTCGCCGACCTCCGCCAGTTTGCCGCTGCATAATCGGAGGGCCCGGACGGCGCCAGGGTCGCAGAACTGGAAGATGAGCCGCAGGAGCTCAACAGGAAGTGATTCCATCCCGGCAAGCAAGACATTGAAGCCAAAGGATGGTGTTTGAGCCATGAGGGATGGCGGAGACGTGCGGTTTAAGAACAGGTCGGTGCCTGCGAAAAGGCGGGAAACCCAAGGGCTCTCGATGATTGGGGGAGGCAGGGGTCAGCGCGCCCAAGCAGCGAGCCGGAACAGGCCATGCCACGCTCCACGTAGGTTGCCCCTGCACGCACCAGGAAAGCAGAGTGGGTGCGAAAATAATCACCAGAACAAAAAATAAAAACAATAAAAAATCGACGGGCTGCGGTTTGACTTTTTTTTTCCCTCTTCTTTCTCTCCTCCCTTCGATTCGTCATTCGACAGGGGCCACGCTAGGGCCTGGTTGGCTGGCCTCTCCAACAGGGGCTTTGCCCGTCACCGAAAGTCGGGAACTGCTACACACGAACTGTGAAAGTCGGTGAGCCGGCCCCGCCAGGCGGTGGGGCCGGTTCTTTTTGCTTTCCTTTGGGATTTTGTGTGTCTGCTGCCTTCCCGCTGTGTCAGGCTGGCTGGCCCACACCCCCCTCCCGCCCCGATTTCCAGAAGGACGGGCTGGTGCGAACGCCACGCCAGGCACCATGCGCTGCACTGCGCGTCCCAGACGAGGAGCAGGGGGCGAGATGGCGTAGAGAAGAAACAAGTCGGGCCCATCAACCGGCCACAACAGCGGCGGGCGGCTGTGGGAAGAAAAAAAAAAAGGGGTCTCATGTTGCCTTGTGTACCTCTAGTGAGGGAAAGATGGGGGGTTCGGACGGGACGAGATCAGTCGGCGGGAACATGGACAAGGCGAAAGAGCGGGCTTGGCCCCTGGTGTTGCACTCGTCGTCCCTCTAGTCACGTCTGGTCACGTCCGGTCACGTCACTCGACTCTGCCAGCTCGGAACCAACATGGAGACGGAAATGGAAATGACACTCGACATGCTACCGAACATCGCCTAGGTAGCGAAACACAGCGGGCGAGCGAGCAGCCGGTGGCTCCCAGGCCAGACCGCTACATAGCGCTCACAGCAGACTGGACGTGACACACAACCCTAGCGCCCGTCCAGGCTGAGATACAGAGCCGTCCAGCCACTCCGGCGGACGGCGTGGGTGCACAAGCATGCGCTCCCTAGACACAACAAGTCTCCGTCCGCTAGGAACGGATGGGTCCCAGCCAGCCTGGCTCAGAGGGTTGGGCAGCATTCGCGACTGGAATCGCCCCGTGGAGCAGCAGTTGATTGTACACCGCGTACCTGGCGGTGGCACCAACTGACCCGCATCCAGGGATCCACGCACCTGTACATCTCTCCATTCCAATTTCTTTTCGTCCTGACGAGCAGCAAGTCGGTCAGCAAGCAGGCAAGTAAATAAGTGCTCGAGCGCTCGCTTGATATGTCCTGGGGAGGACACGAATCTGGCGGCTGAGTGCTGATGGAAGCCGTGTGGTCGTCGGTGGCAATCATCGCTGAGCGCTCACATCTGACATTGGATGACGCCGAGCTCGGATCCCACCACTAGACTCAGCTGGCTAGGATGGCCGGAGCAAAACGCGTGATTTTTTTTTTCAAAAAAAAAAAGGGCGAGGCTCTTTTGTGTTGGTGGTGGTTGGCCCGTTTGCGACCAAAAATATGGCGCCCCCCCCCCCCCTGTTGGTGGCCGGGGTTTTTTTTCTTTCATGTTTCCTTCAAACAACACATACCACGACTTGGTGAGGGGCAAAGCGCCACACAGTCACCGCCCTCTCCCGAAAAAAGGGTTCCCATGCAAGCTTGGACGCAGCGGGCGCGAATCAGGTGCCGCCCCGATAGCTTTGCCCGGCGTGCTTCAGGGAAGGTGGCTGTCAATTTGGGACTTGTTTGACTCTGCTCAACCCGGCGGGTTTCCGTCTCGTTCCATAGATGCCTGTCCGCGTAAGGTTTATGCGGACTGGAAAGTGGCCGGAAACTGTGACGGGCCTTCACCGCCTGGACCTGCAGGCTGGTCTTCGGTGAGAACCAGGCTGCTCCCTGGGTTTGGATTCCGGCATCTGCGCGATCGGAAGCAAACGCAAGGCGGCAACGCACCGAAAGGACGCAAGAAAGCGTGAGCAAGCATTTTGCTAGTGCCAGAGCCACGCTCCCCGTGCCTCTTTCCTGCGCCATTCCGTGTGTCCTTGGCTTCCTCGCTGTTGTGCCTTCGTCACCTTTCACACCTTTGCCCAGTCTCATGTGATGTCTCTACCAAGGGCCTGTTCCTGGTTGGCCCGCTTGTTTTTCGCCTCAGGCCGCCCATGTTGCAAGCGTTCGTGTAAATCGGGCGTATCCGGTAGCACAAGGGCTGCGGCTGAAGAAGTTGCGGACGGGTTTTCCGTTTGCATGCAAGATAGGAAAAGAGGTATGAGAGGCATGAGAGGCAATGGCAAACGACGGGTGTGCACATCAGCAGCCGCCCGGGGCCGAAGAAGAGAATAAGATACCAGACTCAAGTACATGGCAATATCGTCCCAACATCAAGTGAAAGTTGAGCCGGTCGGCAGCAGCACCACGGGAGGCTACAGAAAACCAGGGAGGATGGGAGGCTGCAGATATCTTGATTCGAGTTCTGGTTGTGTCGGCCGATTCGCCAGATCTATCGAGTTTTGTGTGACAAACAGCTGTCTGCAGTCAGAGGAGAAAACCCGAGCTGTCTTGGGCGAAGCGAGTTGGATCAAGACATTCGCCTCAGGAAACAGACATGCATAAAGCCAGACAGACACGGGTAACAGAGTCGACTGTCCACAACCCACCTGCCCGTCTCGGGGGCCGCCCGATCGGAACTTTGGCATGGGAGCGGTGCACTGCACGCCGCCCACTCATCCATCTACTGGATCCGCCATTTCAATCTAGCGGTGTTCGTTTGCACCTGGGGGAGGGTTAAAAGGGGTGTGCAAGAGGGAGGAGGGGCGGGAGCAGCAAATGAAGATGCGCCGCTTCCCAATAGGCCCATATCCAGATCGAGGTGCGCCCTTAAACAGTTGGGCCCTGGAAAATCCATGGAACCCTCAGAACCCTCAATTGTGTGATTGAATCTCTTGCTGCCTCGTGGCGGTGCCCCGCCCGGGTCTGTCACGATACCCCGCACGGAAAACTGGGCCGTGCGGGTCCATTGAGCATTGAGGCTAGCTCGCGCTGGCAGTTGGCGGTCGGTGGCCCATGCACGCGGGCTCGCTTCGCGGCTGCCGAGATTCCGCAGATTGGGGGCAAGCGACGCAGCACGCAAGCCTTATGCCGGGCAGGTCCACGTCCCCCCCCCCCCCACGGCCGGCAGACAGCACCCGCCGTTTGGCTTCGGCGGCCCCATCCCGCTTAGACTTGACGCCTTGGAGATACGTAGACGTATTGGTCTGTTGTTGAATAACAAATTTACTCCAGAGGGCGCTACAGCAAGACATCCACACCCACGTCTACACCCACGCCCACGCCCACGCCCTAAGCAGACGGCCACCGCAGCAGAGGAATGCCGGCCCGCGTCTCGACCAGCCCCAGCATGAAAGCGTCCCCGCCCCGCCGCCAAAATGGTGTTTGCAGGACTCTTGGCGGCATCTAGGGCCGATCGCCTCGCTTCCCGCAGCGCCGCCGCTGCCGGCTCCAACCAACCGACGCGCCCACGCCTGTCCTCGCTGCGCTCGAGCGGCAGCTCCACAGCCACCGCCGCCGCCGCCAGCGCTAGCACCGATGCCCCGTCCTCGGCCGGACCCTCGGCTTCGTCGCCATCGTCCCAGCGCCAGGACCAACCCGGGCACGGACCCGAGCACATCTCAGATGAGTCCCAGCTGCGGCCCATGCCCGACGAACCGCCGGACCTCCGGGAACTCAACAGCTGCCTCGACGCCCTCGCCGCCGTATTCCCCGATGTCCAGGTCGACGTCTTCCGCGAGATGCTCACCAGCTTGGGGTCTGAATCCCGCCTCAACGTCGTCGCCGACGCCCTGCTGAAGAATCGCATGTCCTGGGTCAAGGGGCGCTGGAAGGTGGCCGATGCCGCAGGGACCAAGGGGATAGCACCGCCACATGCGCATGTTCCCAGCGCTTCGACCAACGAGAAGGATACAAGCCACGCGACGCCTGCTGAGCCGGAACGCGGCGCGAGCTCTTCCCTCGTCCCGACCAAGGAGCGTTTCCGCAGCGCCGCGTACAAGGAGGCCGTCAAGACACTGGCATTCCAGGAGTTCAAGGGCCTTTCGCGGTCAACCATCGCGGCCGTCCTCGCCGAGCAGAATTACTCTTATCTCGAGGCCCGCGATACACTGGTCGAGATATCGTCCAAGTCGTGGCGCTTCGCCGTGACCTCGACCGTGACCTCCTTCTTTCGCAAGAAGCCGGCCCCCTCCCCGACGTCGGCCGAGGCGGCCAAGAGCCACCCGCTGGTCGTTTGGAAGTCGTCCGGGAAAGGCTCTATACTGCCCACCATCAAGGCTACGGGCAGCCCGGAGCTCGATAGGGAGCTGTACGCCGGGATCGTCGCCCCGCTGAAAAGCAAGGCGAGAATCGCGCAGGAGGAGAAGGACCGCGTGCTGGCCATCGTGCTCAACACGGAGGAGGCCGAGGAGACGGGAGCGACGCACGAGTGCGCGTGCTGCTTCACCACGGCCACCTTTGAGGAGATGACGACTTGTAACACGGGCGACCACGTGCTCTGCTTCCGTTGCGTCCAGCATTCCATCTCCGAGGCCGTCTTCGGGCAGGGGTGGCAGCGGAGCATCGACAGGGAGCTGGGCACGCTCCGGTGCCCCGCTGTTGACGCTGACGAGTGCCCCGGTTGCATCCCCGTGGACCAGATGCACCGCGCCATGCTGGAGGAGAGGAACGGGGCCGAGGTCCTTCACAGGCTGGACCAACGGCTTGCCGAGCACACGCTAATAGCGTCGGGCCTGCCCCTGGTCCGCTGCCCTTTCTGCAGCTACGCCGAGGTCGACGACCTGTACCTGCCGGCGCGCGAGGCCGAGCTCCGCCTCCGTGCTGACGGCATCCTCAACCTGGCGTTCCTACTGCTCTGCATCGGCGTCGTCCCGTTCCTGCTACCCGCGCTGCTGCTCCTGTCCTTCGGCTGCTTGGTGCTCACGTCGCAGCGGGCGCCCGGCGACCGGCTGGCGTCGGAGCTCCGGGCCGCCATGGCACGGCACCGGCGGCGGCGGCGCGGCCTCAAGTTTGTGTGCCTGCAGCCATCCTGCGGGCGGACGTCGTGCCTGTCGTGCGGCAAGGCCTGGGCCGACATACACGTGTGTCACGAGTCGGCGCTGGTGGCGCTGCGCACGCAGGTGGAGCAGGCCATGAGCATGGCCATCAAGCGCGTGTGCCCGCGCTGCAACACGTCCTTCGTCAAGACGGCCGGCTGCAACAAGCTGACGTGCCCGTGCGGCTACAAGATGTGCTACGTCTGCCGCAAGGACATTGGCGGCGACGGTGGCGACGGCGACGGCGCCGACGTCGGCTACCGCCACTTCTGCGACCACTTCCGCCCCGAGGGCGACCCCCGCCCCTGCGACCAGTGCAGCCGCTGCAACCTCTGGGAGTCGGAGGACACGGAGGAGGTGCTGCGCGCCGCCAGGGACGAGGCCGAGCGCAAGTGGCTCGAGGCCGAGGCCGGCGCCGCCGCGTCCGAGGGCGCCGCGGCCCTGCTGGGCCCCGCCAGGGACAGGTATCGTCTCGGCGTCGCCGCTCTCTTTCGCTCTGGTTGTCCGACGCTGGCGCAGATTTGCGACGTCGTCGTCAATACCCTTTTTGTATGAAAGCTCATGGACAGCCCAATCTGCTTGTGCTTTTTTTCTTTTTTTCTTCTTTTGGCCACCCATGTGCCTGCCTGCGCTTCGTTAGCTAGCCATTGTCTCTCTCTGCTCAAATCTCCTTTATTTTGCATCCTTTTGGGATGGGACCCAAGCACCTTGACGTGCTAGCCTCCTATATCCCCCGCGAGCGCATCTACATGTACCCATGGAATTTCAACCTCCCTTTGTTGCCTTGCTTCTTTTGGGGTGCCTGTTTTCTTGTGTTGTCATGTCGTTTTGCGTCAAACCCTACTGGGCATTATGCCAACGAAACAAAGGGCTAGGTAGGCAGTCAGTAGAGGGTAGCATTGGTCGTACATGACAGAGGATTAGGATCAGAGCGAGAGCCCAACTAGGATAAAACACCCGATATACCCCAGATATGAGATCGCCGCCAGTGCCGCCTTCTCCTTCATTTCTTTGTTTCTTTCTTGTGTTTGACACTTTATGTCTATGTGTGAGTGTAGGAATGGGATAAGGACTGGAAGTTCGCCCTGACAGCCCCGGGGCTTCGTACGAGTGGGCCGACGCGAGAGTGACATTGGGGCTGTATAAATCACCATCTATAATATTTGCCGACACCGCAGACAAGTCGAGCATGATCGCCTGGACCTGGTGGAGTCGGACATGACAGCGTCAGCGGGCCCCAGGAGACGCAAAGCCTAGCCCACCTGGGGGACACACGGCTCGCGGACGCCCACCACCGAAGACTACCGGCACCCAGGCTGGAGCCTTCCCTAACCCCCCCACCAGGGGAGCGGTGACCTGGGGGGCTGCTAGGTGCATCATGCAATCGGATAAATGTGCTCAAACCGGCCGTAGACTGTTTTTTTTTGTTTTTTTTTGGCACAGCCATGGCGCGCAGGACTGTAGCCTCCACCCCTGCAGAGTAGCGGCGCAGAGTACTGTAGTGGCAGAGGTAGTAGGCCAACCAGCCCGATATCTTTCTTTAGAAGATGGGTAGGCGAGGCTGACAAGGGCCTGGACGGAGGCCTCTGGCTGCATACCTATACACGGCCGCCATGTGGGTATACCGACCACCACCGGCCTTGACCGGCGCGTACCGCGCGCCACCTCGCCGAGGCCGAGCGAGGGGTCTCTGATGAGCACTGGGGTTCCTGGGCCCTGCGGTGTGACCGAAGATCTCCCGCGGGCGCCAGCTCCTTCTTGATTCTGTGGTTTCGACAGACATGACCAGGTGCAGCATTTTTTCTGGAACTACGGTGGCGCGGGGCTAGTGTGGCGGCAAAAGACGTCGGAGATGGAGAATTTTCGGGGCCGTATGGTGTTATCCGCTCGGTAGATAGATCATCAGCCCGTCGTTGCATGGACGGCATACCGACTTGCTGGCACAACGGCCACCGGTGCAAGGGACCCCCAATCATTCCTCAACCTGTATACATTCGGGCATCAAGCGGGAGTGGGCAAGAACGGCTCGTGCGACAGTAGGCTTGTTTCAGCAACAGTGCCGTCCTTCCATCTTGGCATGCAGGCTGACATCACAGCTGCACTCAGGGGCACAGAAACACCCGCATACAAACTTCTGATCACGTTGGCCAAAAAATAATCAACGCACTACAACACTTCCAAAAAAGCCAGACACACATGCACGTGGTATTCACGTGACAACCCAGTTCCTCCCCCTCCCCCTCCCCCCACGGACTGGATATCCTAAGCCACTCGCCCAGCTCGCCAAATTCCCCGCGCAAAATGATCGCTGTTGACACCCGATGCGAAAAACCCAAAGGGCTGGTCTTTCATGCCTCAAAAGCCCGCCAAGCACAGATAAGCTTCGGGGAAATTAGCTTCCTATTGACAAGGGGGGCCTTCCAATGCGGGTTCGGGTTGTGTGGCTGTGCCGTCGCTTAGCTTTTGGTTTTTTGATCGAGGAAAGCGCCTTCTCTTCTCCTTGCTCAGTAATCTTTCCTCTTGCTATTTTTTTTCTGATTCCCCATCGCCTTGCCCATCTCCTCCTCTTCCGGAAGAGACCCTCCTCCTCTCGGGATTTGGATCCCACCGCCTTGGCCCGGCCGGGGTGGCACGTCACCTCGCGGTGGGTTCTGGCCGCCGCAGGACTCGCGATGTGTAATCAACGCGCGCATATTAGCCCGTCTCTGGTTGGACGTCTCCGTGGCACGGCCCGGCGTCAGGGCGGGCCAGGGCAAGTATAAACGGGAAAACGGGGCGGGTGCAGAAGGTGGCAGTACCGCTTCATTTATAAGCAGTGCGTTCTAAAGAACATCAAGCTTTCATCCCCCATGCCCCCCCTCCTCGCCGACCCCTCCCCTCCATCCGACCAACCATCCGTTCGCAACGGCTGCGGGCCGGGATGCCCTCACCTCTCTCCTCCAGTCCCGTCCCATGCTGCAACCACGTTCGGGCGAATCTACATAATGGCCCCCGCCGTCCATCGCCTTCCGTCGCCTTCCCGATATGGGATGGCAGCTCCATGTCCTTCGCGGCTGTAGTTGCTGCCAAGACCTGAAGCCAAGTCAAGAGTTTATACCGGATTTGTTGTCCATTCTGTGATGGTGGAGGGTTTGGAGCCCGAAGGCCGCCTTGGCCTGCTTTGGCAGTTCGCGCTGACGAGGACGGGACGGGGGCTCTCGCGGTCATAAATACGGCGGTCTCGGCCAGTTCGTGATATTGTTGTTGCAAGAGACCACCGCTCCCGGCTCTTCTCTTCATCCTCCTTCTTTACCTCACAGAGAACTGAGCCATCTTTGCCACTCCCTTTTTTTTTTCCCCGGCATTCGACACAGTCTTCTCCCCACCATGGCACCAAGCAAGAACACCTCCTTCGCCCTGGCGCTGACCAGCCTCCTGGCCCTCGCCGCCCCCGCCGCGGCCGCGAGCAGCAAGTTCTGCGAGGGCGGCAGCTGGACGGTCCTGGGCGTCAGTCAGGGCCCGCGGGACGGCCGGTTCGGGGGTGACATCGACTACAAGTCGGCCGACGTCTTCAAGGTGCAGGGCAAGTTCCTCGAGTTCAAGGTCGACCCGGCCACGTTCGCCGTCTACGACTGGGCCTTTGTCGGCAAGGGCGACAACGTCGGCGACATGACGGGCGGGCGCTACACGCCCGTCTGGGCCAGCCGCGTGCCCGACCACCGGGGCCTGAGCCTGACGTCGGCCATCTCGGTCGAGCTTCGCGACGAGGTCCTCAAGCTCAGCCGGTCCGGCCCGGGCCTGTCCGTCTCCATCAGCGCCAAGGACTGCGCCCAGGGCGGCATCTTCCAGGCGGAGCCCGAGCGCGCCGACAACGCCAGCACCCGCTTCGTGCACACCCTGGCCCCCGGCGCCTTCCACTACGACAACCCGACCTTCCGCGCCGACCTGGGCAAGTACCTGGGCGGCGGGTGCGCGTCGGAGCAGACGGGACCCCCGGGGGACGCCTGCGTGCGCGTGAGCCCGCGCGTCAACATCGGGCGCGACGACCGCGCCGCGTTGGTGCTGCGCGACAGCTCCCAGGTCGCGCGGCGGGTGGCGCAGCCCGGGTGCGGGCCCGACTTTGCAAACGCGCTGGGCCTGTCCGAGACCAAGGACTACTGCGGCGGCGTGGCCGTCTGGGACGTGGCCAGCGGCGGCCGTATGGGCGCCGTCACGGGCGGGGACGCGACCGAGGTGGCCAACCCGCCCACCAACTGCCTGAGCGACTGCAAGGCCGAGAACCAGGTCCAGGGCAAGCTCGCCGTCCTGGGCTTCCCCGCGACGGTGCCCGAGGAGGTCAGGCTGACGTCGCGGACGAGCGAGTCCGGGCTCGACAAGCCGCTGGCTGTTTTTTGAAGGGAAGGGAGAGCTGTAAGTAATGGAGGGCTGGTTATCAGGGGGTGATGGAGAGATGGACGCATGTTGGGAATCTAACGTGACACGATATAGAATGCTTATGCCAAAAAAAAAAAAAAAAAAAAAAAGGTTGCAAATCAAACACACCCCTTCCCCGCGCCTCCAGACCACCTCCCCGCGCACCACAAGCTTCTCCCCCATCGGGATCTTCCCCTTGGGCGGCGGCGTGTCCCCTACACGCCCACCAAACACCAGCTGCGCCGTCGCCTCCCAGCCCGGCCGCACGCCCCACCCCTCCTCCTTGGCGACGACCTCGCCGACCGCGCCGTTAAAGTGCTGCAGGTTCGCCCCGACCCCCTCGGCCGCCAGCGCCGCCCACACCGCCAGCTGCAGCATGCCGCCCGACTCGGCCGCCCAGCGGGGGAACGACGCCGCGTGCGCCGGCACGTCGGCCGCCCACCTCCCCACCACCCCCCTGTCGACAAAAAACAGCACCGTCCCGGCCGCCGCGCGGTGCGCCGCCAGCTTCCCCGCCGCTGACGCCTCCCACTGCTCGGCCGGCACAACGGCCCGCCGCGCCGCCGCCACGGCGTCCCACAGCCGGTCGTGCTCGGCGCCGAGCAGCACCAGGGCGCGCCCGGGCTCCGAGTTGAAGGCGCTGGGTGTGGCCTGCAGCGCGTGCCGCACCAGCTGCGCGACGCGGCCCGCGGGGACGGGGAGGTGCTTGTCGAGGCCGTACCAGGTGCGCCGCGCGTCGAGGGCGCCGAACAGGCCCGAGGATGCGTTTGCGGCAGCGGGGGCCGGTGTGGCGACGACGACGACGTCGACGTCGGGGTGTTTGATGAGGGAGAGAAGAAGCGGCTGGGCGACGTCCCGATACAGGCCCAGGAGGCCCAGGGTGGCGAGCGGGAGCATCAGAGCCCAGACCCAGAGCGGCGGCCCTGACGACTTTGGAGGGGGCGACATTTGAGCCTATGCGGGACGAACTGTGTTTTTGGGGAGTGCGCAGCCGAGGGGGAATAAAATGCGAGATTATAGAAAGCCCAAGGTAAAATGGCCAAGGTGCGTCTCAACAGAATTTATTTGCTTCCCCGATTGGGAAAGTCGTCAATGGCTCTGCGATTTTGATTGGTAATCAAACCAACGTCAGGGCCGGGGTTGTTGTTCCTGGTTGACAGCACTGTGTCATTCACGCAACAAGTCCATGGCAAAAGGCCAAATATGAGAGAATGGATGGCTGTGGAGGACCGGCGCGGAGGCATCTTAGTCCAAGAACAAAAGGCTGGCCCTGCATAGCCAAGGGCAGCCCTAAGAGGGGGGGTGTAGGGAGCAGGCCCAATACCCACCACAAGACATCTTTTGTGTGGTGACGTGCACAGTCATCACGCGCCGCCTTCATGTCCTGCTTCACAACTGATGTTTATGCCGTGATCCCGCCGGCAAAGAAGACTTCCGCTGTTGACACCAGGGCAAATAAATATACATGAAGCGCATACCCCTATCAGAATTCCGGCCACAACGCGCGCGCTGCCATCCACAAACAGCCCATACCAGGTGCAGGATATGTGGTAACGAGCAGACATACCGAGAAGGGAATGAAGAAAAAAGTGAACAAAAACACAACGCGTGCCGGAGTCTCTAGCCTATTTTTGTTCTAGTCCCGGAGCCCGACCACCGTCTTGTAATGGGGTAGCAAAAGACCATACCGTTTATCAGAGAGGTGAGAGAGAACAAGGGGGGAAAAACATGTACGCCTTGTACTCATACTCATACAGTCGTAGTCATATACACCAGCCAGGGATACAAGTCTCCCGAGTCGCACAAGCCCCCAGATAACAAAACCGAAAGGAATAAAGTCGGAGCGATGCCGTTTCCCGAGCAAAAAAGAGTAGAAAAAATAACAAAAGGTCATGCAGTAAAGGGAGACCCTCCGTTCAGTAAACAGCCCCAACCCAATCTAGAGCGCCCACAAAGACGCCAAACGCAGCGAGCGCCACGTCGCCCGTGAACCCAATCACGTCCCCGAGCGCCGCGACGGCGGCCCAGACGGCCAAGAGCACGGCCTGGCCCGCGCGGGCGCCGAGGCGCGGCGCGGGAGCTAGTCAACTCGCCGGCCCGCCGCCGCCGCCGCCGCCGCCCACGAGCAGCCGTCGGTTCTTCCTTATGACCTGGCTCAGCGACTTTTCGAGCTTCTCCGTCTCGCGCCGCGCCAGCTGGAGCGCCTTCTCGGCGTCCTCGACGCTCATGAGCGGCACGTTGCCGAGCGTCCGGCTGCCGCTCGTTGCCGGCGGCGGCGATGACGACGTCGGTGCCGGTGCCGACGACGACAGCCCTGACGGCCCCGCGGCGTGGTGTTGGTGGTGGTGGTTGTGGTGGTGATGATGCGGATGCACCGCGCCGGCGTCGGCGAGCGACGAGAGCAGCGCCTCGTCCGGCCCCTCGCCCGACCACGGCTCGATGGGGTCCACAGGCCCACCGGCCGACGAGCTGTAGATCCACGGCATGATGGCCGAGAGGCTGGTGCTCGCCGACGCGTTGATGCTGCCGTCGGGGTGGATGCTCGCCCCCGTCCCTGCCGGCCCCGGCCCGGCCCCGTTGCCCTTCCACTGCGCCGGCAGGCCGAGGTTGGACGCCCCCAGGTTCAGCTTGGGCAGCACGTACTGGTTGATGTAGTAGATGGCCTCCTCGCGCTGGATCTTCCCAACCGGGTCTGTCGCGTACGACCCGCGCGGCGGCGGGAAAAAGGACGGCGGTCCGTTGGGCACCGCTCTGCCCTTTATCAGGCTGAAGCCGCCCGTGGCCTCGTGTCGCGGGTGCGTGTAAAACGCCGGCGTGCCCACAGTCGCCGCGAGGGACTCCTGAAGCTCCAGGAACCGGTTCTCCTCCTCCTCCGTGAGGTTGCGCACGCAGTCTCCGTTGGGCGTCAGCAGGACCCGAACTCCGTCCATCACCTTGCGTACCACCTGCCCCCCCAAGTAGCGCCGCGTGATCCTCGTCGTTCACGATCGACTTTGTTGACCCAGAGCTGTCCTTGGACGTGGCAGCAGCAGCAGCAGCGGCGGCGGCGGCGGCGGCGGCGGCGGCTGCTGCTGCGGCGGCTGCAGCTGCTGCGTCGGCCCGATCAGGCTTATGGCCAATACCAATAATGGGTTCCAGAAATTTGATCCTGGACGCGTCCCCGATGAGCCCTATCTCCTCAAGTTCGTGCAAGGTCGACGCCGGGGTAGGCGCCACCTTCCCAGATGCTGTCTTTGCATCGTCCAAGGACGGCTCTTTCTCTGGCGTCTCCTCAGCCGCATGGGCGGGCGACGCTGGCGTATCCTTTCCCTGTTCCTTTTCTTTGCCCTTGCCTTTTCCGTTCTCGGTCGCTTTGCTCTGCTTGCTCGATTTGTCGTTACTGGCAGGCTGTTGCTTCTGCAGCGTCGGAGGCGCCTGCTCCCCTACGTCCACGTCCTTGATGGGCCCATTCTTGCCACTCTCCTCCTTTTCCATGTCCTCCTTCGCCGGAACCTGTGGCGAAGCGGGAGTAGCCGATCGGGTCTCGACAGGGGTCGGCGAGCTGCTGGCTGCCTTCTCCTTCTTCTGCTTCTTCTTGCGCCCAATGATGGGCGCGATCACAGGCTCCTCAGCCTCGGGCACAGGAGTCGGCTGGGTGCTGGACGAAATCAGGGCGGCCGACTCCAGCTTGGTGGCCTGCTTGCGTTGTTTGCGCTGCTGGCTCTTGGTAGTGGAGCGAACCGCCGCTGACCCTATCCTGGAGGCCGGGGGCGGCGAGTTGGGCCGCGACGTGGTAATACTGCCCGACACTATCGAGGCCGTATCCGAGATGAACTCGCTATGCGGCGTCCCAGGACGATGTGACGACAGCGCCGAGGACCGGCCAGAAGTGGCCGACGCGGCCGCGAGAGCGGCAGCTGCCGTCATTGGAGGAGGCGCCTCGCCCTTTGGAGTCGACACAACCCGAAGGGTTTTAGGCGCCGTTCGGACAACAGGTGAGGGCGAGGGGAAAGCCGCAGTAGTCGGCGTCGGGAGTGCCGGGAAGGCAGATGCCGAGTCGACTGCCGCCCCCGACTTCTCGGACGCGGTAGCCGTGGTCGAGTCGGTGGGGCGAGGTTGAACCGTGGCCCTGGTCGCAGCGCCCACGTTCAGTATGCCCGGCGTCTGTTTCTTGCCAGGAGTGACTGCAGTGCTGGGGCTCGAAGTTGACGGTGTCTCGGCCGGTGCGGCGCCCTTCTTGGCCACCGACTTGGCTGCTGCTGATTTGGAACTGACAGGCACAGGAGGAACGGCGGGCTGCGAGACAGCTGCAGGTTTGACGGCGTCCAGCGCAGGAAAGTCCTCCTCCTGCAGTACCGTCTTTGATTTGGTCGACTTGGAAGACTGTGCTGCGATGTCCTTGGTGAGGCCGCTCTCGACAGCCAACGCCTTGATGTTCTTCTTGGCCTCGGTGCCCGACCTCTTCGACGGCGTGACGGCGGCCGAAGCCGGCTGCCGGGTCGGGGTGGGTGCCAGAGAAACCGGCAATGCGGGCTTGGTGGGCGTCTGTGCAGGTTGCGTTGGGGCAGCGACAAGGCCGAATCCGGGGGGCACAGATGGTGTCCCTGAGCGGCCGGCGGTGCTTCCAAGATTTCCCGGCGGTGGTAGCACGGCCGTCTCGCTCGACTCATCCGATATGATGGCCTCGATATTACTCGTGACCGCCTCATCAAGAGCCGAAAGGTCTTCTTCTGCTGAGAGAAACTGTTAGCCTTTAGTGTTCCGCCGACGTGCAGAAAGTATCTGCCAAGCCACGCCTGACCAGGCCAGGAACCTAATGAGCGCCCGGGTAGTCGGAGAAAGCCAAGCGTCGCACCACAGCAGAGCACACCACAGATAGGCAAGTATATACATCCGGGGGGCAGCGTCGTGTAACAGATACGAGCGGGGAAAAGGAGACACACGGCACAGGCAGGCCAGAGTAACTCCACCACCACCGTCTTCCCAGGGCATCAAACGGGGCAGCTTCGCGAGCCCATTTCTTTTTGTCGGCCGTTCTTGAAGAAGAACTATAGTATATTTCTCTTGTCGAACAGAACCACAGGCCGCCCAGTGGCCTCGCCCTCTAGGATGAAAGCTGGGCCCGGCGTGTTAACGTACAAATGATACCCTCGAGGAAGACGATGATGGCTTGCCTGCGTGACCGTTTTTTTTTTTATGATCGAAATCGTGCTGCCATGAAATGCGATGTTGGGAGGGTCGTGTCTTCTTTTCTCCTGTTGCTCAATGCTTTCTTGAAGGAAATCCCGATGCCGGGGAAACGAGGAGGATTTGTCGTAGAAGTCGTGGTTCTGCGACACCACCCAACGCCATCCTTGATGCTCCTCTCGTGCCCCAGAAAAGCCCAAGACGCCTTGCAAACCAAGCCCCCTCGCCCGGGGGCTAGGACCTTGCGATGCTCGCTCAAAATGAAAACAAAGCAGAAAATAAGATGGTAAATGCAAAGATCCTTTGTGTAGTCTGGTCTCGTGCTCGTATCCGTGATGCTGGGTAGTGGGGGAGGGTGGGATGGGAATCAAGGGAGTAATAAAATAAGTAGATGTGTGACGAGGGAGAGGCGCTCTCCTTGATGGAAATTGGCCCCCGCCCAGAAACAAGAAAACAGAGCGCAAAGGAAGCGAAAGGTCGTAGAAACAGAACAGGGCCGAAAGAAATCATACATAACTGCCCATCAAACAAAAAGCAGTGTGTGCTGGGTATTGCGATGCTGTAGATGCTCGCCTCCCCCGACTACCACCCCCGGTTGTACCCCTGGTTGTACATCATGGGGTTGTACCCACCTTGCGACTGCCCCCCGAACATTCCCTGTCCGACATTGGCATTGGTCTGGTGCTGCATCCGCGCCTGCAGGATACTCGGGTCCGCAAGATCTACTAACCCACCTCCCCCAGAGGAGGAAGTGTTAGCATGTCTGTGCTTCTTCCCCTTCTTCTTCTGCTTTGACCCAAAGTCTTGGAAGGCCCCGGGCTGATTCCCGTAGAGCGATGCCAAGAGGCCAGGAGCAGGAGCCGGGGTAGACGACGCAGGTGAGGGAGGAAACTGGTTAGAAAATGAATGAAACATGTACTCACGCTTTCCTGCGTCGTGGGCCGGGGCACCTTGGCCACCGCGCCCGCGCATCAGCGTTTGCAACAGATCGTTGGAGTCCTTGGAGGACCCGCCACCGAACGCAGAGGCACCAAAACCGTGCCCCTGCCCAAACAGGTTCGGCGGCGTCCCCGTCGACTTCAGCCCAGGCGGCGGTCCAGAGATTGAAGTGGCGTAATACTGGTTGGCCTGCTGCGAATGGAACGACGACGATGAAGGCATCATGGACGACTGCTGCGCCATGGCCCTCGGGTTCGCGGCCAGCTTCACCGAGGTCGAGCCGCTCGTGTCGCTGTTCTCATTGGCGAAGCTGTACCTCGAGCCCTGGCGGTTATGCGCCTGGCCTTGGCCCTGGAACAGCGAGGACTGGGCCGTGGTGATTCCGGGAGGCAGATGATCGACAAACGCTCCCTGTGGGCGGGAGAAAAGTTGCTGCTGCTGCGGCGTCATGGCTCGAGCCCCGACTGCTCCCACGTTCGACGAGTAGTTCGATCCAACGGCAGGGCCGAAGATGCCCTCGGCAGTGCCGGTCCTCTGAATGGGTGGTTGCGTGGCAGGGCGGCGCTGATCGAACGCAAGACCGTCGTGGCCAACCTCGCGGTCCTCGGGCTCCCCACCAAGGGCAAGGCTGCCACCCTGCTCAGGTTCGCCCTCCGAGGCCTCCTGTGCCTCAGCCGACTCTTCCGACTCGGCACCCCGCGTCTCGTTCTCCTCCTCCCTCATCGCACGTCGCTTCTCGCCACCCCGACTGTCGAAGAGAGGGGGAAACGCGTCCAGCTTCTGCTGGTCCACTGCCACAAATGGAAACGGGCATTTCTGGATAGATTTGACAAGTCGACGCAGGATCTCATCATGGAGACCCCTTGGCTTGGAGGGCTCGGTCGGTGCGCTCGTCTCGGGTGCGGGCGTTGGCACAGTCGGGGCAGGGGGCTCGCTTGCCTCCTCTTCATCACTCGGGCTCTCCTCAATAGCCTCCTCTTGCGGGGCCTCGGCTGTTACAGGCAAAGACATGGAAATGGCGGGGCTCGATGCGGCACCGCTAGTGGCATGACTGCCCCTCCTGCTGCGAACCTGAGGGTTCCGAGCCCAGTTCGCCGACGATGGCAGAGCAGACGAGTCGCCGTTGTCGGAGCCTTCTTTGCTGACACTCCTGGCCATTGGTTGAGCTGACAGCGGTTGCTGTGCCTGGCTGGCTTGGGCCGGAGTCGGCTGCTGTTGCTGCCGGGAAGCCGCACGAGATGACGAGCCGCCAGCGTTCGACAAAGGACGTTGGGTATGGATGCTGTTCATCGACGACAGATCCTGTCGCGTGTAGCTATCCTCCTCGTCGCCGAGTTCATGCAGGAACATGCATTGTCGGTTGGAGCACTGCTCATGTCTCAACCAAGCAGAGCAGTACTTGGTCGTACCAAGCTGGGCTTTGAGGACGCGGTCACCGTTCTGAGAGCCGTTAACGGCCTGGATGCAGCGCTGCGCGTCCTCCTTCTTCTCGAACGTGACGTAGATGCCAAGCGACTGGTTTTGGCCATCCGAGCTTCGCCGATTGCTAATCGATATCTTCTGGATGTTTCCGTACTGGCCGAAGAACTCGGGCTTGCGCAAAGTCTTGAGGAGCTCGTCCTCGCGGACCGTGGGGGTCAGGCCTGTCACATAAACGAGGTTCTTTTGCACCACGCGAACGCCAACGAGGTTTTTGCGATTCTCCTTTTCGGCTTCACGCCTCTGCACCTCCTTTTGGCGCTGCTCGGCGGCCCGTTTCTTTTGGTTCTTCTGGATGTTGGCGCGAAACTCGGCAACTCTGAAAGGATACAACAGATCAGCGGGGGTCCCCTAGAAAGAAGCAGAAGCCGTGCCATGTTGCATCAGGCGGTGGGGGCCATACTCCTCCGTAGTGACCACCTTCCACTGAATGGTCTTCTCGTCGTAAGGTCTCCGGCATGCTGGGCAAAGCCCGTTCATGTTACTCTTAATGTTGTTGAAGCAGAACTGGCATATTTGATAGCCACATGGGCACGGCCTGAAGTTTCGGTCCGAGAGGTCGAACTGCTCGATGCAGAGAGGGCTGGGTTTCGTGGCGGTCAGCGGGGCACATCGCTCCCAATGGTGTGCTGGAAGCTACATTGCAATCTCGCGCCGGCGGCAGCGCAAGGCGATGTGGTGCGCGGGACCAAGCTCCATGCGAACTTACCAGGTGTCCTCCTCCTCATCGATAAAGCTGTCTTGGGGCGCCATGGTGTCTGCTGGGTGGGGATGGGTGCGGTGGAAAGAGCAACCGGCGAGCTTTGCCCCGTGGAAGAGGAGCTGAAGAGTATGGTTCTGCGTTGCGCGGGGCAGACGAAACAACGCGAAAGAACCCGAAGGTGGGCGGCGGTGGCTGAACGCAAGGACCAAAAGGCTACTTGTCGAGATGGAAACAAACGCAAGACCCAGGTCGCCCAACCTTGAAAGGGACTCGGGGGAGCTCTGAAGGATTAAAACTGTGTTTTCGCGGTGGCGAGCGGCGGGGCGCTGTTGGCGTGGCTGGGGCCGGGGAGATGACGGCGTCTATCGAAATGCGAAGGTTTTTGGTGATGCTGCCAGATGACGAGCGCGGGAGAGGTCAAAGGGAGCGTCGTTTGTCGAGATGGAAAAGACAGAGCCTGCCAGAGACGGCGCGATCAGAATCCGCCAAACCCAAACGGGGTTAGCGGGCCTGGATTGCACGTGGTAAGTCACGGTTGGGCGAATAGAGAGGCGGTGGGTCTTTCTGGCTGGCCCTTGAGATTAAGTCGAATGGTTTGTGCCGTAAGCTTTCCTGTTTTTATTTTTTCTACTATCGTTTCTATAATTATTCCTATTTTATTCATATTTTTACTCCTTTTATGATTTATATTTTTATACTTTTTCCTATTCGTATTCCTTGCCCGAACTGCTGGAGGTGGGCGTGCCGACTTCTCAACGACCTTTCAGCAAGGGCAATTGGCGGCTCCTAATTGGTCAGCATGCCCCACCATCGAGACTGGAGCAGCGCGGAATTTCGGCCTCAGGACTGCGGGAGGTTGCTATCGCCTGGACTCCCTCAAGAGGCCTCGACGGTTCTATAGAGCACCGAAGCCGCCGACGACAACATCGCAGCCCCCCCAGAAACAGGCCCTGCCACCCTATCAATTGGCCGACTCTCTCGCCCCCCCGCAGCCATGGCGAGCAAAGTGTGCAGGAGCAGGGCGCTCGCCTCGGCTCTGCGGCCGGTCGTACGGACCGACGCCATCGCCTCCTCCCCGGCCGCCGTGCGGCTCTTCTCGGCCACGGCAGCCCGTGACGTCGTCGTGCCCAAGGATGCGCCGAACCTGAGGCAGGCCCCCCGCCCAGTCACGGGCGTGCTCCAGGCACCCCTGGTCAACCCGGCCGACAAGTACGCCTCCAAGGCCGAGAACCTGCACCGCTACGGCAACTGGCTCATGACCTGCCTACCCAAGTACATCCAGCAGTTCTCGCTCTGGAAGGACGAGTTGACCATCTACATCTGCCCCTCGGGCGTCATCCCCGTCTTTTCCTTCCTCAAATGTAAGCAGGCACTATCGTCCTGGGACAAGATGCGGCCCTTCCCCGCCATCATTGCTGGTGTCCTGACGTAGAGGTGCTCCCCCGCCGCCAGACAACACCTCGGCCGAGTTCACACAGGTCAGCAGCATCACTGCCGTCGACTTCCCCACGCGCGACCAGCGGTTCGAGATTGTGTACAACCTCCTCAGCGTGCGCCACAACGCCCGCGTCCGCGTCAAGACGTACGCCGACGAGGCCTCCCCCGTGCCCTCGGTCACGAGCCTGTACGACGGCGCCAACTGGTACGAGCGCGAGGTCTACGACATGTTTGGCGTCTTCTTCGCCGGGCACCCGGACCTGCGCCGCATCATGACAGACTACGGCTTCGAGGGCCACCCGCTGCGCAAGGACTTCCCCCTCACCGGCTACACCGAGATCCGGTACGACGAGGAGAAGAAGCGCATCGTCACGGAGCCCCTCGAGCTCACGCAGGCATTCCGCAACTTTGAGGGCGGCACCAGCGCCTGGGAGCAGGTCGGCGCAGGCGTTGATAGGAAACCCGAGTCTTTTAAGTTGCCAACTCCCAAGCCGGAGGAGAAGCCGGAGGAGCCTAAAAAGTAAAGGAGAAAGGCCGGAAAAAATAACTAAAAGACTCAATTAACCATTTTGCGTCTGCCACCGTGTATATATTTCCCCTGTGAGAAATGGAGCTCCAATGTCGGGCTGTTCGTTGCGTGTTTTTTTTTTACCTGAACCTAGCGAACAGGCTTATTTTCATGAAAGACAAAAAAAAAAAGAATGTGTAGTAAGGGAGGTCCCGGGGAGCCCCCGCGGGGGCTCGAACCCGGGACCTCCCCCCGGGGACCGTGGGGTCCAAGGCGCAGAGCTTATGTCGTACCACCTAGACCACACCACTATCCCCGGGCACGGAAGCAGCAGCACCAAACCAAGCTTATCAGGGGAGGAGGGTTCGACGCCTCGTTTCCTGGCGGCCTCCCGAGGGATATCTGAGGGGTGCCGTTGACCCAAAGCTCAGATAGCCGTCAGATCGTTTGATCTGGGGAGTGGGGCAGCCTGATCTCTAACTTAACGCCACCCTAACCGTCAACCGTGGTGGTACCCGGAATCTGGATCTGAACTGGATGGATGGCACCCAAGGCAATACTTAACCTTGTTGCAAGCCTCAGAGTCTGGAGGCTAAAGCCTGAGTCAACTTCAATTGGGCTCTGAGCATCCGTGCCCTTCCAAAGCCTGGAGCCTATGCTCCGTTCTAGATCTTTGGTTCCCCTTCTCGCCGGGTCAGACGCTTCATCCCATCCTGTAGCTTCAACCAAGGGTGGTTCTCTATACTCTATCCCCGCGCCACATCCAGCGGACTCACACACCATAATGTGCACTGGCCACCGGTCTGAACTCGGCCGACCTCGCATCGACGCCTATCCCCGACGTCCCCCGTCCCCGGATCTCCAGAACCTAGTTCGCTGCTAAACCCTGGGGCTGCTACCAGCTGACGTTTGCTGACATGTTTCTCCTCCCCAACTGCCAGTTCTCCTGTCAGATGGAAGCAGACGGCCCAGGCTGTTGGCACGGACTCGGCCGCGACGCTAGCATGCAGGAACTCGCCTGCAGTAGATGCATGATATATGCAAGTGAGCCTGCCGTCGGCGTCTGTTTTGTTTTGCCGCCTCGATCTTCTGTTTTTCCATTCGTCCCCCTTCGGCACTTGGGGGGCGCCGCGCCGCGCGCAAAATGCGTCTCACATGCATACATCATTCCGTGACCTACACCACCAACCTACACCAACCTGAACCCGGCGGACGGACGGAGATGGGTGACGCCTCTTTTTAGCTTTTTGGGCCCCAGGCGGCTGGGCCGACCGCTGCAGAGCCGCCACGGGCCGCGGTGTTTTTCCATGTCGTTCTTCCCAACCACCCGCCGCCCGTTCAACTCTCCACCATGTCGGGGAACTTTGCGCAGCGGGTGCCCCAACGGCCCCGCTGAAACCTTCGGAGATGGGCTGCCTGTTGGTGTATATAGTAGGCACTAGTTCTGCTCCTGGAGCGCTCATCTTCCATTCTCTCCTGCACCTCGACACACACTTACCGTACATCACATACTGCCATCTCCAGCACATCACTACAGTCTCTGGCCTATCTTCTCGACATCAAGAACCGAATAGCTTACAGCAAAACATCACCGGAATACAAAGAGGTCAAGCCTACAAGAGCAGAAAAGTACCAATAAGAGCCTTGCCCTCAAGACATCGCCGTCACCATCTACAAGACAAGATCTCTCAAGGAGCGAGACTTGCCTCTTCAGAACAAAGCAACCACCACACGAGACCAGCAACTATCTCCACCACACAAGAACCACCAGAACAGCTCAAGGCTATCAGAGGCACACATCATCACCCACAATGTTCTCCGTCGGCAACGTCTCGCAGAACGCGGCCCGGGACTCTGCCGAGATCCCCGAGGCGCTCGTCAAGGAGCTGGAGCAGCGCCTCAACAGCATGCGCGACCCCCTGCTCCCGTACGACGAGGACATCGAGTTCCACGACGCCATCCGCGCCATCGCCATGAAGCAGTTCCACCACACCTACGGCGACGGCAGCAGCAGCAGTGGCGACAACAGCGATGATGATGATGATGATGATGATGAGGATGACCTGAAGGGTGCCGCCGCCGTCAAGCACCACAGCCACGGCGGTCCCTCCTCGTCGGACGCTGGCGGCGAGCAGGACAAGAAGTCGTCGTCGACCCGCGCCCGAATCAGGGGCTTCCTGAGGTCCATCCAGGTGCATCTGGGCAGCAGCGGCGGTGCCGGCGAGCAGGGCACGTCGGGCCAGTAGGGGTGGCTGTGACGACTGCCGACAGACAAGACATGACAAATCGAGCAAGAGGTTGTTGGTCATTGCCACATGTCCTGTCACAGCCGCTCTGGCTGCCACCACTGCGCCACATCCATACTCCTTGCGAGGCAATCGTCAGTCATACGCAACATGACAGACTCAAAGTGAACTAGGCTGCCACCCATGCTGTTTCTAGAAGCACTGTTCAAGATTAAAACACAGCATCGGTCTACTAGATATCGGTCCCGCCGCTTCAGAACAGCCACAATATCAACTACATTCACCACGTCAACTATGTTCACGGCGTCAACTACATCGCCACCAACCATTGCAAGACTGCTGTCAACAAGCACTAAGATACTGTCTCTGTTTCTCTTTTCTTTTTTAGTCAACGATCCCATATTCTTTTGTTTATTTGGGTACCTGTTTTAAATGCGCTGGGCTCCTGGAGTTGGGGGATATGACTTTTATGACACTTACTAACCATCCTTTGGGTTATTCATCGTCGCAAGATTTGGCAACGCATTACTTGCATTTTTCAGATACCCTTTTGTTTCTACTCTTTGGATCCTTTTACATGTTAAGGAGAGAGTCGGCATTTTTGTGCACATGGCAACTTGGAAGTTATCTCTACACACATGCACATTATGGCGCGGGTTTCTTTTCAATTGAGCTCAACAGTTTGGACATGAGATGGACGCGAAATGACACAGTGTTTTTTGGTGACTTGGAGATAATTGACACAGTCGACCTCTGGGTATATACAATACAGACTCGTCATCTGTCACTCCCATGCTTCGTCCTATATACCAAGCTTATTCGTGAAAGGCGTAAAGGGGCTGTACAAAAAAGGAAAGCAACTTGAATTCGCCGCGAACCGTCTACAGCTTCTGGCGCTGGCGAGCAATGAGGCTCTTGGGCGGCAGGACAATGTTGTACTCGAGCTCCAGGGTGGCCTTGGAGTCGCCCTCGAGGGGCTTAAAGTCGACGACGAGGTCGTCCTTGACGGCAAAGACGGTGTCGGTGGCCAGCCAGGGGTCGTCCTTGGGGTAGAGCTGGGTGGTGCATGTCTGGTAGCCGTCCTTGGAGACCATGATGTGGATGTGGGCGGGCCTCATGGGGTGGCGGTCCATCATGGACAGCAGCTGCCAGGACGGGCCGTCGCGGGGCAGCGAGTAGGCGGTCGGGTGCAGGACGTAGAGGCAGTAGCGGCCATTCTCATCGGCGCGGACCTTGCCGCGCAGGTTGTTGGGCGTCTGGTTCTCCGGGTCCTGGAAATCGTACTTGCCGTTGGCCGAGGCCTGCCAGATGTCGAAGATGGCTCCGGGCAGGGCCTTGCCCGTCTCCATGTCGGTGATGACGCCGTGCATCTTGGCGACGCGGCCTCCGGTGGGCACGCCGTCCTGGAAGATGGCGTCTCCCATCTCGCGGAAGGGCGCGTTAGGCGACCAGAAGGGGCCCAGGATGGAGGACGAGGTGGGGTCGACGTCGTTCTCTGACATGACCTTGTGGGCGATCTCGTCGACGAGGCTAAGTGGTTTCCGGGGTTAACAAAGAGGAATGGCAAGGCGGAGGACAAGATGTGGAGCAAGGCAAGAAACTTACGACTCCAGACCGAGAATGTCGCAGATGCGGTGCGACTCGTTGCGGGTGTTGCCGCTCTCGCCGTAGATGCGGCCGACGTCGTTGACGAAGGCGACGGCAGCCATCCACTCGTCGATGGTCAGCTCGACCTCCCTGGTGAAGTCGTGCAGATGCCTGATGAGGGCGCTGAGCACGACGCGGTTCCGCTCCGTGGTCTTGGGGCCCATGGTTTCCAGGACATGCTTTGTGAAGTTGGGGTCGAAGCGGTGCGCCGGCGCGGTGCCGTTGGCCGCGGGCTTGGAGTCGCCGTTGGAGGCCATTGTGTGGGAGGCGAGGACTATGGTATGTATGATATGGACAGCACAGCAGATGAGAACAGACGGTGGCGAGTAGGGATGATGGAGAGAATGAAGATGGAACAGAAATGATTCACGTCGAGCGAGCTTTGTCTCTTTGGCCAATATATACTTGTCTACAGCTTGCCCACAGCTCGGCTCTGGTGTCAGGCACAGGCAGGCATGGCCGGCTGGGGTATTATCTTTGTCCCGGCCGGCCTTGGTCGCGGCAACGCCGCTGGATGGAGCCCGGAACCATGATTACCCTTGCTCTTGGTGGCAGCTCCATCTCTCCGCAACGAAGATCGGGCTACCTAAAGGCGGAAAACCAATGCTGGGAAATGCGCACGACGTGATAGGCCCGGTTGAGGCTGGCCGACCGTCACGGCAGCGTCAGACCCAGAAGGTTGCGACTGCAGCACTTCCCATTTCCCGTTTCCCATTTACCCCGCGCGCCGTTGAGGACGATCCAATGGCTAGCCGCGCCAGTGCCAGTGCGTGCCAGGCCATAGTACGGGGAATTAGAGCAGCCGGGGCCACGTGCCGCGGGGGAATATTTAGCCCATGGCGCCTCGACTCCAGCTGCAGTTGCCGTTGGGTTGAGGCGAGTCAGCTGAAGGGACAAAAGACAAAACCCCCAGCACAGGGCGCTGGTAACGAGCGGAATTAGCTGCCAATTAGCGTCGGGCGGTTTCCTCAGGTCCTATCGCAGGCACTGCCATTTCGATGGCTGTAAGCGATCAAATGTGTACCCAAACTAGCTTGAATTGATGCCTCAATTGGTCCAGCTATATCGATGCCACTACCAGAGAATCCAATCGCTACTAGCCATGTTGCCCGACCCCAATTGCCAATTGCTGCCGGCCACCCCTGAAAGCTGGGCTGTATGCCGCTGCGAGATCCCGCGCAAGCTTCCCTGCTGTGACTTTTGCCACGTACCCCAGCATCAAAAGAAGACAGCTCCCTGCCTGCGCGGTTGCAAGATAAACCCGAGGCCGACTGGCTGACTGGCGAAACTCTGCCATCGTACGACTTTACCCCTTTTCATTTTTTATGTCGTTTGCCCGCAGAGGCTGTATTGCGAAGCCCAGCCTACTGTTGGCCGGCCTGACGAAACGGCAGCTCGGCAGCTGCGCCCCAGCAAAAGCTCACCTCTCTCAGCCCAGCTCGGCAAGGCACAGCTCCCCGCGCGGCAAAATGCCCCTCCACCACTTGATGATTGGCACTTGGACGCCTCCTGGCGCCATCTTCACGGTGCAGTTTGACGACGAGAAGCTCGAGCTCAAGCTGGTCAAGAAGACCGAGATTCCGCACGACGAACCAATATCATGGATGAATTTCGATGTACGTGTCATGATGGCTGGCCTCTTTTTTTGTTTTGTAACACCAGGACATGATGCTAACAAAAACGCTGGGCTGCATAGCATGCCAGGAAAAACATATACGGCGCCGCCATGAAGAAGTGGTCCAGCTTTGCAGTCAAGAGCCCGACCGAGATTGTGCATGAGGTCTCGCATCCCATGGGCGGAGATGGTGCGTTGCCTGGATAGCCCCTCAAATAGCAAACAACAGACTAACACCCCGAACAGCAAAGGCAAATTCGCCCGACACTAACACGCGGGCCATCTTCCTGCTCCCGGCCACCAAGCCGCCCTACGCCGTCTACTGCAACCCCTTCTACAAGCCGCACGCCGGCTACGGCAACGTCTTCAGCGTGACCGAGACGGGCCGGCTGGCCGAGAACGTGCAGAATTACCCCTACCTGGTGGGCGAGACGGGCATCCACGGCATGGTCTTTGACCCGCCCACCGAGACCTTCCTCTACTCGGCCGACCTGAGCGCCAACCGCCTCTGGGTCCACCGCCGCCACAACCCTGGGTCCGCGAACCCGGCCACGCTCGAGCTCGTCGGCTCCGTCGAGGCCCCGGACCCGGGCGACCACCCGCGCTGGGTGGCCATGCACCCGTCGGGCCGCTACCTGTACGCGCTCATGGAGGCCGGCAACCGCGTCTGCGAATACGTCGTCGACCCGGCCACCGCCATGCCCGTCTTCACCCACCGCTCCTTCCCGCTCGTGCCGCCGGGCATGCCCCGCCGCGACCCGGCCACGGGCAAGGGCCTGTACCGCTCCGACGTGTGCGAGGTCTCGGCCTCGGGCCGCTACCTGTTTGCCAGCGCGCGCTCCAACGACTTTGGCCTCACCGGATACATGGCCGCCTTCCGGCTGGGCGACCAGGGCAACATCGAGGCCCAGCTGTGCCTCAACCCGACCCCGACCAGCGGCGGCCACAGCAACGCCGTCCGGCCCTGCCCCTGGTCCGACGAGTGGGTCGCCATGACGGACGACGAGCAGGGCTGGGTCGAGATGTTCCGCTGGGAGGGCGAGTTCCTGGCCCGCGTCGCCCGTCTGCGCATCCCCGAGCCCGGCTTTGGCATGAACGCCATCTGGTACGACTAGGGGAGGGGATGTATATACAAATATGTATGTGAATAGCATGGGCCTGGCGGCGCTAGGAGAACGGCTGCATTGTCACTCACGGAATTGACGTGCAGGAGTTGCTCGTAGCCGAGATTGGGATATCCAAGTGCTGCAGCGCCACGCGACGATCGAGGTGTCCGGCACACCAAGAATTGACGACCACTTCCGCAGGGGTCGTTTCGAGGTATCTATATTCCATGTAAATGTCTCTAAACTCATATATGGCGCATGCCGTTCTAAAATCGTGTCCTGTAACGAGTATTCCAAGTGCTGCAGCTCTTTGTACGCGGGAAGACTGTACTGTTGTCTCTCTCCCATCTCACGGTTCAACGCCTGATCCCATTCCCCATCATACAGGCGACTTTGTACCCTTGGACGCCTCCGCGTCCGGCTCGACGGTCTGGCGCACGTCCTTGGTGACCCTGATGATGCGACGGGTGCTCTCCGAGTCGTCGCCGCCGCTGTCTCCTCCTCCATCCTTGGCGTCGTCGGCGGCGCCCCGGCGGTGGCCGAGGTCGTCCATGGCGACGACGGTGACCTGCAGCTCCGTGTCGTAGACGGGGTTGTGACGGCCCTTGATCTGCCCGATGGTGACGAGGCCGCGGCTCCCCTGCCGACCGCCGCCGGGCCCGCTGCCGCCCGCCCACTTGTCGCCGCCCGAGCTGTAGTTCTTGGCCAGCTTCTTGAAGAAGGCCCGCAGCGTCGGGAGCGAGCCGGCGGTGACGCCGAGGCCGCACTCGATGATGGTCCAGAGGACGATGTTGCCAGTGTTGTCTGGTGTTTTTGCGTGTCTCAGTTAGTTATGACCAGTGGAGAGAGTGTGTGCGTGCATCTGCTTGGAAGACTTTCGTTGTTTCAAGGTCTGACTTACAAAGAAGGTCGTTTGGGTTCGAGTACGCGTTGGTAAACGGGACGCGGACTATACTGGCGACACCGGCCCTGCGAGTAACCCCGTGTCAGCTGTTGGGCGGAAGGAGAGATTTCTCAGAGACAAACAACGTACAAGAGTCCCATGGCCAGGATGGCCCGGATGTAAAACTTGACGCGCGGCCGCATCTGCACGTCTCGCAGCAGGAAAAAAGGTATCAGGGCGACGGTGAAGTCGGTCAGGACGTTGACCACCGACGCCGCCACCGACAACACCGTCAGGAACACGGGCGGGATGCAGGTCCCCGGGACCCGCTCGTCCCAGTACGACTTGAGCGGGCGGCACTGGATGAAGAGCACGATGGCGCCGACGCCGCTGAGCGTGAAGGAGAAGACGACGAGCGACTTGAGGATCATCATGTACTTGGGCGCCGTGGCGATGCGCATCAGCGTCACGCAGATGCTGCCCTTGACGAGGGACAGGCTGAGGGCGTACAATAACTGCCATATGAGGAGCGACTATTGTTATTTTGGTTGTGTTAGCGTCCCCTGAATCCGTATCCTACTCCAGGTTCTGTTTTCTACACCCCATTCCCTCCCAGGGTCGCGCGGATATCCATCACGTACCATTTTCCCGTGCATCTGGTTCAGCCTCAGCAGGTGGGCGTCACGCGTCCCCAGGCCCCAATACGCCCCGTAGATGGTGATGATGTCCTGACCAAGAGTTGCGAACTAGACCAGCATCTCGATCCTTTGTCAGTCTCTTCCCCGTCTTGCCAAAGGACGGAGGAGCCCAGCGCATGGAGAACTCACATATCCGCCAACCATCATCCAGTCGTCCGTCCCGAAATTCCGCTTGACCACCCTTATGTAGACGCGCATGGCCATGATGATTGTGGTGAGGCCGGCGAAGAGCCCGCTGCTGACAATCAGCGCCATGGCCAGGCCTTCGGGCTCGATCGTGTTCCAGGCATCGTCGCCTTCGCCGTTGGTGCGAAACATTGGACGAAGAAGGGGTTCTGCGACCGCCAGAGGCTAGTCGACGGGACGGGCCGCCTCCCTGTGCTGACTCAGTTCCGGGTTCGGCTCCGAGAGCGATGTCGTGACTAGGTGTTGGTGCTCGCTGCGGACAAAGTAAAATATACGACCACTCTAGAAAAGCCTATCGTACGCACCCTATTTCCCTCGGACGGAGCTAGGAGCAAGACGAATCGAGCGAAGGAGACGCGGGACAGCTCGAGAGCAAGAGCATGGCACGCCGGGGAGGACCTTGTCCCCAAGGCATATTTTATTCCACACCTACCTGGGCCAAGAGGGTACGGAGTATCAAGTCGCGCCGGTCCTCCTTTACCCAACATTAGGGGCTGAGTCAACCCCAGGTATGGCGAAAGGAGGCAACAGTGAAGGATCAAAAAAAAAACGAAATTGGGGGTGGGCTGATGAGCAGGAGCCCACCCACCACCTACCTACAGGTCCCAGGGATCACAAACCCTAGTGCGGTGGATGCAAGATACATTTTCTTCCTTAGAAAACCAAGCCAAACTGATGTACCACCAAGATCTACCGTACAGTTTGTGATCCCTGGGAACTGTGCCGGCCGGCATCCAGCGGCCCCCGTGCTAATGTGCGCTGCGTGTGTCATGTCGGCTGCTGGGTGGGTGGCACGATGCCCGGAAAGAAAGCCGGACTGCAAAATTTATTCCCCACACCACAAAAAAAGTAGCCCATTCAATCTGCAGCCATTTTGCCCTCTGCATCTATGATCCGGCAAAGCGAAAAACGTCATTGTGGCTATAAGTAGTGCCTTTTGCATCAAGATAATCACAAATCCCTTGAACGCGTATTCTTTTCGGTGTAGAGTGGTGCGCGGGCATATTGTTCGGTTTTGGTGCTGGTGCAATTGTGTTGGGAGAGGTAGAGTTTAGGTGGGGAAACACATTTGCAGTACCCCTGCCAGAGGCTACTATCTGCGAGGGAAACAAAGAAAAAACCCACATACTAGCAGGGGCTCTTGACTCAGCAGGGGCTACCCCGGCTATGTCTTTTTACTGCAAAATAGATAGAACCAGTACATGACCCCAGTTCGGCCCTGTGTTGGCCGTTTTGGCGTGAATTTCTGTCACGATAAAGTAGGGAAACGGAGAAAACAGTAGTACAAGTGGCAACGGTAGGTAGGGTCAACCGGGCTATTTGGCCGTGAAAATTGAAAAAATTACATACCGCCGGTTGTTGTGGGCTTCCTCCTGTCTCAAACCCCTTGTTGGTAGGTGGGTTTTCCTCTTTGTTTCCCTCGCAGACGGTACCCACCCGGCCGCGGATCAGATAGGACTCGACAGCTGCTAGTCGGCTGGCCTTGCCTCAGCGCAGCCAGACGAGCGCGCCACGTGGTGAGAGCCGGTTATTGGCCCAAAGTGAGAATTACGAGTAAGAGAAAAGGCTAGAAACATATCGACAAGGTCTACATGGCCCCCATCCCCGAACAGGGGGGCTCACCCGCGCCGTACCGCAACCCACAGTTGGGCCAGGGTCGGGCATCATCCCATAAGCCAAGCGGTGGTAGACCACCCCCTCATCCGACAAGGTGCGGATCCCGACGTTGGCTGTTGATGTTGAACCCACAATGAGGTGCTGTTAGCCACGTAGAGGTCGCGGGGTATTAAATCATATCTCCGTGGTCCAAGGGTGTATTTGAGCTCGAGGCCAGCGCCTTTTGTATAGCCCCCCTCGATCTTGTTTTCTTGATTTTGTTTCTCTGCCTGGCCTTCTTCCTTTTCAAACACACTACCGGCTGAATAATCGCCAAGTCTCACTCTCGGCCCCCCACCCGTCCTGTTTCCGCGGAATAGACAGACTGCAAAAAGTCATGACTGACTACGACGTGAAGGGCAAGATCGCCTTGGTGACAGGGGCGGGGTCCGGTAAGCAGCGAAAAATGAAACCCTACCCTGCTACTTACATAGATTGCTTATGGCGGCTGGAATTCCCCGCCTTTTGCGAACGTTGCTCTCCCGCGGTCCCACGTGTGACAGATTATCAATGTTGACATACTGGCCGTTTTACTGCGCCCCTGACTAGAGCAGGCATCAACCACGTCATGGCGCAGCGCCTCCTCGAGGCCGGCTGCTCCGTCATGTTCGCCGACCTGAAGCTGCGGCCCGAGGCCGAGGCCACGGTGGCCAAGTACCCGCACCCCGCGCCGGCCGGCACGAGTGGCGCCTCGGCCGCGTTCCGGCAGACCGACGTGGCCGACTGGGCGCAGCTGACGGCGCTGTGGGACGAGACGCTCGCAAAGTTCGGCCGGATCGACATCCTGGTCAACGGGGCGGGGATCTACGAGCCGCCGACGTCGGCGTTTTGGAACCCGCCGGGCGTCTCGCCCCTGGCCGAGGACGCGGCCGACGGCGGCATCTGGAAGACGTTTGCCGTCAACACTATGGCGCCCATCCGGCTGGCCCAAATGGCGCTCGACTACTGGACACAGAACCGCGAGGTAAAGGGCGCCATCCTCTGGGTCGTCAGCGCCGGCGCCTACCTCCACTCGATCCAGACGCCGCTGTACTTCTCGTCAAAGGCCGCCGTCCTCAGCGTCGTCAAGTCGCTGCAGGGGCTGAAGCAGCTCATCGGCGTGCGGAGCTCGGCCATTTGCCCGGCTGCCGTCCGGGTACGTGAGAGATCCCTGGAGGAGTAGACTATGGAGAAGCAGACTAATGTTCCACTAACACAACACACACACACACACCACAACCCATCCCCCTCAGACCCCGCTGTTCGATCAGGACCACTGCAAGGACCGGCTGGGCAAGGACGACCCGGCGCTGACGGCGGAAGAGGTGGTGGCCGTCATGATGGACGCGCTGACGCTCGAGGTCCGCGGCAACGGCGACGTGATCGAGGTGCAAAAGATCGCCGAGGGCGACATCGACGTGCGCGACGTCAAGCTCGAGGCCCTCTACCCGCCGCGCATGCCCATCTCCGCGGACACCACGGCCATGGCGGAGGAGCTCAAGTTCATGCAGAAGGTGGCCGACAAGGGCATGCGGTCCTCGTACGAGTAGGTAGAGAGAACGGACGAATGTTCCCAGCAGAAACAAAGAAAAAATTATGAAGAATCCCCCTCGTGTGCAAATTTGGGTCTGCACCAGCCACCTCAGCCGTTGCATGACGGCTCGTGCCGCCGAAGGTGCTAGCTAACATGTGTGCTCGGGCAACGGGGTGGGTGGTAGGGGAATTGACCTGTGCTCCCACGATGACGCATCCCTTCTCCACAATGGCTACGTCAAGACAGGGGGGAGACCAAAGAGGGACACGCTCTTCTGAATTTCAATATCTTTGTCGTCTACGGTCCCAAGGATCACAAACTTTAGTGCGGTGGATCCTTCCTGATTCAGCCAGTACTCAGTTACATTTTTCACCATAAAAAATTCCGCCAAATCAATGTATCGCTACCCGCGCCTCCATTTGCCACAGTTTGCCATAGACCCACTAATGGAGGTGCGGGTAGCGATACATTTATTTGGCGGGATTTTTTGAATCGGGAAGGATCCACCGCACTAACGTTTATGATCCTTGGGACCTGTATAATGTCAACACACCTCGGCCAAGAAATAATCAGTCCGAGTCCTCGGCGCCGTCGGCGAGGTCGTCGCCCCCCATGGCATTCCCATAAGCTGCCAGCGCCCGCTCGAACGCCAGGTTCCTCCGCCTGGCCACCGCCTCGCCCACCTCCCGCATCTCCAGGGGCACCTTGGACAGCATCATGCGGGAGAGGGCCTCGCTGGACTAGGCCGACTTTTGAAGGTTGCGCTTGGCGAGACCTGGTTCGAGGACGAAAACGGTCCGTCAGCGCCCCCCCTTTTTTTTACTCTCCCCTTCCTTTTTTTTCACGTCGTGAGATATAACAAGAGAGTGATTAAAAGAGGGGAAAAAAAAAACCAACCGCCGACGTGCAGCTTGTCCTTGAGATAGCCCTGGCAGCCGATGAGGTGGTCGACCTGCTCCTCGGACAGCGCGACGATGTGCGTCATCTGCGCCATCATGCGCCTGCTCTGCACAGGGGTGGGATCGGTGCCCAAAGAAAAACCGTTGTGACAGCCCATATTAGTCCGGGCTGGAATGTTCCCGAGCACGCCACCAAAGGGGGGATTGGTTGGTCATAAAACACCCACGTCGTATTCCTTGACAGCCTTGTCCATGGTGGACGACATGGACTGGGACTTGCGGGCCAGCTTGACGGCGTCGCCCATCCTCATCTTGTCACCCTTGGCCGCGATCTTATTGGCCTTGCCCAGCTTGCGCTCCAGCGCGTCGAGGTTGGTCTGGACCTTCTCCATGACTGTTGTAGAGGCTGGTGGTGATGAGGGTGGTGGTCCTCTGTATTGCCTCGCATCTTCAGAGGAGAGTTGATAACGTCTCGACTTTGGATCGCTAAACTCGCCGCCCATGGGAGCTCGTTATGTAGATATTCCAACTAGGAGCCATGGGCAGCAGCATTCTCATAGAATTCCACTGGGATGTAGGCAGATAGGTACAGCAATGGTAGCACAGATGGTTCATAAATAGCTGACTTTGGCGCTGCGGCAAAGCTGCATCGGTCCGAGGGCATGTTCGTCTGTGTTGTGTTTGGAAAGCAGGTCCATCTAACAAGTCATTAGTGATCCGGCTCCTACAGCTTTTCAGTTGGAGGGGATCTTCTTTACCCAAAAAAGGAACTTGCAAGGGAGAACTAGAGGAGGGGCCGGACAGCGTTGGATACAGAATCGCCTATTTATAGATGTGGGAAGAGATCTGCGCACCCTTCGCATCCAGAGATGAGCCTGTTGGACATCAGGCGGCCTGTAAGCCAAACCAGGCGAAGGCCAGCAGTTGGTTCTCCATCAGCCCTTGCCTCGGAGGATATTGTTTTACAACCTGTCTTTTAAGGACCAACAGGCCAGCCATCTCTAGAAGCGCCTTCGCTACTACTTCTAGTACTTCCTTGTCCCGGCGAGCAAGCAGCCCACATGGCGACGCGCGTCCACAGTGCCTCCCTAGCTGCCGCGGGCGGATACCGGGAGCTGCCATACCACTCCCCTGCCACTGGCGCATGTGTTACGTTTCTGTCAAGCTGATGGGACGATGTCCATGCCGTCAATGTCCCATGTTCAGCAAGCTTTTTCTTTCTTTCAGCAAACACCGAAAGCCGCAGGATGCGATCCTAGGCCTGGACGAGGGGGCCATGTGTCCCCGAAATCGAGTTTGCCGATGGGCCTTTCCCACCGTTCGACACCCTGCCCCGTCACCAACAAGCTGCCGGGCTCGGTTCCGCCTGCGCTCTCGGTCTGCACCACTGGTGCGGAGATATTTTGAGTCTTGCACATTTTGCCAGTCCTGTGTGGGATTGTATGGGCACCTATGATGCGTCTGATCAAGATGCGTTCGTTGTCTGAGTCCAAAGTGGTTTCCGAGTCTTCAAATGTTACCAAAAAAAGTGCCCATTTCCGGAAGCACCGAAGCGAATTTGCCGTCACAATCGCCTAGTACGGAAACATGCGAGAATCAACTAGCACTCAGGTGGGTGCCAGGCAGCCCTTGGGGAATTCTCTGCCTTGGTTATTTTGCTATTCTTTTATCTTGAGCTGTTCGTATCTTTCTAGGCGAGTGGGACCGCAACAGCCGTAGAGACAACAAATACATATGAGTGTCCACTTAGTTCAGATTGTGCTAAAGAAGCCTCAAAGTCGCAATCAAGCCAGTCGGATAAATCTGTCTCTCACCCATCGAAAACCCGAAACGAACCGTAAAGGTAAGGGACACGAGATGAAGACAAGAATAAAAAAAAACAAGATTGATTTGTCATGATTCGGACCCTGTGCCCTGATGACCAACAAGCAAGCAAAATAGTGAAAAAAAAAGAGGCGAAAATACCTGCCTCCAAGAGAGCCACCAGGTCGACAGTACGCCATCGCTCTCGACCGCTAGCAAGGCAACAGCAACGCCACTGCACCAAACAAAACGCCACGAATTCCCATTCATCTTTGATATTCGTCTCAAGGCCGTACAATGTGAAATTAGCAACTGCCCTAGGTCGCTCATGGCTGCCCGTTGGCATCTCCGCTGATCGGGGTTGGAGCTATCCTTCTCTTCTTGGGCTCCTTGCTGCTGCTGCCTTCCTTGTCGCTCTCGCTCATGTCCCGCTTCATACCGCTGCTTCCGGAGGCGGTATTGCTGCCGACGGCGGTGCTTGCCGGAGTCTCGGGAGGCGTCGTCATCGGAACTCCTGTGACTTTGCCCGAATTTGTCGCCGCGATGCTCGGCACGCTCCCTCCGATGAGGGTTGGATTGTTCATGACACTCGAGGAAGCCTGCGTCACCACCGATGACGTCGAGTTGGACCTGGCTGGCGAAGATGGTCGCACAACCATGGGTATGCCCGTCGTTGAAACAAACGATGCCGTCGTCACTGCCGGTGGCGATGGAGCCGCAAATGAGCTTGACGAGTTCCTGTGGTGGTGAGACGGCTGCGAGCCGCTGTTGGGGAAAGGCGAGGGCGGCGCAAACACCGATGTCGGCGTCGTCTGGCTCGATGGAGCCGGTGCCCCCTGCCTGAGCGAAACATCACCAGTGTAAACATGGCCCAGTTCGTTGGGTGAGAATGATAGTGTAGAACAGAAGCCGTCAGACGACGAGATGAGGAGGGTGAGCCCGTCTCTCGACCTGTTTTGCGGGTATCGAGTTAGTATCAGTTGGCTTGAGCCCTCCTAGCGACCTGGGCGCGTTTTGGAAGAAGCTCGGCGAAAGTAGCAAGTGAGTAAAAGATGAGGGAAACCTACCAGGCCAAGTCGGTGAATGTCGCGCAATGCAGGTTGCTGACAATACAGAGGGGAGTCTGCTGCTGCGTGTCGTACAGCAGAACCGAGTCCTGGGTGGCGACGGCATAGATCATCCTGTAGGGTAGAGCAAAAGTGGACTTGGGGCCAGGTGCCGCCGCCGGGGTGGCAGTGGCTGTCGGGGCCGTCTCCATATTGTGCGACTTGGATGGCGTAGTGTTTGACGGCTCGCTCACCACGGGTGGGGGAGGTGGTTCCATAACAGAGGAAGGTGCTGGTGATGGTTTGGAGATGGGCTCTGGGAGCGACGGGATCGGCTCCTCGGCCGACGAAGTGTCGATCGTGATGTGTTTTGTGACTGGAGGAGACTGTCTCAGCGTGTAAAATACGGGAGAGCACCTGACAGCCACTGATGGCTTTTTGTGGCCGGGCAGGTGGGCGATGGGTGGTCGGTTTATCCCTCCGCGCGAGTAGATGTAGACCGTGTTGATAACCTCGTACGATGGCTTGGAACCCTCAACCTGGTATTGGGTCTGATACTGACCCGCGGGCGTCAGCAGGAGGCTGCCATCGGGAGTGAAAGTAAGCCTCCTGAAGAAGGATGTTAGCGTCTCGTTGTGGTAGAGACTGGCGTTCCTCATGCCCAGGCTGGTGCTGGGCGGGTGCGGCTTGGGGGAGGGTTCCATGGGCATCACAGCCGGGAGGGGCATGGAAGGCGCCGGAGATACGGATCTCCTCGAAGAGAAAGACGACCTGCGGCTATGGCTGACAACGCTCGGTGGGTTCATGGGCAGAGCCATGGATGTGGGTGTGCCCGGTGCCGACGGCGCAGGCGAACCGATGGCGGCGGGGGTAGCAAAGTCGTTGAGCGCGGCAAGCTGAGCTCGGTGGCCAAACTCGGGCGGCGCTGGGCTGTTGGATGATATTCTGCGGGGAGGGAGGTCTGTCTTCATGTGGCTGGCCACCTTGGGAGGCTTGTCGTCGTGGCTACTCAGCGTATACTGGCCGTCCTTGGTCTTGAGAGAGTAGATATGGACGGAGCGATCTGACGACTGGGTCGCGATGAACTCATTGAGAGGATCCCACGTCACACCCTGGACGTAGTGACTATGTTCGGCGATTTGGCGGACAAGGCCACCTGCGCAATCGTAGTTTTAGCAGCGGTCCTAAAGACATGGGGCCCGGTAGACTCGTTGCATGCGCGGGTAGAAGGCATCTTACCAGTAGCAGCACTGTAGATCCTAGCGATATTGTCCATGCTCCCGACGATGAAGTGAGAGCTATCGGGCGACCATGCCAGGTCGTAGATCTCGGCGCCGGACGAGCGGCACATGTGCTTGGCGCGCCATGTTTCCTTGTCCTCGAGGCCCTCGGAGCCAAAGTTGGAGGGCAGATGGTTCTCGGCGGGAACCCAGAGGATGATGTTCCCGTCGTCGCCGGCCGAGGCCAGGAGCTCGCCTTTGGGAGCCCAGCGGACGACGTTGACTGCCTGTGTGTGTTTGGCGAGGGTGGAGAGATATTCGACCTTGCGGTTCTCGTCGTCCGCCTCTACTTTCCATATCTGCTCGGGCAGGACGTGGAAACATCAGCATGTGTTGGCAACCTAGGCTTGGCCGACATAGCCCCTGTGCGGTATGCGGGAGGTAGTAGAAACTAGTAGCACATACCCTGACATTGTTGTCACCTCCCGAGGTGGCCAGGCGGCCCTTGCCGGTGGGCTCGAAATGGGCAGAGTATATGGGGGCGGTCTGGTCATGCCAGTTGATGATCAATGGCGTGCTCTTCATCGTGGCACCTGGAGCGAGGACGGGCTATGCGGGTGCGGACGGTTGTGACCATGCGGAGGTGTGTTTGCATTGACGGACCAAAGGCGGCGGGAGGCAGGCTGCGGAGCTGGGGAGGAGTGGTAGAGGCCGTCGTCGTCGTCCTTGTCGCTGTCGAGGGCGCGGGTACGGGGTAGGTCGAGTGCGGGTAGGGCAGGCTGGAGAGCCGAGCAGGTCGAGGTGATTGGCTCCGTAGAGACGTCCCGACGGTAGGTGGTAGGTAAGCTGAGCTGAGCTGAGCTTCGGATGCGGGTCGGTCCTTGACTGATGATGGCGACGGCGGATTGAGATGGAGACGGAGGTAATTGGTGGACAATGAATGGGATGATTGACGATTGTACCTTTTTCCTCAACACGGGGTAAATAGAAGGCGGCAGAAGTCAGAAGTGCCCGGTCAGCTGGGCCAGCTCGGCTGGGTGCAATCAATCAATCCGTGCCGGCAGGTGCAAGGGAGAAGCCCAAAACAAGGCGACACTTGCAGGTGCTGCTTCTGAAGGCGCTCCTGCTTCTGAAGCTTACTTGGTGCTGCCTTGTGCGGCACGAGGATCCTGGCGGCGCGATTGGTCCAGCGGTTGGCAGGCGGAGGTGCTGCTGAGGTGTTGAGTGGGGACGGCCCTGTTGTGCCTGTGTCGGTGGGGTCTGGCGAGGGATGGAGCTTCTTCTGGGCCGTCTCAGTCGGGGGTTGTCTGCCCGCAGTGGAATGCAGCTGCAAGCAATCGTGATGGACACACACATGGCAACAAAGCGAATGGATCAATGAAGGACAGCGTGTGCACCAGCGTAGGGCTACCCGCACTGCCGTATCGGCAGCTGCCGGCTCATCCGAGTGGAGAAGCAGGCCTTGCCGTTGTCTGGCAGTCAATTGGAGGCAAACAGAAAAGACCGCAGTTGGCAACGGATTTCATTTCCGTGGCCGCCAACATGCCTCAGTTGGCGACAAGGTTTAGCCCCTCTCACCTCTCACCTCTCAAATCCCGTCCCTCGATCAGATCGGGGGCGGTCCCATTGTTTCCCATCTGCTGGCAGAAGCCAGAAGCAAGAGAGGTGGTGGCAAGCACACCGCCCGCCGTTATCCCAGCCAGCGTTTCGCCTACTCTAAACTAACAGAAGCAAAAACGAGATTGACTCTGCGGAACAGGGCGGGCAGCCAATCACGGCGCCGAGCACACGCCAACCCGCCTGACAGGTTTGATCTGACGGCCCCCGGACGACATGGGAAGTGTGACCAAGGAGCAGTGGTGCGGGCAGAGGCGCAGGCAGGACGTTGCTGCAACCCAAGCGGTTGATGTCTGATTGATATCCGATATGCGGTCATATCACGATGGAATATCTGCAAGAGCCAAGAGCCTCAGAGAGAGCGGCTGGTACGACAAGGTAGCCCGCTACGACATTGCAAATAGGAGGTGGTCAGACGGCCCGCAGTGACCAGTCAGAACCTACATGTGCCCCAGTGCCTCAGTGCCTCAGGCGCCAGCCAACGCTAGCTGCTGCAAGCACAAAGCGTCTAACCTGAAGGTGCAGACATATCTGCCTGTATCTACCTATATCTGCGCCCATTATGCCTTGGTTCACTTTGACCCATCTGTTTGGCTCTGGTCTGGTCGTGTCTATCAGGTAGGCAGGGATACCAACCGAGGCGAGAGATCCAAGGTCGTTTGGGCCCAGAGGCTCGGCATTTTTGTGGGCGATGTCCCCTGTCTTGGCCGTCGATGGTCGATGCTAGGTGCACAGGACTCAATGACTTGCCGATTCGGGAATCCGCGGAGAACACCCGCAGCTGCCGGGAATGGGCGGCGGCGAGGGGGGGCCAAGCGGTGTACCGTGGGCACGCGCGCGGTGGATGTGTCAAGTGCTGACACGGACGGCAAGACGAGGCCAGGCTGCACCGCAGGTTATGTATGAAGGATATTGTCCCAGGCACGCGCAGTGTTTCGTTTGCGGGAGTGGCTCTCGGGGCCATCCCGAGACGGACTGCCTCAGGTGCAGGCATCGGCAGCCTGGGCCGTGTTGCAGCCATGGCCGGACACCAGGCACCGACCCTGGTGGGCGTCTGGTGTCGGCCGCTTGGGCAACGGTGTCGGGGGGTTGATTACTCCGTGTGCCTAACCCTGATAGGTAGGTACGGTAGGAGGGTAGTTTAGGCAAGGCACCTACCCCCCTATCGGGGCCGGGTACTCTATCAGGGCCGGGTACTCTATCAGGGCCGGGCATGTGGGCGACGGCGGGTGGGGGGTGTGTGACGGATCCGTTCGTTATCAGGCCCAGAGCTTGTTTCCGGGCTGGGTGATGCCAGGCGCGCGTCTGCTCGACTTCCATTGATCCTCGGATCCGTGCCGCACCACCGCCCTCGTACCAAGACGGGACCCGCTCGCCGACCGTGTTGGTTGGCAGCACCTCAATCCCAAGCGGCGGGAGCTGGGGTTCCCCAGCGGGACTGCCACAACAGGGCCCAGCATTGGAAGCTATCCTCAATGCCAATCTAGTGAGAAACTGCGTGATAATCGCGCTTGGCTCTGCATCTGGCCGTGGAATTTTGCTCTCGATGCCGACCTGGACCAACCCTGCGAGGCGAGCCAAAAGTCCGAGAGGGCTCGCTCGCGGACCGATGTGGCAGCCCACTGCAGCCCAGGTGCCTGTAAGGTTCTGCAAAGCGTACCTATGCCTATGTGAGCCACATTACACAGTCGCACCTGCCCAATGCATGCATACGCACACGCCCCGAGCCCTTGGTGGCTGTCACCGCCCACACGCACCCACACCCACAAACCACATGAACCACACACCGCTGCCGCATGGAAATGGTGAGTGCGCGACGCAAAAGACAAGACACATACCAGCCCGAACCGTCAAGGTTAGGGGGCCATATACCAGCTCCCCGGCGCCGTTGTCCCACCCGTTCCCACCGCCTGCACCGCCCCCGGGTGAAGCGAAGTGGGGTTGAGCATAGAAATAACCAGTCTGTAGGTCCAGGCTGGAGATTGCCAGGTGGGAGGTGGTCAGCGCTGCTGGCCCTGCTGAAGCTTTTCCGCCCGACGCGATGGCTGCTGCACCTCAATCCCCCCTTTCGGCGGCTGCTGCGCAAGGCCATCGCTAGATGCTGCAATGGAACCATGCAGGCGAGATGTGGGTTGAGGTTAACTGAGAAAAGGCTGGCCGGTGGCTGCAGGGAGGGTCGTGTCGAGGCGACGCCAGGCCCCGGCAATTTCCATGACATCCATTTCATTCACCTCTCTTTTCGCCGCATGAGTCAACGCGGTTCCCAAGCGGGGGGTTTGGATCTGACGCCCCCGTCGCAAGGTGACGCCGGGAGGAGGCGACTCGACAAGAAACGTGGAATTCTGAAGAGTACGCCGGGGGTGTTGGCTGCGGAAATAACATCCCAATACCGTAAGCTCGGGAGCCGAGGAGTCCAGCCTCTAGCATTTATCTATCTCTCCAGCCCCGTCCCTTCAAATTTTCCTCGGAGTCTCCCTTTTCAGGTCTTGTTATCATTTTTTCTTCTTCTGTTTTCCCCTCGACTCCAGTGCAAGGCCACAGGCGATACCACATCTTTTTGGGCCAGGCTGCCTCGCCAGACCGCAAGGTCAGATTTGGGATTCCTTGATTTGAAAGCAGGACTAAACCCCGAGCCGAGATCCGGAGGGTCCATCAAGGGTATAAGAGAGGACGGGCTAGAACCGCGCAGCCAACCAAAAGGCAGGGGGAAAAATACAGAATTTTTGGGTTCGAAAAACAAAAGAAAAAAGAAGAAAAAGAAAAAACTCCCACGAACGACCGTGGATTTGCTTGTCTCCAGCCTGCGGCCAAGACAATCGCGCCCGCTCCTCGAGGCAAGCCTCTGCTTGCGGCCATGCGAGATGCCCCCATGCTAGCGGGTGTCGCCACGGGCTTGGCACTCATCGGCCTGAGCTCCGTCCCGGCCGTCTCACGCGTGCTGCTCCGACTTGGCAAGCGGGAAAAGCCCCAGGATTCGTACGAGGATGGTGACGGCAAGAGCACTCCCGAGGCCGTCCAGGGGTACTCCAACAAGTTGTCCAAGTTCCTCATCCTCTTTTTCGACAGCATCGGCCTCGCAACCTCCCTCACTGTCGCCATCCTCGTGACCAGGGGTCTGAGCAGCGCACACGGCCTCGCCGTTGAAAACTGGCTCGATGTTGCCGCCTGGGGCCTTCTGCTGGTCCAGGGCATCGGCATCGCCTCCACCAGGAACTCGGTGCAGGCCTACGACCTCGGAATCTACTCGTTCCTGTCGTGCATCATCCTGGCCGCCAGCCTCGTCGTCCAGGCTACCGGCGTCGCCGAGTACCTGGTCCGCCACGAGCCGGCCATCTTCGCCTTCCGTGCCGTCGAGCTCGCGGCCGCTCTGGCCCTCGCCATCGCCAGCACCTCGATCCCGCGCCGGCCCGACGTCTACGATGCCGAGGGCCGCGTCGTCGACCGCATGTTCACCGTGTCTGCCTTCAGCCGTTACAACTTCAGTTGGCCCTCGAATGTGCTGACGCTGGCCACCCGCAAGAACAATCTGGACATGATCGACCTCGGCCGCCCCAACCAGTACACGCGCGCCAGGGAGGTCTCGGCCGACTGGAAGAGCCGCGGCTACACCTACCGCCTCTGGGTGTCCGTCGCCCGCGCCCACGCGCGCGGCTTCATCGTGCAGTGGGTGCTGACCTTTGTGACGTCGGTCCTCAACTTTGCGCCCCAGTGGGTCATTCTGCAGCTGCTCCGCACTCTCGAGAGTCGTGAGCCCGGCCAGAGCTACGGGCTCGACACCTGGGTTTGGGTCTTTTGGCTCGGCGCTGCCATCGTCGCTCAGAACTGGGTCGAGTCGTACGTCTTCTGGCTCTCCTGGGCCGAGCTCACCGTCCCCATCCGCGCCCAGCTCTCCTCCCTGATCTTTGAGAAGGCCATGCGCAGGAAGGATGTCAAGGGAGACGGCAAGTCGGGCAAGAAGGACGACAGTGCTACTGATGCGGCAGGTGCACCTGCCGAGGGGCCCAAGGAGGACGATGACGAGGAGGAGGCCCTAAAAAAGAGCAAGCAGAGCACTGTCAACCTCATCGGCGTTGACGCCAAGCGCGTCAGCGACTTTGCGGCATTCCAGAACCTGTTTCCCGGCAGTCTGTTCAAGCTCATCGTGTCGCTGGCTTTTCTGCTGAGCCTGATCGGATGGAAGCCACTCCTGGCCGGCTTCTCCACCATGATCGCCATCCTGCCCCTGAACATCGCGTCGTCCAAGAAGTACGCCGCAGCCCAAGACCGGTTGATGAAAGTGCGCGACGAGAAGATGGAGGTCGTGACCGAGGCGCTGCAGGGTATCCGGCAGATCAAGTTCTCGGCCCTGGAGCCGCAGTGGGAGAAGAAGGTGGAGGGCGTGCGGTCCCGCGAGCTCAAGGCCGTCTGGAAGGTGTTCCTGGCCGACACGGTCCTGATCGGCTGCTGGGTCACGAGCCCCGTCATGTTGTCGGCCGTGGCTCTGGCAGCATACGCCTACTTCAACGGCGAGCTAACGCCCTCGGTTGCCTTTGTGTCTATTGGCGTGTTCAAGGCACTAGAGATGACGCTCTCGGTCGTCCCCGAGCTGACGACGGATCTCCTGGACGCCTGGGTCTCGATCAACCGTATCGAAGAGTACCTCAACAGCCCCGACATCAAGAGCGATGCCAAGCAGTCGGACGACATCACGCTGGACCGGGCATCGATCGCGTGGCCTTCGGACGAGAAGCTGGGTGAGGACGAGCGCTTCGTGCTGCGCGACGTTAGCCTCACCTTCCCGCGCGGCGAGCTGTCTGTCATCTCGGGCAAGACCGGCACCGGCAAGAGCCTGATGCTGGCGGCCATCCTGGGAGAGGTCGACCTGCTGGCCGGCGACCTGTACCTGCCCCGGGCGCCGCCGCTGCACGAGCGCCACGACAAGAAGGCGACCAAGGCCGACTGGATCATCCCCAACTCGATCGCGTACGTGGCGCAGATCCCGTGGATCGAGAACGCGAGCATCCGCGACAACATCCTGTTCGGGCTTCCGTTGGACGAGGACCGCTACCGGACCACGGTCGAGGTGTGCGCGCTCAAGAAGGACCTCGAGATGCTGTCGGACGGCGAGAACACCGAGATCGGCGCCAACGGCATCAACCTCAGCGGCGGGCAGAAGTGGCGCGTCACGCTGGCGCGGGCCATGTACAGCCGGGCCGGGATCCTGGTCATGGACGACATCTTCAGCGCCGTCGACGCGCACGTGGGCCGCCACATCTTCGAGAAGTGCCTGACGGGCGAGCTGGCTGCGGGCCGCACGCGCATCCTGGTGACGCATCACGTCGGCCTGTGCGAGCCCAGGACCAAGTTCCTGGTCGAGCTCGGCGAGGGCCGCGTGCTGAACTCGGGCCTCGTGTCGGAGCTGCAGGAGGACGGGACGCTGGCGCAGATCAAGAGCCACGAACAGGGAGCGGCGGACGAGCCCGAGACGGAGAGTCGTACCGCCGTCACCACGGCCGTCAACTCGGACGACGGTGGGGGCGAGGACGAGGAGCACGTCGACGGCAACACCCTCAAGCGCGTCACGTCCAAGGCGGTGGCCCGCAAGTTTGTCGAGGAGGAGGGTCGCGAGAAGGGCGCGGTCCGCCGCCAGATCTACGCCACGTACCTGCGCGATAGCGGCGGCCTCGTCTTCTGGGCCCTGGCCATGGCCATCTTTGTTGCCAACCAGTCGCTGAACCTCGGTCGCTCGTGGTGGCTCAAGGTCTGGACGGGCGCCGACAGTGACCGGGCCATGGGGTCCGGCGCCAACATGAGCAGCAGCGGCGGCACCTTTTCCGGGCTCGGCCTCTCGGGCTACGGCCACGTGGGGGCGGCGTCGTCGTCGCCGGCGTACGGCTACGGCGTGCACTCGCAGCACTTGGCCTTTGCGCAACCCGTCTCGTTTGTCACTCCCGCTGGTGCCTCGCCCTCGCCCGACGACGGGGCAGGCCACAGCCTCAACTACTACCTCGGCATCTACGTGGCGCTCGCGCTGTCGACGTCGGTCATCGGCACCTTCAAGTTCTTCTACATCTACCTCGGCTCCATCAGGGCAAGCAAGCTGCTCTTCCGCAAGATGAACTTTGCCATCCTTCACGCGCCGCTGCGCTGGCTCGACACGGTGCCGGTCGGGCGCGTGCTCAACCGCTTCACGTCCGACTTCAACATCATCGACTCCAACCTGGCCAACTCGGTCAGCTTCGGGGCCAACTCGTTCCTGGGCCTGTGGGTCGTCATCGTCGCGGGCGTCTTCGTGTCGCCGCTCGTCGTCTTGTTCGCGCTCGCGCTGCTCGTCGTGTGCGGCCACTACGCGCTCCGCTACTTGAGCGGCGCGCGCCCCGTCAAGCGGCTCGAGAGCAACACCAAGTCGCCCGTGTTCGAGCAGTTCTCGTCTGCGCTCACGGGCGTGGCCACCATCCGCGGCTTCGACAAGGCCCAGGTCTACATCGAGCGCATGTACCGGCGCATCGACGACTACTCGGCCGCCACCTGGCACCTCTGGCTCTTCAACCGCTGGATGGGCTGGCGCATGGCCCTCGTAGGCTCGCTCTACGCCGTCTTCGTGGCCGTGCTGGTGCTGCTGACGCCCGGCATCGACTCGTCCAAGGCCGGCTTCGCCCTCGCCTTTTCGCTCGAGTTTGCAAACTCGGTCATGTGGACCATCCGCCTCTACGCAAACGTCGAGCTCAACATGAACGCCGTCGAGCGCATCGTCGAGTACGCCGAGCTGCCGACCGAGACCCAGGAGGGCGAGCGCGCGCCCGCCGCCTGGCCGACAAAGGGCCGCATCGAGGTCGAGGACCTGGTCGTCGGCTACGCCCCGGACCTGCCGCCCGTGCTCAAGGGGCTCAGCTTCGCCGTCGAGGGCGGCCAGCGCGTCGGCGTCGTCGGCCGCACGGGCGCCGGCAAGTCGTCCCTCACCCTGGCCCTGTTCCGCTTCCTCGAGGCCCGCTCCGGGAGCGTGCACATTGACGGCCTTGACATTTCCAAGATCCGGCTGCACGACTTGCGGTCTCGCCTGGCCATCATCCCTCAGGTGAGTTCTTTTTTTTCTCTTTCTTTCTTCTCGTTCTCCTAACATGGGAGCTTCGTGACCCTAACATCAAAGCAGGACCCCGTACTCTTTTCCGGAACCGTCAGGTCCAACCTCGACCCGTTCAGCAACCACACCGACGCCGAGCTCCGCGACAGCCTGCACCGCGTCCACCTCGTCTCGACCGATGGCTCGGGCCAGACCTCGCCCACGGCTCCGAGCCACCCGGAGCAGTCAACCGCGGCCGCGGCCGCGTCATCCTCGTCATCAACCACGGGCAGCAACAACAGCAACGCCAAAAACACCAACATGTTCGACAACCTCGACTCGCCCGTGTCCGAGGGCGGCCTGAACCTCTCGCAAGGGCAGCGGCAGCTCCTCTGCCTCGCGCGCGCCATCGTGTCCCGACCCCGCGTCATGGTGCTCGACGAGGCCACGTCGGCCGTCGACATGCACACGGACGCGCTCATCCAGCGCAGCATCCGCGAGGAGTTCACCGACGCCTCCCTCGTCGTCATCGCGCACCGCCTCAGCACCATTGCCGACTTTGACCGCATCCTGGTCCTGAGCGACGGCGCCGTCGCGGAGTTTGGCACCCCGCGCGAGCTGTGGGACAAGGGGGTGCAGGAGGGCGTGTTTAGGGCCATGTGCGAGGAGAGCGGGGAGAGGGATAAGCTGAGGGATGTGGTGTTTGGCGCTAGGAGTTGAGAGGGATGGGGGATGGGGATGGGGATGGGGACGTGATGTAGATGGTGTGCGTCCTGGATGCTACATATGGGTGTGTTGTCTTTCCGGCTTTCTCGCCGTTTCTCTCGTCTTCTGGTACGTTGTATCACGCTTCACATTTGGGTTAGCTACAATGTTGGCTACCGGATATTTCCTTTTATTCGGTTGCGTTTGCATACAGCCGTTACAAGTTAAAAAGTTATTTCCCGAATCTCCCCATCCACTCGTGTATTTCACGCACGCCGCGCCATATCGTGCCCTTTCTAGCAATCCGCCCAGGGAATCGGTAACGTGATGCTCAATACTAGTTCCGCCGAGATGGTAAGTAACGACTAGCCTCGAACGAGCCGATTTGCCTCTGTTAACAATACGGATTTGGCCCGGAGCTTCAAGTTTGTCAGGTTGTGTTGGATTCATCACCCCTGATGTCCGATAGCACTTGTCCATGGCGGAGAGTTGCGAGGACATTGAAAGCAACTATGGCCTTGTTGGCAAGCTTGGGCCAAATCCCCCCCACGCCCACCACAAAAATAGATGGCAGCCCCACCCAACATCAAAAAAGGTTGCTAGAGAAATAACAATAGGAATAAGATAGGAATAACAAACGGAAAAGCTCATGACATTAATAATTTCAACACCTTGAACCTGTGGGACTGCCATCTTTTTTGTGGTGGGCATGTCTGCATAACCAGCATCACAACGCCATTACACCACCACCATAACGGCAGAGTGGGCGGTGGTGGTGAGGTAGCCTGATCGTCCGGGCGAGGAACCCATCACTTTACCCTTTGCACATCAGGAACCGATCAACTCGACGGCGTCTGGGCTGCTGGTAGAGATGGTCAAGACAGACCGTCATGTTATGAATCCAAGGCTTTTTTTTGTCTGGTGCGAGATACTTGATGAAATAGCATTAAGTCATAACGTGATATTTTGCTCTACATTCATAAATGGCCTCATTTTTATATGCCCGTCTTGGTATTTCTCTTTACCTTCATAAGCCCGTCTGTCATAAATTCATTTCCCCCCTCCGTAATGATTTCCAAACCCCCCC
>NW_008804548.1:2736031-2833742 GCF_000145635.1 Gaeumannomyces tritici R3-111a-1 | reverse complement strand
CCCCACCCCCCCCCCGCCAGATTCAAGGCACCGGCAGCCGCAGCTCCTCCCTCCCGCGCACCTCGACAAAGGCCTCGCGGCCGCGGTACGCGTAGCGCACCTGCAGCACCTTTGTGCGCAGCGGGGCCGGGTCCCAGAAGCCGAGCAGCCTACTCTTGCGCAGGCCGGCGGGGATCAGGAGCGAGCCGGGCGCCTCGTCGTCGTCGTCGCCGCCCTGCACGAGCGCCGCCACCGCCACCACCACGTCGGCCACCTCGTGGTCCGGGTCGAAGGGGGTGGGCCGCTGCTTGCGGGACGGAGGCGCCGCCGACGCGAGCAGGGCGTCGTCCGACTCCACGTCCGGGACGCCGTACTTGGCCGCCAGGATCACGAGGCCGCCGCGCTGCCGCTCGGCCTGCTGCCGCGCCTGCGCGCCCACCGCCAGCAGCGCCGTCAGTTCGTCCGCCTCGGCGCGCCGGCGCGCCACGTGGTCGGCCAGCTCGTCCCTGGTCATGGAGAGCGCCGCGCGCTTCTTGTCGGCCTCGCGCGCCGCCGCCACCCGCCCGGCCCTGCTGCAGAGCCGGGCCAGGTCCAGGGCTGCGAGACCCAGCATGGGCACGAGGACGGACCAGAAGGCCAGGCGTGGCGTCACGAACGACACCCCGCCGGGAACTCCGCCCCCGCCGGCCGAGGGGTTGGTGCGCAGGAGCACCGGGAGCCTGAAGCGCTGGGCCAGCCGCGACCAGTACAGGTTAAGGTGAAAGCTCGAAAGGCTAAGGCCAACCTCGAAGCCGAAACTAGACCGGGCGCCGACCCGGCGGAGGGCGCGGAATGCAACGCAACCCCCATAAATGGAGCCCAGATTCAGGGGGTAGGTCGTGGCGGCCGGCGGTGTGCAGAGCTCCATTTCCATGTGGTAGGCCTTCGGGTCGAACGGCAGCATGGAGGTGACGGCCCGGGGAAGCGCCGACACCAGCTCGAGGCCATAACGTAGGTAACCAGTTGCATATCCTGGCGTGGCTGCCGCAGACACCGCCCAGGAACCCCTGCTCGAGCCAGGGCCACCGGCACCAGCCGCATCGGCCGCCTCAATGTCAAGACCCTTGAACCCCCGGTCGATGGGACCAGTAGCCGGCCGGCCGGTCGCTCCAAGCAGGCCCAACTCGCCTGGCGCCTGGCTGCTGTAACCAATCTCCACTGTCGGCGCCACGTAAGCCCGCAGAGCAGGCGACATGAGGAGGGCTTCGGGCAGGCCTCTGCCCCAGAGGCGATTCTTGGAAAATGTTCGCACGCCAGCACAAGTAGCAGCATCATCGCCCAGAAGCGAGCTCAGGAAGGAAAGCTCGCCGCTGTCGGCGCAGACGAAGGCGGTGCCGAAGCCGAGGCGACGCTGGACGGCAACGCCCGCCCTGGGCCGCCTCCACACCGATGAGAGCACCGGAGCCGTGACGAGGGCCTCGAAGTGGATGGGGTCTGCGCCATTCCCGTCGTCGAGCTCGATGGTGTGGGCCACCCGCGTGATCACGGCCGGTACCGGCAGAAGATCGAGCTCGTTCTCCACGACTAGGACCCGGGTCGGCTCGGGATCAGGAATGGTCAAAAGGTCATACGGGCTCCAGTCGTTATCGCGCAAGTGGGAATCGTACGGGTTGTCTAGTCGCTTTGGAAGGCGGACGAGCTCGTTTCTGAGCCCCACCGTCACCAGAGGAGAGATTTTGTTGATGAGGAGCTGTACCATGCGGTGCCGCGCAGGGGGCCCGGAGAACATGGGCTGGTAGCGGTCTGTCACGACCGCGGTGGGTATGTGGGAGACGTCCCCCAAAACACCATAGGAACACGCAGACACGGTCAGCTTGGGAGCAGCGAGAAGCAGTTCCGAGCCCGGCTCGTCATCGAGCAGAGTCAGAGACTCCAGCGCGACCGCGAGGAGACGGCCCAGCGCGGGGAGTGGGACGACGGTCGAGTGGCCAAGGGAAAAGTCCAGAGGCCTGACATCTGGAGGCGAAGGGCCCGTCAGCGACGCCAACGTCACAGAGGTCGCGTCCGCCCTGACGGCCAGATCGGTGGACGACTCGATCGAGGCCAGTAGCCGCCGCTTGCGTCTCAGCCGGAGCAGGCGCTGCGCCTCGACGGCCGAGGGGGGCACGTGATCGTCGTGGTCGTCGACGCCCACCAGCGAGGTCTCGCCGGCGCGCAGCGCCAGGTCCTCGAGGTACTCGGCGCGGCGCGACGGGTCGACGAGGGCCTCGCAGGCGGCCTGGGCGACCGTCAGGTAGGCGGCCGCCATCTCGCGAGACTCGTCCTCCTGCAGCTCGGCGTCCAGGAGGCGGAAGAGGCGGGCGTAGGCGGCGCGCACCTGGGCCGGCGACGGCTGGCCGTGGCGCGGCAGGCACAGCAGCTCGAACCAGTCGCGGCTCACGTAGCCCAGGGGCTCCTTCAGGAGGACGGCGACGGCCTGCTCGGCGGGGACGTCAACGACCACGTCGGGGTCATGGTGGGTGCGGGCGGTGGACATGAAAGATGAGGCATCGTCGATTTCAAAGAGGCTCCTTGTGGCGGCAAAGTTGTCGTTATCGTGAAGCGAGGGAGGCTGGTGCACCGACGGGCCGCGTTGAGGGACTGGGAGATACTGCTGCTGTTGCTGCTGCTGTTGCTGGTGGTGAGGGCGCTGTGAATGGCGGGTCGAGCGAGGGGGCGAGGGAGAGCGGGCCGACGAGGACGGCACTCGCTGTTCTCTCAGACTCTCCCTCGCCCGCCGCCGCGAGGAGCCGCCTCCAGAGCTTCGACTGTTGTCTGCCGGCATTGCCTTTTCCGAGCCAGGGCTTGCTGTGGGGGGGTGAAATATGAGGAACCTCGAACTGAAGCTCCTGATTGAGCTCCTGATGAAAAATTCGGGCTCAATGTTTACTAGCGACAGCTTCAGCTGCAGCAGCCCCCTCAGCCGTCATTGAGTGACGCGATCAGCCCCGCTGGTGGGACGACGAACCAGTTCCCCGGCAACTTGGGCTATAATCCTGCCGCAGCCGCTGGGGCAGTTTCGAATTATAGCCCCATGTGCTACGTGGCCAGGAAGTACCATTCTCGATACGGTGGTGGCACATGGCGGAGCTTTGTCATGATTGATGCATGTGCTTACCAGTCTGAGAGGCCCGATTAAACTCAACTGCTACATTATTCAGTAGCTGACAGCAGCCCAAACGAGCCCATATTAAACCGCCCTTCAACCTCAGCACAGCCGTCGAGTAATTCTTTACCGTCCATACCCGACGGACGAACCGCTTGAAAAGCACCAGAACCTCATCCACACTATGCACACACACAACCGACTCCTGACCCGCGTCGCATGAGGTTGGGGCGTTGCGTTGAATCATATTCATGGCTACGTGCGAATCCCCGCCTGTCGGCACGTCTCCGCGTGCCACGGCAAGGGAAAGGCGCATCTATGGATCTATTTATACAAGGCTGCGCGAATCTCTGCCAACCGCGCCCCTCAAAACTTGTAGACCTGGTCCTTGCTGTAGCCCAGCTCCTTGAGGATGCCCGAGACCTCGCCCTGGTCCTTGGGGCTGACCTTTGCGCCCGACACGGCCTTCATCATGCCCGGGGGCCCGCACACAAACACCTTGATGTTGTCCTCCTTAGGCTCGGGCAGCACCGTCTTGAGCAGCTCCTGCGTCACGAAGCCCTTGCCACCGGCCCAGCCCTTAGGCGGGTTGTCGAGCACGTAAAAGGCCCGGAAGCGCTGCGGGTACGTGTTCTCGAGCTCGGCGAGCTGCTGCTTGAGTAGTATGTCCTCCTCGGCGATGTTGCCGACCACGAGCGTCACCTTTGTCTTGTCGTCCGGGTTCTTGAAGATGGCGCGCATGAGCTGGTACATGGGCGTGATGCCCGTGCCGCCGGCGATGCACGCGATGTGCGGGTGCTTGTTGGCCGTCCAGCCGTACTTGGGCAGCGGGCCCTTGATGTCGAGGCGCTGGCCGGGCACGAGCTCGTGGATGTGCGTCGACATGGGGCCGCCCTCGTACTTTTTAACGAGAAGGTCCATGTAGCCCGTGGTGTCTAGAGTTTGCAAGTAAAAGAAGACACGATCAGCAAAGATGAATCCCGGGCCCCATCACAAAGAGACAGAGGACGCAAGAATGAAACGCACCCTCGTCGCTGATGGGCGTGTACGGCCTGATGACAGGCTTCTCGGCGCCGGCCGGCTTGAACTTCGTCAGCAGCGCGCTCGCGACCGTCATGCCCGAGACCATGTCGTTCTCGGGCAACTTGAAGCGCACGCGCTTGGTGTTGTGGTTGACGATCTCAACGTCCTCGACCAGCAGCGACACGAAGCCCTGGTCACCGCCCGTCAGCGCCTTCTTGGGCCCGCCGACCGCGGCCCCGGCGCCGACCTGCGAGGACGGGGAGGCGGCGGCGGCGGCGGCGGCGGCGGCGGCCTTTTGCGCTGGAGACGCCGCCGGCATGCCATTGCCGCCCCGGCCAAAGAGGTAGTAGCCGCCAAACGCGGCAAAGCCGATGGCGCCCGCCACCAGGGCGGGCGTCGTGGCGTTGCCGCCCGACGGGGGAGGCGGCGGGGGCGGGGGCGGCGTCGAGTCTGTGGCGTAGCGGCGCAGAGTCTGCTTCTTTAGGGGCTGGCAGGCCCGAGCGATGGGTCGGACGAACATGGCGAGCGTGTCTCGTAGCTCAATGGAGCTCGCTAGATGGTGGGAAAGAGAGTTAGGCGTTGGGTTTAGCGATGGGCCGACGATGCCGGGCTCGATGATTACCGCACCAGCCAACCAAGAGCTGGCGTGCTCGTGGGGGAGCTCCAGTCGAATTGGGGAATTGACAAATTGAGTTGCATGACGTAAATTTCACGTGAGCAAGCGTGTCCGCCAAGCCAAACTCCCACCAACTGTCCCCGAGGAGCGTGCGAGAGCCTCATTGCCTCCAGGGAACTAGCCTGGACGCCAAGTCGACCATCGAAACGAGAAAAAGGGGCACATGCATTTGTCAATTCCTTCCGTTGCATTCAAAACATCCCCATTCCGTCTCCAGAAATACTACTCCGCCTCGCCTTGTCCAGCAAACCAGCTCCGCCCCGCGCAGTCAGAGACCTTGAACATGAATGATCCTGCTTCACATGCCGCCATCTCGTCTCATCTCTCATATCTCTCCCGCCGTGCCAACAAAGGGGGAAACAGGACAACAACAAACAATTATACCTCACCACAATCGAGATGCATGCTCCGCTCCTTGGAAAATCCGAAACCCAGAATTCGTAAAGTCATGTGGGAAAATATGTCAAGACGAAAAGAAACGCTACGCCACCCTCGTAGCCCTCTTGCAAATATTGTTCCGCCAGAACTTTGCCATGATCGTCGTCCTCTTCCCGCCGCGGCAGCAGGGAGTAACTGCTCAAAAAAATTCAGACCGCCAGCCTCGGAGCCTTGCGGAACCAGGCTGCGGTCGTAAAGAAAGTGCTCCTCAAACCAAACCGTAGGCGAACAATGGGAGATGCAGAGAAAACGGATATACAGCAAAATAAAAAAAGAACCAAATGAAGCGCCAGTCGTGGACTAATGGTACAAAGTAGCGTGATAGATCATTTTCAATCTTTCTGCTTTCCTCTTCGTTTTCATCGTTGCGGTATGCCGTCATTCTTTCGGCGTCTAGGATTGTCGTCTGTCATGCCGCCGAGACTCGAGGTGCCGACAGCTTGTAGTAACCGTGGCTCAGGGCGCGTGGTCACCGGCTCTCGCGTTTTCCCCTTTCCTTGACCGTGGTCTCGGCCGACACTGGAGACTCTAGCCGCGCGCCAGGGAGTATCGGAAGACTGTCCGTCTGCTTCCTTGGCTGAACGTCCTGGCTACCGCGGCGCATCGGGCCCACATCCTGGTGAAACAGTAGCGTCGGCGTGTTGGCCTGGCTCCCACCGCGTTGCCCATGATAGTGTACGACCTGTGGCGGCGTCTGTCCGGCCTGTGTTCCTAGGAGATGCTGTGGATACGGGTCCAGATCCTTGCTGGACGTTGAGAATGTCGACACCACGGGTTGGTGATATCCGTTTGACGCGTTGCTTGGCGTCGACGAGTGTCCCGGGGCCTGGCCCTGTGCTGGGCTCGGGCTGGGGCCTTGGGGCTGCGCCTTGAGCGTATCCTGGGGCCCCTGCCCTTGTGGGAGGCTGGCGCTTTGGGCGTTCTGGTGCTCCGTCTGTGTGGGAGTGCCCGAATCGTTGGGGCTTGCGTTACCCTCGGGCGCGGCCTGGCCCGTTAGGCTCGTCATTCCGCCTTCGATTTCGCGCAGCAGCCGCACGTACTCTTCGGGCACGAGCCCGCTCTCCTGTGTCTTTGGGTCCATGGCCACCAGCCAGCCTTGGCCGTGCCTGTACGATACCCATATTATCTGGCCTTCCACCAGCGGCAGCTCGTTCTCGTTTTCGCGGGCAAAGTCGAAGAGCGCCACCGCCTTGCCGTGCATTTCCTCATCTGGCGAGGTGATTGTGAATTGGTAGTCCCGCGAATATCTGGACTCGTCTGTCCTGCCAAACGCGGGGGACGATGGCGAGCTGGACCCGTCCGATCGTGAGTCATAGCCGGCGTCGTGCTCGGCGTACTGGCGGGGCTGTTGGTCACCCATCTGGTAGCCGCCAGCATTGTCCACGTCGCCAGGCTGATCCGGCGGATACGTCACGTACTCGCCTCCGGGGCCATTGGCCTCGTCTCCCTGGTTTACATAGTACGTTTCGCCGCCGTCGCCGCCAGTACCGACGTAGTAGCCTCTCTGCCCGTCGAAGTTGTCAGGATTGAGGACGCTCGAGCCATCCGATTCCTCTCTCGACCCCTTGGCCCTGTGACCCAGACCGCCTCCTGACTTCAACATGCTGCCTGTTGATGACTTGTGCTTGCGATGGCGCGAGCTCACGACCGGGCTCTGAAGGTCCTCGTCCTCGCTCCAGGGGGGACCGTCGCCAAGGAGCATTGGTGCCAGATCGCCGGCCTTTCCGAAGCCTTCAGTCCAGGAGCCGCCGTCCCAGTTCAGCTTGCTCTCCCAAGGCACAGGTGGGTCCGACAGCCTCCGGTTATACTCGCTAGCCGGGGTGGTCATGCCCGAGGGCGGGCGCGAGGGCTCGGGCGGGGGCCCATAGTGCATTGGGTGGCCAGAAGGGTAGGCGAAGTCGCGCACAAGGGCGTATGGCAGGCTCGATGGGTAGATGGGAAAGATGTGAGACGGCGGGCGGGAGCGCGAGGGTATGGACCCAGCCGAGTACTGGGAGAGTCGGTTCCGCGATGCGTATGACATTGGCCTCGGCAGGGTGCTTCTCCGGGATGGCGTTGGTGCTGCTGGAGGGGAGGTTATTAGGGGGTGTAGGGAGGGGTGGTTTGGATTCTGGGTTGGACTCGTCGCCGACGGCGATGCGACAACCGGGGGTGAGGTGGCCGGGGACGAACCACTTTGCGACATGACTGCCGTCATTTTGAGCGGTCGCCGCGGGGGAAAAGGGGACGGCCAGCCCGCTTGCGCTCCGCAGGCTCTTTGTGTTGTGGCGAGAGGTGTGTAGGTAGATAGGTAGTCAGGGGGGTTTTGTACAGGGCGGCGAGCGCGGTTACTCGAGACCAACTAGCAAAACTGTCAATCGCGCGCGCGGCTTTTTCAGAATGCTCTGAGTAGGCCAATTCAGGCTATCGAAGGGGTGGATTGTCGGGGTGGCGGCGGACGGGCGACAACAACAAAAGAGGGCTGAGGCGGAGGTGCAGCGTCGGAAGACCGGAACAGGGTGTGTCCCTCGAGCGATGGAGCGAAGTAGGTAGCCAGAAAGCAAGAGAACCAGGCAGAGGCGGCAGATAGCAAGTGGCGGGCAGCCGGGTAGGTAGAGCGAGAGAGGCTTCGCGGAAGCGTCGTTGTGGAGGAGGAGGAGGCTAGCTAGCGGGCGAGAAGCGATGCGGTGCGGTGCAAATTTGCGAAAACCTGTCAGGCGCCGAGGGGGGAAGCCTGTACGTAGCGATGGAGTCGCAAAGAGCGGCGGGTGTGGGGACTCTTGTCCAAAATCATGGGCTATTATTCCCGCTGATTATTGGGATGGGGGTGGGTGGATTTCTGGTTGCCGCAGGCGACGACCCCTCCCGTTGCGCACGCGCCTCGGGTCGTGAGACGATCGAGGTTATAGCGACAGAAGCCAGAAAGTTAAGTAAATAAGCGAGGGCAGCAGCAACGACAAGAGGGCAAGAGTTGAGCACGAGCGGGAGGGGGAAAAGGGACTGAGCCGGAGGTGTCAAGCAGAGTTGGCCACGACAGCACAGCGGCGGGCCAGGCAAGGTTGGTTGGTGGCTTGGGTGTTTGTCCTGGCAGCAGGCAGCCAGCGGTGGGTGTGCACGCCCACCAAAAAAATATGGCAGTCCCACCTTAGGTCAGGTACATAGGGGTACCTAAAGTAAGTACCTAAACCACAGAAGGCTACTAGCACAGGTCCCGGATGAAAGTTATTGATGTAGTGGACAATTCCTTTGAGGAATAGGAGCAGCAATAGCAAGAAAAACAAAACAAAAACAAAAATAGGAATGTCAACAGGAAGGAAAATAAGAATGGGAAAGCTCACATGGGAAAGCCCACACAGGAATCTCGCATAGGAAATCTCACAGAGGAAATCCCACGACACTAGCAATTTTAGTCTTTGGAACCTGGAGGGCCGCCATCTTTTTCTCTTGGTGGGCTTGGTTTGCTGCTGGTGTATGTGGTTTGGCAGCACAGGAGCTGAGAAAACAGCGGCCAGAGCAGCGGGGAAGCCAGCACGAGTTCTGGCCCCTGTCGGCCTGCTAGGGTCCTCTAGCCAGGTAGGCACAGTGGAGCCAGCGACCAAGGGGTGATTACAGCAAGACTCGGGGCTGTCCAGGCGGGGAATAAGCGCGCTCCTGCAGCTGCCACCCCCCTCCTTCTGACTGGTTGACGCCGTCAAGAGAGGGACGAGCCGGGCTGGAGGACCGACGGACACAAGAACCCTGCACGCCTGCGTCTGCACGCCGAGCGAGCTCGGACGGGCGATGGGCGATAGGCAATCAGCCCAGCGGACGGGCTGCCCGCCAGTGTTGGCGCAGACGGCTTGTTCCATCGGGTTGCCCACTGCTCTATGCGCACGTAGTGTGTAGGTTTGGTAGACAGCACGCGATACGGGGAATGTGGGATGTATCCAAAAGCCAGAAGAGGCTGGAAGCGAGGTGGCGGGCGGCCGTCAGTCAGGCCATTAACTGGAGATGCCCACACCGCACCGTTGTTGTCACTGCGGAGAGGATGCAGTGCAGCAACAAGCAGCAGCCTGCTGGAGGGGGGAACCCAACAGCTGGAATGGAACCCTGTGCAAATCACACCGTCTTGGCCGAGATGCCAGCCCTCGTTGCACAACACGGTGCAGGTGCAGTGCATGCCTTGACCCGGAGGCGTGACACAGAGCAGACCAGATGGGCGGGAGGACGACCGCGACCTGGGGTGCAACAAGACGAGATCTCATGGCAAACTTGCATTTGTGCGCTTGTCAGCTGCCGATTTGCAATTCTCATATGCCATGGTTCCCCGTCATAGCGCTCTAGGAAGGGTACCTATATACGTTAACGACGCCCGATATGAGCGTCTGATCACACACCAAGGCAGAGAGAGTTTGATGCTTGAATATCAAAGGGTCTAGAGGCGCTCGTCCGCGTCGTCTTGTTCCTTTTAGAGTTAACCATGCGGGCAGATGGTTGAACGCTCCCTTTCAGGGACCCCACGACGCATCAACAAGAACCACGCACCCTGGCTGTGATGCAACTTTTTTCTCTCTTTGTTTTTCTTTCTTTTTCGCCTTTTCTCTTCAGCAGCCGGGCGCTATTCTTCTCGGATCTTTGCTTTCTCTCCCTGCGATTGCGTACATTGGCTGTGTCGGTCTTCAGCACCAAGCTCAGGCTTCTCCAGCGTAGCCTCAACCCATTGTTTCTATTTCTGGAATGCAGCACCCTTTGCTCACCCTACCGCCTCCACCGACTCGATTGTTTCATCTTTGCATGCCCAGCGCCAAAAAGCAAACCCAACTCCTCGGTTGTCTGGACGGGGAGGAGCCGGCGCCTAGTCCGCATTGGGTAGCGGGCGGTCGAGCTGTCGCAATTCTCGACTGGGGCTGGGTACCAACGGAACAATTGATGGAGCTGGCTGCCCTCCACTGACTCCATGCCCTCCAGTTTATTTGCTAGTCCCTCGGCCAACTAGCCTTATGTTCCTCGCGCCATCGAGATGAAATTGGCGGCTGGGACCTGCACACGGGCTTTGATGTTTCCTCCGTGTTCCTCAGCAAAGGCACTGGGTTGGGCTCCAATTGGTAAAAGCCATGCCCTGTCCATTGAACCCTCCAGTTCACACGTGGCCGTCCCTCAGAGTACCTCAGCCTCTGGGCGGCTCCAATTTGGCTTTGTCGCTGTCTCGAGCCAATGGCGGAGGGCGATCCATGAGCACCAGGCACGACCCCGCTTGCTCGCACATGATTCGCTCAACCGAGCTTTGGTGCCCGCCCTACTGAAAAGCCACAGGACTTGCCGTGTGTCGTGCCTTGCGCGCTGTTCTTGTTTCTGGAACCGTGCAAACTTTGAACAAGACCATGGGACGCGCTGGCTATTCTCCCGCCTCCCCCTCGGCTCTCCAGCATGCGCACCATTAGCCCGAAAACGGAAGTAGGTCTGTCATTACCTCAAACGCAGACTTGAGCCCGTGGACCAGTCACGAATCGGAATTGAGCAGCCTCGCTTTTTTCCAGCACGAAACGCCGTTAGGCAGGTTGGTGGTATGCTTAATTTTCATTGATGTTGATTTTTGCGTGAAGCTGTGGCCTGCTTCTGCCGCGTTTTGCCCGAGACGCATTCCATGCTGCCTGGCCTGCCTGCCTACCGAACGAGTAACATGATGAGATCTATTATTGGAGCTGTCTGATTTCTTTGATGACACTTCATATTACTATTACGCTTTTACCTGATACCGCTCCTCGACACACTCACGCCCATCTGTTTCGTCCACCACCGGAGCTGCATGTTTGCTAACAACGTGCCAGCGACATCCAGGTTGACCGCCAGCCAGATGTACCCCATCTGAGCGCCCTGCACCTCGGCCATCCTCGATTGCGAGAGACTGTTTCTGCTTCGAGACCGAGTCGGCAAACCGAAACCTCTGCTTCAGCAGGAGCTGTGTGTCACCAACCACTAGCCAATAGTCGCCGATGGAGACGCAAAATGGAGGGCCTGCTGCGGGTCAGGCTCCCGAGCAGGAGCGCGAAGATGGCTTCAAGCTGAAGTTCTGCACCGTCTGTGCGAGTAACCAGAATCGGTGAGCCACCTTGTCTACCATATATCGCCGGAGGTTCGGTCGCTGATCGCTCCTGTTTCTCTGCTCGGTTCAGCTCGATGGAGGCGCATCTCCGCCTCTCACAGGCAAACTTCCCAGTCATATCCTTTGGCACGGGATCTCTAGTGCGCCTTCCCGGGCCCACGATAACCCAGCCCAACGTATACAAGTTCAACGACACGACGTACGATAACATGTACAAGGAGCTTGAGGGCAAGGATCCTAGGTTATACCGGGCCAATGGCATCCTGAACATGTTGGGTCGAAACCGCAATGTCAAGCGGAACCCGGAGAGATGGCAGGATTGGCAGATCGGCATCCCACGCCTGGACCATGCCAGCGATCGCGGGAGCGCTGGAACGGAGGGCGGCGTGGTCGACGTGGTGTTCACCTGCGAGGAGCGCTGTTGGGATGCCGTCATAGATGACCTACATGCACGCGGCTCGCCCCTGAACCGCGCCGTCCATGTCATCAATGTTGACATCAAAGATAACCACGAGGAGGCGGCTATCGGAGGCAGCGGGATTCTCGATCTGGCCGAGTCGCTGAACAAGGTGGCAATGGAGGAGCGGGACAAGGTGGGCGCTGCCGTGTTTGACGGGGCTGGCGGCGCTGGCCGGTCCGGCTTCGATGAACGGGTGCCAGAGGTCTTGGCCGAGTGGCAGGAAAGATGGCCGAACCTGCCCGCAACCTGGACTCTGGCGTGGTTCTGAAAGCATTGCAGACAAATGCTGGCGGGAAGCCCTCGTGCAGGGAGCACTGGGAGTCAAGGCTTTGGCCGTTGGACTCTTTCTGCTTTTACTGAGTTGAAATATGATACCCTTGGTCTGAAATGGTGCTTGACGTTGACATATCTTGAAATATCTTCTGTACCTGTCAAAGAAGTGATGCAATTGAAAACGTCATCCGCATTTTGACTTGTCGCATCAATGTTCGAGCGCAGCGGCAATCGCAAGCCAAGCCTTTTCGGGAATTCTCCGTTCCATCATCAGATCAACGCGTCCATGTGAGCCCGAAGTGCCCGAGTCAAAGCGGCCGACACGCCAGCGTGGGCACGACGCAATTTTGGGGAAACTGTTCAGTTCAGGACATGTCTCCCACCTTCCTTGCCGCGAGGGCTGGGTGGCGCAGCAGCAGCCGCAAACCAACCTCCCGGGCCAGTCGCGTGGAATTTGATGGGGGAGCCGTAAGGAGACCCCGAGTCGAGCAGGGATTCCAGCTTGACTGCCACTGCCAACCATGGCTCCTTGTCGTTTCTTGTCAGATCTGTAAATCCCGTTTGGTGACTGACACGGCGGTGCAGACCTCCCGAGACATGCGTGTCTGTCTGTCTGTCTGTTTGTTTCCTGCCTCTCTTGTCCCGGAAGGTCTCCTAGCCCCGTAACGGACCCCAACACCAGCCAGCCCGGCCCGGCCCAACAACCACACAACCCCAGCCTCAAGGCCCGGCCTCGGTCCGCTGTTTGCTCTCGGCCGGTTCGGGTTCGATGGCAAGCTGGATCGCCGGGGCGGGGGTCTGGCTGGGCGCCGCGCCTCCCCTCGCCCTCTTTCTCCCCTTCTCCCCCATCCTTCCAGCCTTCTTTCTCCAGCCCTTTTGGCCCGCCGATCAGGGGGCTCGTGGCCCTTTGCGCACGCGGCCAAGGCCAGGCAGGGTGGGTTTCTGCGGAGCCCATTGCGACGTCGGGGTCTTGAGATTAGGGTCGAGAGCAGTCCAAGGAACGTCCCCCAGAAACACTCCGAAAAGTGGGTTGGGTGTGCCCCTTTCATCGTGGGTTTCCCTGCTGGCAGCCGCAGGTTGGGCACTCTTCCAACTCGCGGGCCCCCTTGCCCTAGGCGAAATGGAAGCTCTCGATTCCGTACAATGCGCCGGGGGTGGTGGGTTGCTGCTCCCTCTGCCCTCTTGCACCTGCCGGCGGGTAATGAGATGTGCAAGGGGAGGAGGCGCAGAAGTTGAGCCCAATAAAAAAAAACACCACGAAATAATGAAGGCGCACTGAACAGCGGGCCTCCTCCCCCGTCCATCGCGTAAAACCTCTCTGTCCCCGCCCCAGCCCAGTGGCTGCACTTCCTGAATTTCCACAAGCTCGAATAGAGAGGTTGCGCGTGATCCCTCATCCATTGTCTCCCTCACCAGACATTGTTTTGTGCCAGCCCGCGAAACTCGTCGCCCAGCGCCCACGGTTTCTCGCCCTAGTCCGTCCAATCAGCACTGGCCCGGCTTGCAGTAGCGCGCGCTCGCCCTCGAAAGAGTTTGGACGCCATCTCCCAGGCCAACCACAGACTGCCGCCGTGCATCCAAGGGGACTGGCGCCACCGCCCATCACCATCATCATAATCAGGGGAATCACCCGCGCTAACACGGCGTCCCCCCCTGGTCGTAAACCCCGTCCGTCCGACTTAGCGAAAAAGTAGGAAAGGGGCTTTTTTTTTCGCATCCTCGCATCGCACACACACGCACTCGCGCCGCGCCGCGGATTGTCCTAGGCCACCACGCACGAGCGTCTTCTCCCTCGCTTCCCGCCGCTGGGTCTGTTTGGCTCTCCGATCTTCCGTCCTTGTTTTATCGATTTCTTTTTTTCTTTCTTTTTTTTCTTTCTCAGTCGGACGCGGGCCCGAGGTGGTGGGTTCGAAGTACAGTGCCGACCTGCCTGTTCGTCTCCCGACTTGGCGGATCGATCGATCGAAAGGGGGTTGATCAGGTAATGCCTGAACCAGCAGCCGCCAGCCGCAACCCCGAGAGTCGAGTACACGTACTGATTGACTGGCCTATCGACGGCCACCTGCAGCCCGCTCGTCGAGCCAAACCCACCCGGACCTGGCGTCGCTTCGGTCCCAGCCCTCGCCCAACACCTCCGTCCCTGCTTGAATCGCTGCCGGCTGCTGCGACGACGACCGTCCAACAGCCCGTCTGGATTGCGGGTGTAACCGGTTGCTTCGCGGTTCCTCTTTTCTTTCTTTCCCACTGGGGCTAGAATCCAGCCGGCAGGGCACATCAGACGGTCGCTTCATTGGTGGCTGCACCCTTGCCGCTCGCCCTTCACGTTTCATGCGTCGCGGATTCCCCGTCACACTGAATCAATCTGGGGGACCTGGGAGGAAGTTCAAGAACTCGGGCGTCATTTTCGACTCAGACCAGACGGCTTGATGAACCACGACAGCCGCCGCACGCGAGCCCGAATCGAAGACAAAGACTGCGACACATCCTCTCGCCACTGTCACCTCGTCAGGCACCAGCCACGACCAACCACACTCTTGGCGCAAACCCGAACCCACGACGGTCCAGATCAGAGACATTACCGAACCGGGCGACGCACCCCCGAATTCCAGCCTGTCTCGCACAGCCGCGACAGCCGCAACCAGCCTGACACCGCCTGTCACCAGCTACGGCGACGTGCGCATCCGCCGCGAGCGTCAAGCTTGAGCTCGAGAAATACCACCAACTAAACCACAGTCGCTCCTTTGATCGCCAACCCCTAATACCATGAATGGTCGCAATGCACCGCTGTCACCACCAACTTCTATAGGCGGTAACGACTGGGCGCGATACTCTCCTCCCATGGACAAGGACGGCCCATATCCCAACAGTCGCGGCAACATCATAACACCACCCGCCTCGGGCGGCTCGATTGGAGGCATGAACGGTGGATTCCCGCCCGGCCCTCGCAGCGTCGGCGGGCCCTCCCCGCCGCCCTCAGTCGGCCGATCCAGCGCGGGCATCGGCCAGTACGCCAGGAGCGAGAGTGGCAGGAGCGTGAAAGATGAGGGAGGCGAGGTCGTCCTGGGCGAGCACTATGTAGTTCTAAAGCGCTTCCTCGGCGCCACATCCCAAAACGGCCAGCCACCAGCTCCGAATAAGGCACGCGACAAGCTGCAGCGTCTGACCGCCGTCCAGTTCCTCGAACTCAGTACCGACGTCTACGACGAACTGAACCGACGATACCCTCCACCAAACTCAGAACCGCCTCCCAAATACCTACTGCCACGAGACAACTTCCACCCAAAACGTAACCAGGCTCGCCAAAAGCTCTCGTCACTCCCGCCTCCGCGCTTCCGTGACCTAGCTACTGATGTCTTCACCGAGCTCGAACGAAGGATACCCCGTGTCATCGGCGGAGACATTCCTCGCGTCAACAGCCCCGCCTCGATGAGGATGTCGAGCCGGTCTAATACCCCGATCAATGGCATGAACGGATTTCCCCCAAGGAGTCAGAGCAGGGTAAGGCGACCATCCGAGGCGAGCTCCATCAGGAGTGCGGCCCTGGGTTCGGCGTACGGAATACCTCCTTCTCCTGGGTTGCCGCCAGGGGGCTTCGAGCGGCCTCTGGCGAAACAGTCGCAAAGTAATACCATCGTGCCAAACAAGAGCACCATGGTTGAGGAGGATGATGACGACGACTCACCACTCAGCCCGCGGAGCACCTCGCGCGGGGATGCATTGAGACTCAATGCCCAAAATCTGCCCCGTAGCGGCGGCAACGAGCCAAGCAGTGCGCTCTCTGATGTATGTCGTCTCTGCAGTTCCCTGCTCACCTCTTGCTGGATAGCGCTGTGCTGACACTTTTACTTCAAGGCCGACCGGAGGTTACTGGATGACTACGAGATACAGGTACGGGAACTCAAGGAAAAGCTGGAGTCCATGCAGGAAGACATTCGGAAAAAGGACGAGCAACTTGAGTCGATCCAGGATGATCAGCGACGCCAAGCGACGGTAGCAAATGTCGATAAGAAGGCATGGGATGATGCTCGCCTTGATCTTGAGAGCCAAATTTCGGAGGCCCAAAGCCTTAACGACCGCCTCAAGCAGGAGCTGGATCGCATTAGGGACGACCACGACGCCGACACGCGCCGACTGCAGGACGAGATAGAGGACCTGCGACAAAACGCTGGCAACGAACGTGGAGGAGGCGGCGATGCGGACCTAGAGCGGGAGAACGAGGAGCTGCGCAGGACACTCAGAGAGCAGGAGGAGGTAACGGAGGAGGTCCAGCGTGATGCTCAGGAGCTCATGCGTGAGATGAGGACGCTCTCGCAACAGAGCGGGGCCGCCTGGCAAAAGCAGAGCGAGCTGGAGAAGACGATCGAGCAGCTCGAGCAGGAGGCCCGGGAGTGGAGGAACCGCTACACGCGCACCAAGACGCAGCTGCGGAACATGCGCGCCACATCCATGGGCTTGGCTATGGAGCAGGACGCGACGAAGTACTTGCGGGAACGGGGCTTTACGACGGAGAACGGGCTGGTTAAGGACGTCCACGTCACCAAGTTCCAGGTTTCGGTTGACGAGCTGCTCCAGCGCGCCCGCTCCGGAGAGCCTGAAAAGGTGATGGAGCCTATGAAGGCCGTTGTCGTCAACGTCCGTCGCATAATTAAGGATATGGAGGACGGCAGCAACGAGCAGCAGCGCCAGCAACACTCGCGCCTCAGGGGCCGCATCTCGTCCACAGCCAACAACCTCATCACCGCGGCCAAGAACTTCGCCTCTGGCGCCGGAATCTCGCCCGTCTCGCTCCTCGATGCCGCCGCATCCCACCTGGTCGCGGCTGTGGTCGAGCTGCTTCGGAATGTCAAGATCCGGCCAACGCCAGCCGGCGAACTTGAGGATGACGACGACGATGAGACCGCTACTCCGAGCGGGTCTATCGGATTCTTCTCCCCGAGGAGCCAGGCGCCGACGCCTCTCACGACCAGCACCATCTCCCAAAATGAGATCCTCCCGCCGCCACCATCGCTCCAGGGCATCGTCGACAGTCGCGTTAGCATCCAGTCTTCGGCTTACAGTCCAGTTACGTCCCCGCGCGAGTCCCGGGACCGCTTTGGTGGGCCAGTCGGTGGGCGCAGCAACGGCCTCGGTATCGGCGCCAACATGAACGGCGGCTATGGCCCGGGCCCGAACAAGAGCCTCCCTCCGGCTCCCAACGGCTATGGCTCCAACGGCAACGGCAACGGGTATGGCATGCCGCCGCCGCGGAATAGCCAGAACGAGGACCTCAAGGTAAGCTCTTTTCCTCACAAGCCATACACAGAGTGATGTCTTCTGCATCCTCTGAAGGAATCCGAATCATGAGCTAACTATGCTTGGCATCTCAGATCTACCTCGAGGATCAAACTGCTGTCCTCATCTCAGACATCCAGGAGCTCGTTGCGGCCATCCGGAGTGAACAGGGCATTGACAGGCTTAGGGACGAGATCGGGCGGGTCGCCAACGTTGTCGACAAGATCGTGGGCGAGACGGACCGCAGCGGCAACCGCAACCTGACGCAGCAGCTGCAGGACTCGCGGGAGCGCCTCCTCGAGGCCGGCGACCACGGGCTGGAGCTTGCAAACGTCGGCAACGGCCCCGGCAGCAGGGAGTGGCGCATGTGGACGCAGACTCTCCCCCCCATCGCCTTTGGCATCGCACGCGACGCCAAGGAGCTCGTCCAGCAGGTGGACAGGCTCGTCCTGCCCAACGGCGGTGCCGATGACTTTTCATGATTGCTCAACCACTTTTCTCTTTTGGCTGCATCTTGGGAACAGGACAAGCAAAAAAAATCATCAAAAAGCGGCAAACCCTTTTTCATTGACGTTCGTTCGGCATTTTCATCCTTCTTATACATAATGCACGACATTTTTATATACACGCTTTTTTTGGGCACTGTCCCGTTTTCTGAGAGATGGATACGACGCCCAACGACACCGAGGCACATTGTCTGTGCTCATATCTGGTCTACTTTCGTCGTCTCTCTTTCTCTCTCCGCCCAGGTTGGAGACGTCTCGAGCTGGGGCGGGTTTAGGGCTACCGGGCGGGGCGCCTCTTACGGACTTGGCGGAATCAGTGGTTTTTTTCTTCTCTCTCTTGCTTCTCCGTTTTTCCGTCTCGGTCTATGATGGAGACGTTCCTTTTTTGGTCTGATACCCTTCGCATGTCGTGACGGCCTTGTATGGGACTGGATTTCTTTATTCTTCCTCATCACTATAAATTTTCTTCTTCCTTCCTGGTCATGTTTCTCATCCAACTCGTGTTTTGTCCTTTTTTCTCCATGTTGCGGGCTCACGTTATTCTCTCACCCTGGCTCCCTCCCCTTGGGCCCTTTTTTTCTTCTTCTCTCTCGAGCCCTGTATGTACGAACAAGGAAAGAAAGTTGGGGGGAGACGGGGCGATAATACCTAGTCCTGTGAGATGCTCGTGACGACGACGAGACTCTCTCACCAGCCTCCTCTGCGGCGTTGTGGGAGGAGAGTCGTGTTTCTTTTAGAGCTGCATCAGGTGGGAGGACTCTCAAATAACAAAATACACTACATACAAAACTTCTTCACTTGCTTCTGTCCCCGTTTTGTCTTCGGTCGTCCTCTGGCGAACCAAAGGAAAGGGCACAATATCATGGCATGGCATGCCTTGCTTGGTGTAAAGTACTGAAATATCAAGGTTTCCTTTTCATTATCCAAGATTTGAGACCCGATAGTGCTGGGCACTAGTACGATGGACGAAATCTCGCATGCCTTTATGTGACGCCTGTAATCAGGTCCTCTAGTGGCCTGTGTTTACCGTGTTTGTCCTACCATGCCTTTTGCGCCCCTTTAGTACCTTGACACAGCATCATTTTCAACAGCATTGCAGTTGAGGCGTGTTGGTCTTTAGGCTCTGAAATCTATCCTACGGGCCGTGTATACATCACAACCCATCGGCCCGGTCAAGGCTGCTACGGCCTCTTGTGGTGCCGAAAAGAAAACATCGGAACGACTGTAAAAGAAGATGATGGATTATGAAAAGCTGCCTAGAGCATCAGAGGCAAATGTTGATGGTGGTGCTTCTTCTCAAGGTCGAGACCGTCGGCAGCTTTCAGGATGCAATTCTCAATGATGCCAACCCACCGAACCGCGTTCTCAAAGTCGCGCGAGTCTATGCTTTCCTGCAGTCCAGGGAAGACAGCTCCAGCGTAGCCGGTCCAGAGGCCGGGCGCATACACAACCGACTATGAGAGATTATTCGAATCGTCAGCGGGAACAAGGCGAAAACAGGAGGCGGGTATTCAAATGTCAAATATACCTTGAACCAGCTCCGGCCGTCCAGGCCCGGCTGGTAAAGAAAGTGACGCTCGACAAACTTGAGCCTCGTGTTGAGGGCGCGGATCTCGAGCGCGAGCTTGAGTTTGGCCGGCCACTTCCACCATGGCAGGTCCTCGTCGGCCCGGCGCTTGAGCTCCCCAGCTCGCGCGTCAACCTCGGTCGCCTTCTGTGTCAGCTTCCACGCCGCGTCGTGCAACCGGCCCAGCTCCTTCTTGAAGTGTGTGGCGTCCCCCTTGTGGTCCTGGCCAGGGTGGTGGTGGCTCGCGCGCAGCTCAAACAGGCGCTGCTCCTCGCTCATCCCCGCGTCCACAGCGCCCAGCGGCTTTGGGGGCGGCGAATGCGGGTGGTCACCCGGCGACATCACAGTGTCGAGTTTCCTCTCGATCTTGTCGATGTACGAGGCCAGCGCTGCGGCGTAGTCCTTGGCGACAAAGGAGATGACGGGCTTGTCGGCGAGCTTGGCCGTCAGGAGACCCAGGATCTGGGCCATTGTGCGATGGTAGACAAAGCCCGGGTCGCCAAACTTGGCCATCCAGTGAAAACTATCGTAGTTGCTGTGATAATGGTATACGGGGCTGGAGGCGGACGCGGTGAAGCCGATGTCTAGGCAGGGGATGCCCGCATAGTCCTGGAACGCCGTGAAGTCGCTGCCGCTGCCGATGATCTCAATGGAACCTCCCCAGACGTCGCGCACGGTTTGGCCCTTGACTGTCTGGTTGGGTGACTGCACTTCACCTGTGATCTCATGCAGGAGGGCATCGATGAGAGGGGCACCGGCCGCCTTGAACTGGGGTCCCGAAACCGCAACATCAACATTGAGGTAGGCGACGCTGGTGGCGCTGAGCCAGGGCAAATACTCCTCGACCCATTCGGTGCTCCCAATGAGGGAGTATTCCTCGCCGTCCCACGAGGCGAAAACAATAGTGCGGAGAGGCTTCCAGCCAGCCTCGAGGGCCTTTCCAAAACTACGGATGACCTCGTTCATGACAGCAGACCCGCTGTTGGGGTCACCCGCGCCTCCGACGATCTATGCATGAGCAATTCGTGTGAGCAAGTGTCTCGGAGCCGAGGTCGATGAGCGGGAACAGCATCTTACCCAGGCATCACGATGGTTACCCACGACAATGACCTCGTCAGGGGTGGAGCCGTTGATGACGCCGATTACATTCCAGAGCGGGGTCGTAACATATTTCTGCTCGTTGTACACGTTCAAGGCCACGCCAGTCGGGGAGGGTCCAATGTTGTACCTGACGCCCTTGGATCTCAGCCCACGTTTCCGGGTCCAGCTGCTTCCGAGGTCGTCAGAGCTCGGCCCGTTGCCATTGAGAGCCTTGAGGATAGGTAGTGCGTCGGCGTATGAAATTGGTAGCGAGGGGATGCTCGGGATCAGGCCGTGGGGGTCTTGGCGTGGGGCACCAGGCTTGGATGGGTAGCCGGGGGTGGTCGGGTCGCCGGGGGCGATACTGAGGAACTGGGTGCTGCCACGCTGGACGGAACTGGCCTGGCGCCTGGGTCCCTTGGGGTAGGTATCGTCGCTCTTGTTCGCAGATTCGAGGTCATCCGGGTCCGAGTAGTCGCTGTCTTCGCCATCGTCGCCTGGGTCGGAGTACAGGACAGCGGCAACCATGCCCAGCTCCTGGGCTCGCTTGACCTTGAGCCCACGGAAGATGCCGCCGTAGCGGGCGAGGGCTATGTTGCCCTTGAGGGACACGTTGGCGCGCAGCAGGTCCTCAAAGTCCTGGTAGGTGCCATAGTTGACATAGACGTAGGTAGCCGTGACATTGCCGCTGGCCGAGTAACCGTGGAAAGTCGGGATAGAGTCCTTGCGGGAAGTTGTGGGGTCCTCGTCTACGACATCCTCGGTGAGCGAGGCCTCGAATGAGACCTTCCATGACGATGGATCCGACGTGCCCTTGGACTTTTTCGGCTCCTCTAGTAGCGCGAGACGGTGGTCGACGGGGTAGTTGAGGTAGACATTATACGAGACGATAGAGGACTTGATTCCCCACGACTCCCACTTCTCCCTTGTCCAGGCGGCCTATACGGTAGGGGGCAAGGGGTGAGCACGTGATCATATGTGCAGAGGGGGCAATGGGCAACCTTGGCGCATCACACCTGTGAGAAGTTCTGTCCAGCGAGATGAGGGCCGTCGGTGTAGTAGCGACTCCACTCCTCGGCAAGCTCGCTGCTGGGTTCATCGCGGAGGATGTTGCGCAGCTGATCGTAGGACAGATGGCGGTCCTTGTGGCCGGGCCAAGACCAGCCATCGTTGTGGTCAGGGCGGTGGCGGTGCGGCGCATCCCGGCCGAGGATAGAGGTCAGGACGAGGACGCCGAAGAACCATATCAGGGTGGACGACAGGGCAATGGTGCAGAAGCGGCGCACGACGTTGTGGCGGTATCGGCGCACGGGCGGGCCGACGCCGACGGAGGTGATCAGCGGAGAGCGCTCGCCGGGCATCTTGGCCTGGGTGTGCCTCTGCCGGGCCTCCGTTTGAGTTTCCAATGATGTTATTCAGAAGGTAAGGCTGTGATGGTGGATGTTGGGCAGCTGAGGGTTGGTGGCGGTGGGTGGGAGATGATGTTGTGACAAAGTATGGGGGCCAATGCGGCCTCAATGCATTACGTCGTGTTGTTGGTGGGAGCTTTGACTGCGTGACTGCCTGCCTGGATGACGAAACCGGGGAACCCGCAATTCGAGACTCGAGGCGCACAAGCACGGGCTCACACACACTGGACCAATCACTCGATGCTGATCGATTAAGGTGAAAATGCCTTTCTCTGCCTATCAAACCCACTCACCCAATCGCTCCGAGGCTGGCATTTTTGGCACTAAACCCAGCCTTCCCCGAAACCCAACGTCCGGTCTTGGCGCCGGGGGAATCTTGTTCGGCGATGGGACGGCTCTGGCGACGCACTCTGTCAACCGCCAGCCTGCGTTGCAGGAAGAGAGAGTAAGACATGCACGGCGTTTCAGCGCCACCAGACCGGATATCGGTACGTAGGGTCGGGGCTCGGGTTGGCGGTGCTCGGATTTAAGCAGATTCAAGTAGAGAGGGCGCCGGGCGTTTTTTTTTGGATGCACCATGCACCGCGTAATTCCCGTCTGCCTCAGGTGCAACCGCACTCGGCGCTAAGGTCGACAAGCTGCACGCCCAGCTGGAGGTCACACGGCCCCGCGCGGCAGGTGGGGTAGCAGTCGCCGATAGCGGATCCAGACGTGAGAATTTGCATCCCTTTCGCTCTCGCCAAAAAGACGGAGCAAGCCTGCCTGCAGCTGCGGGCGGCTGCCTTTCCGGCGTCACCTGTGGCACATAATGGACCGTCACCGACTCTACAGCGAGCCAGCCCGACTAGGCAAACCCGACTGGGCAAACCCACCCATCGATCCCTGCATCGCGCATTTTTGCCCCCACGGTCAAAGGCCCTGCTTCCCTCTAGCCTCCATGCTGCTGCCGCTCCTCCTTCCCCCTCTTTTCCTGCTCACCTAGACCCGACCGCCCTTTCAGAATGCAACAGCAGCAACAGCAACAGCAACAGCTAGAGTTTCCGGGCACCTAGGGAGACAAAGGACGCCCGGTCTTCGCGTACGTCGACTCACGCCCTCCCTTGCTCTCTTGGCCCAGGCCCGGGCCTGCCCTGAACGGCATGGGCGAACGGGGTAGGCTACGACTTAGCCCAAGCCTGCCCGGCCTAGACTACCGCAGTCCCCGATTTCGCCTCTATCCATGTCAGGTATGTCTAATGTATCCCGCACACGCGCACACCGGGGTTGCGAGGCTTGTCTGTCGGCCCGCTTTTCGCTGATGGGGGTAGGTTGTTAGTTTTGTCATCCTTCCCGCCCTGGAGTTTTTTTTTTCTAGTCCGAGGAGTCAGCTGTCTGCTGGTGATTCTCTCTCCTCTTTCCAATAAATATCGTCTTCTTCCCTCACTGTCCTGTTCGTGGAAAGAATTGTTTCCTTCCCTTCCCTCTCCCTCACCTCCACTCTGGGCGTGGTGTACGCCGCACAGTCCTGAAAGCCGCCCTCCTTTTTTCTTATCCTTCTCCCCTCGGATCCCCGGTCCGAAGGCTTCTATTTGTGTCCAATCGTCACGAAGGCCCCGTCTGCGATGCACACGCTGCTGCTGCATACCTAGCCCACCCGCTACCGATCCCCGCTCCTTCCCGCCCCGGCAATTTAGTAGATTCTCGAGCCGCTCAAGGCACCATCCATTGTCACAACTCCGGGGCTATCAGGATCAACGTAAAATTGGAGACGCCCACCATGAGGGAATCAAGATCAACCACGGGGAGTAAACTCCCAACCAAACAGCTGGCGATTTTAGGTAGGCCTCCATCGGTCTTTTCCTTGCGTCATTGTGCTCTATATTTGGCCTCTTCTCCGTCTCATTCGCCATCCCGGTCCCCTTCCTGAGTCTGTGTGTCCTTTTGTGCTTTGGGTTTCGGAAATATTGCCTTCTGAATCAAGCTTTCCCCATGGCCCGCACTGAGCCCCATCTGTTGGTGGATGGCGGACTATACCTTTCAATGACCTGAAGAGCCAAAGAGAATGATGGCCTAGCAAGGGAGGACTGCGAGTACAGGGCTTGTCCGGTCGCCAGCTCATATGCTTCTTCGCCATGTGTGGTTACAATCACCACATGCCGAACACCTGGCTTTGCTGACAGTCCGCTCATTTTCTCCACCGTAGCTGTGGCAAGATTTGCCGAGCCCCTGGCCTTAACATCGGTCTTTCCGTATCTGCCAGAGATGATCTTGAGCTTTGGTGTAAAGCAGGAAAAGGTCGCACAATGGGCTGGTCTGACGGGCGCCGCCTTTAGCATCGCCCAGAGTCTGACGGCTGTACCTTGGGGTATGCTTTCGGACCGTATCGGCCGGAAGCCGACCATTATGATTGGACTCAGTCAGTATCCCTTTCTTTAACCCCGCCTTTAACCCTAGAGTGTTTGTATGTCTGTGTACACTCAATGATAGCCGCCAGACTAACCGAGTGGTCTCGCAGTGAGTACCATGATATGCTTTCTCGTTTGGGGAATGTCAACCAGTCTGGCCATGGCCCTCACAGTCCGCTTTGTCCAGGGCGCCGGCAATGGCAACGTGGGTATCATCAGGACCATGGTCGCCGAAATGGTGCCGGAAAGGGAACATCAGGCTCGCGCCTTTTCCATCATGCCCCTCGTGTGGTCCCTTGGGAGCATCTTTGGGCCTTCGTTTGGCGGCTTCTTCGCCCGCCCTGCCCAGCAGTATCCCGGTCTCTTTGGGGACAGCGTTTTCTTCAACAAATACCCGTTCGCTCTCCCAAACTTTGTTGCTTGCGTCTTCTTCATGATCTCCTTCATTACTGGCATCTTGTTCCTCGAGGTTTGTATTCCGTCCACCATCTTCTTGGCCTGTCACTCACCTTGTTCTTTTGCGGCTTTGACATGCTTAATCCGTTTGGTCTCGCACAGGAAACTCTAGAAAGCAAGCGCCATGTCCGAGACTGGGGGCTGAAACTGGGCGAGAAGCTCACGCGGCCATTCTTTAAGCGTCACCACAGCCATCACCACCGCCATGCGCGACCCTCCTTTGTAGACGGCGAGGCGACCGCGCCGCTGCTCCCGCGTTCGCCAGCCAGGTCGGTCCGCCGGCACAGCCGGAACCCGCCGCCCAAGAGGAACCTGTGGGACCTGTTCAACTTTTTGACTGTTATGAATCTCCTGTGCTACACCTTCTTGGCAATGCACGCCGTGGCCTTTGACCAGCTGCTGCCTGTGTACCTCAACTACCCCCACCGAGAGCCGGGATCCGACAAAATTCAGCTCCCTTTCAAGTTCAAGTCTGGGTTTGGCCTGTCTTTCGATAAGATTGGCGCTATTTTCATGCTTTACGGAATCATATGTGGAGTATGCCTCGACTCGCTCCTCCTTCCCGCTACGCTGCCTCTTTCACCTCCCACGCCATGTCCCCCCAACTAACAAATATCTCCAGGTAATTCAATTTGTCGTCTTTCCTCCACTCTGCAACAAATATGGCGCCCTGAGGTGCTATCAGCTCTCTGGTATGCCGGACCAACTCTCTCAGATGCAGCTCCCCAGGGCCTCTCAAGGCCACACCATATTCATGGCTGACAACCCCTCCCTTACCTACTTAGCAATTCTATTCCCGATCGCATACATTTTAACCCCTTATACCAGCCTGGTTCCCGGCGAGTACGGCCGGTTCCTTGCCCTGATGGCTGTCCTCACACTCAAGGGCTTCGCCGGCATCTTGGGTTTCCCGTGCGTCACCATCATGCTCACCAACTCGGCCCCGTCCCTGAGCATACTCGGCACGCTGAACGGCGTCGCCACCACGCTGAGCGGCGTGGGCCGTGCCGTTGGCCCCGCCGCCGGCGGCGCCGTCTTCACCTGGGGCGTCAACGGCCGCGAGTACATCGTTTCTGGCTTTTGGTTCCTCGCCGCCGTGGCTGTCCTAGGCGCCATCCCTCCTTGGTTCAGTAAGTCACGGTCGTCTTGTCATTCGGTCCCTTTTGTCCGAGACTTGCCGAGAACGGGCACAGCTAATGATACCTTGCGAAACCAGTGACCGAGGAGCCGGAGGTGAAGATGGCCGACTCCGAAAGTAGCGGCTCGGACAGTGATGAAGACGAAGTCGAGGAAGAAGACGACACTGCCTCTCTTGCTGTGTACTGCGAGGCGCCGAGGCAGCCTGCTGACTCGGGCTCCAGGGGATATGGGACGGTTCGATGAAAGGAAGCCAGAACGGCCGAGCGTTGGAATAGAAACATGTTGAGAAAATGATTTCACCAGTTCAGATCTTTGTCTCGGTTCTTTTTTTTGCTCTGTGGCTTGCCGGTTGGTAAAGCAATCTTCAGCATCATATTGATACCTCTGCGACTGCTTTTTCGCCTCATGTCCATCTTTCTTTGTTGCACTCTGTTCTCGAGGGCTCGCCTTTGTTTTGTTTTGGGCATGAAAAACCAGAAAGATATGCTGTGTTGCGGGTGCGTCATCTACTCAACATTTACCATACACAGAAGGAGGCAATGGGGCATCCTCAAGATTGACAGTCCTAATTCCAAAATCATGCTACAAACGAGTCAAGTCGGAAGGGTATATGTGATTGCCTGTCGAGGGAATATACCTGAGCTACTATCTATCTAGGCAGCCAAGCAAACGTACCGAAACGAGAAATAAAATAAATCCTGGTCCTCTCTCTCGCCTGCCCCATTACCACACCTCACAGCGAGCACATGTCACCTTTTCGTGCTTGTGATGTCTCCCGCGGGAACTAGTCTCCCTCCCCTTCAGCTATACCCGACATCAATATGTGTTGGGCGTAGGTTGTTGCTAGGTAGGTAGGTGGGGGAACCTCCTAGGTATGTTTGCTATGCCCAAAGAGCACTACTGAGGAGACGTTCCTGGGTCCTAAAAGACGAGATATTGGTTGTGTTTTGCTGAAAAGAAGCAGCAAGAAAATGAGGAGACGACGGCTACAGGGGTAGTTCGGTCAAGTGAGTAAACAAGATAGAAAAGGAAGCAAGAAAAAAAAGGTCTTGAACATGAATAATGTGAAAGTTTGTACCATCAGCTTCCCCACCCCCGATTTTATGTGTGGTGATGATCTGTGTTTGTGAGTGTGTGTGCTTCGTGATCTTGGACCCAACCCAATGCCTTCCCTCCCTCCGTTATCCCTCCACCAACTGCCGACATCATGCCATGACAACAAAACATAAAGGAAAAGAAAAGACAGCCACAAAAACAGACAGGGGGGTTTCATCCTTATAAACACCAAACGTGATAAACACATGACGCCGCAATACCTGCCGTGGCAACAGACAAGCACGCCTCGGAAAGAAATAAGAGATTCCCAAAGAAAACAACGGAAAATGGAAGACGAAGAGACACACGCTATGAGGGGTATCGTTTACTGTGTCCTGTAAAACTTCTTGTAAAGCAGGTGCAGCAGGATGTTGACGTTGAGTCGCAGGTTGCCCTCGAAGAGGTTCATGAACTGGTGCGACTCGAACTGGGCCTGCAGCAGATCCTCGATGGGCACGAGGGCGCTGGCGCCCGGGATCTGGATGTGGCCCCTCGAGCCCTCGATGTTGAAGATGCCCACCTCGTCGCACGAGATGGTCAGGTTGATCTTCTCCAGGTCGCGCTCCGTCACGCCCGACCACGTGACGAGGACGCCCTTGTCCATCAGGGCCCGCGCGCTGTACTTGTATGAGCCGAACTTGGGCACCCGCCCGCTGCGCTCCAACTCGCGTTGGTGGTTGTACTGCTTGGTGAAGGGCAGGAGGAAGCGTTTTTTGCTGTGAAAGTCGCAGGTTAGCGTCAGTAAGAAGTCGAGCAGAGGGGAAGCCATAAAAGAAAAGAACAAAGAATGAGAAAGGAAAAAAACACTTACCCCTTTCTATTCTGCAACGTCGCCATGGCCTGCTCAATGTAGTCGTCATAGCTCTTGCGCTGCTGCTCTAGGTACTTTGCCTTCTCGTGGAGGTTACCAAGCGTCTGCCGCACGCCGTCAAGCTCACGCTGCCGCTGCACCCGGCGCCTGCTCTTGGTTCGGATGTCGAGAGCGATGGCGTTTAGGATGTCCTGGTAGTGGTTGTGCTTGGAGATGCGGCCGGCGTGCTCCAGACGCATCACGTTCTCGAGCGCGGTGCGCTTCAGGTCCAGGTATGTCATACGCGTTACGTCCACCATATTGACGTCTGAGTAGGCACCCCGCGAGCCGCCGTCGTCGGCAAAGTCGTCGTGGAGGACCGCCAGCCACTTGTGCTCGTCCTCCTGGGTCACGGGCTTGACCAGGATCTCGAGCAGTGTCGAGCCCGTCTGCACCCGGATGATGTACAGGATGCACCGCTTCGTCTCCATGAAGAGCGCCTTGACCTCGGCGTCCGGGTCCTCAACATCGTGCAGCTTGGGCGTCAGAAACATCTGGATGTCGGACGAGCCCGTGGCTGTCATCTCGCTCTCGTTGTTTTTGGCACTACCAAGCTCGTGCATGATCTCGCGCAGCACGTCGTCGCGGTTGGGGCACATGGCCGGAAGCTCCGACGACACGAGGTGGTGGATGGCGAAGATGTCGCTCAACTTGATGTAGAGCGTCGGTCTGTTCTTGGCGTACAGGTCGTTGAACTCGTCAATATCAAACGTGGCCTCGGCGTCGGGCACAGCGACGAGGTCGCCCAGAATGTGGGTCAGTCGCGTGACCGAGTCGGCCAGGAAGGCGTTGAGGGGCTGGAGGTAGATGTTCTCTCCGCCGAACGCGCGCCCCGAGGCAACCTGGCTCAGCACCTTGGCCACCTCACCCAGGTTGCGCTTCTGCAGCGGGCTGAGCTTGGTCTCGACCACACCCACGTTCTCGGGCGCCACAAGGGCCGGTTGGAGGTAGAAGCGCCAGAACCAGTTGCCAACCATCTGCAGCAGCATGTGCTGGGGCTCGCGCTTAAACTGCTGGCAGAGCGCCTCAAACATTTGCCGGCAGATGTACCTGAGCCCGTAGGGGAGGCGGGGCAGCAGGTCCTCGAGCGCCAGCAAGAACTGGTCGCAGATCTCGCGCAGATCGCGGAGGTGGTCTATGAACAGCTCCCTGGTCTCGGCGTCCTTGATAGCCACCTCGCGGGGAACGTCGAGCGGGCGCTGGCTTGGCCGGCCCGTGCGAAGCTCCTCGTTGTTGATGACGGATCGGTAGATCTGCACAGGGTCGCTCTCGAGGTCCAAGGCCGGGTCCTCGACGATGTTGTCACGGATCAGAGGCCCCAGGAGGTCACGCAGGTACTTGCGGTCGCGAGGCGAGCGCGCGTAATTGCCAAGCAGCTTGGGCCAGAAGAAGTTGCCACGCAGGAAGTCGTTGAGCGTCCGGGTACCCTCAACCTCCTCGCGGATGGACCTGGCGATGAGCTTCAGGAGGTAGTACTCCTCTCTCCTCTTCTGCGCGTAGCCGAACAGGCCCATCATCAGGTGCTCGGTGCGCTTGCACTCCTTCTCGGGCATAGCCTGCTCGCGGATGCGGCGGAAGAGCCGCGACAGGTACTGGGGCTGCGTCTGCAGGTTGAAAAACAGCTGCTGGTAAGACTCGAGCTTCTTGCGCGAGTTCTTGTTCAGAGCCTTGAGGTCAAACTGGTTGGTCGAAGCCATGGAGCTGTTGGCGAGCAGGCTGCTGGCGTGGCCGCCAAAGTTGCTCTGGTGGCGCACCACCTCGTCCAGCGTAATCTTGTTCTTGACGAGGAGCGCGATCTTGATGTCTAGCTGGTCGATGTACTGCTCCAGCATCTCGTTCTGCCGCACCTGCTGCACCACCGTCTTGCGCATCCGCTCAAACTCGACCTCCTCGTTGAAGTCAAAGTCGCTGTCGTTCAGGAGGTGGACAAAGTTCTTGACGGCGCTGACCGGCGGGCTCTTGCCAGTGGTCAGGCTCTTGTATGCCTCGCCTTGCATCTTGGCACGGACAAAGCTCTGGATCTTGATGACCTTGGACATGTTCTCCTGGAAGTGCCGCTTCTTCTCGGCGAACGTCTGGCGCACCAGGAAGCCTCTGGCAGCCGCCTGGAGCCCCACAATCATGGCCTCCTCTCCCTCGAGCTCCGCGAGGAGCGTGTCGAGGTTGTTGCGCAGCAGCATAGCCCTGACATGGGCTTGTAGTTTAGTCACGGCATCCTCGTGTGCGCTGAGCTCGTCGAGGAGGTCACCCTGGACCTTCCGGCACAGCATCCCCCGGATCTGGGACTGCAAGTCGAGAATCGCTGGGGTTTGTTCCTGGAGGGCCTGGTAGTCTGCCGCAATTCTCTGGCGAAGGAGGGTGCCGCGAATCAGGCCCTGCAGCTCCAGTATTTGAGGCTCCGTCTCTTCGAGGGCCTGAAGCAGCTGCGCTAGCTCGCGGCGTACGGCCCCAGCCCGGGCAGCCGCCTGCAGGTGTTCTATAGCTGGTGAGTGCTGCTGAAGTTCTGCCTTGAGACTGTGGATGCCATCTCTAACCAGCATTCCCCGCGAAGCCGCCTGCAGGCGCTCGATGGCTGGCAGGTGCTGCTGAAGGTTGGCCTTGAGGGCTTGGATGCTTTCTCTAACTAGCAACCCCCGAGAAGCGGCCTGAATTTGCTCCAGCTGGGGCGAGAAGCGGAGGAGGGCCTCTCGCTGTTGGGCGATATGGCTCCTGGCCAGCATGGCGCGCGCAGCAGCCTGCAGACCAACGATGGACCCAGTCTCTGCCCCAAGCGCTTTGCGTTCCTCCACGACCCTGCTCCTCACAAGCATTCCACGCGCAGCTGCCTGCAGGGCCGACACGATGTCTGCGGCGGCGTCGGTCTTCTGGAGCTGGTTGTAGACTTCGGAACGGACGAGAAAACCACGCATCGCCGCCTGGATGGCGCGCAGCGGTCCCTCTGCCCGACGCATCTCGGATTTCATAGCCCGTACCTCGTTGCGAACCTTGCGGGCGCGGAAAAGGCTCTGGATCTTGATCACTTGCGGCTCCGCATTCTTCCAGTCGTGCTCCCTCTGCGCCATGCGTGCACGCACCAGGAAGCCGCGGGCCGCGCTCTGAAAGTCCACGGCCAAGCGCCGCATCTGTAAGCGGTAGTCCATGATCTGGCGGGTCCAGTCGCCGCGGATCCTGGACTGGAGGTCGAGGATCCAGTTCTCCTTGTCCCATAGCTGCTGCATGAGCTTCCCGAGGCGGATGCGAAGGATAGCTCCGCGGATCTGTGCCTGCAGTTCGAGAATTGACTCTTCGTTCTCGGCCAGCTCCCGGTCTACCCTTTCTTCATCGGTCTCCTCCGGCTCAGGGGCCGGCTCGACGCCAAAATCAGCCCCCATATTGCTGAACGTGGGCATGCTGGCCCCCAGCTTATCTAGGCCCTTCTGCATAGCTTCCAGCTCATGGTGCTCAAATTCTAGCTGGCCAATCAGGTTCCCGATGCGGAAGCCGACGATCCCTTTCCTGTACAACAGCCAACTGAGAGCGTGGATGCAGTAGATGACTTTGGGAATGTTCTTCTTCTCGTAAAGATCGATGAGTTCGAACCGGAAGAGATCCGGCAGCTCGACGTCGTCGAGATAGCGAAAGAAGATGGCGATGTTGTCCGAATGGCGATACTGTAGTCGTGGGTGGCGGAATATTCGGAATCTCCTGTCCGGATTCAGGGACTCCACGACCTCGGCGAGGGTGACGCCGTCACGCAGGGCCTCTTCCAGCTCGATAATGGGAGGGATGGGCTTGTTCATAACGTCCTCGATCCACTCCTTGGCTTCGCCAATGTGGCAGAGATACTCGTACGCCTGCAAAAACTGCCGCTGCTTGTCCATCCAGTTGGTGCTCTGCCAGCTCGACCCTCCCCCGTTGCGCTGACCTAAACGGCCAGCGCTCGCCTTGTCTGCTCTCTGCAGCCTGCGGCGGCCTCGAAGCCCCACCACTTCCTGCGCAGGGGTTGTGATGGCAAACTCTTCGGCCTCCCCGGATTGTGCCAGCCTAGACAGTGTGCGAAGTTGGTTGGTGGAAGATCGCCCAAGGCTCTCGAGGTCGGGGGCGGGTAGATGCACGGGGTGTGGGTGGTGGGATGCGAGAGGCGAGCTGGGGCCATGGGCATGTGCAACGGCCAGGCTCTCTGCTTGGTTAACTGGTTCTGCGCGTGGGAGAAACATGGAGTTGGGGCGGACTGTTGACGTCCTAGTCGGCGATGTCCTGGTTGGTGACGTATTTCCCGGAGGCAGGTAGGATTGTGACATCCTCGTTGGTGATGTGCTTGGTGATGGTAGCGGAACGGGGGATAGCCTCGTAGGCGACGTATTTGCTGAATGCAATGGGGTTGGTGACATGCGTGTTGGCGATGTGTTTGTTGCCACCAGCGGAGAAGCGGACTGGCGGGTGGGCGATGTTGATGGCAAAGAATATGAGCCTTCCCTGTCTCTGAGACTCAGCTTGCCGATGTCCACGCTCTGGCCGCGGTCGTGGCGGTACGAGGGAACGCGATCGCCAGCGGCGAGTGCGCCCGGCGCCTGGGGCAGAGGGCGGAGAGACTGGCGTGCGTCTTTGTAGATATTGTCTGGTCCCGTCCGCTGCGGTGAAGTGGCTGAGGCGGAGGGCAGCCGGCCGACCTCGCTCTTGGTGCGGCCATGATTGAGTGAGCCATAGTAGCCGGTGCCGGCCGACGACATGCTGGTGTGGCTTGCCTCGGAGTTGTAGGAGTATCCCGAGGACGCCGAGGACGATGTGGTGGAGGGCTGACGGAAGACTGGGTAGTCGGCGGTCTGGGACTGTCGGAGCGGGTGTGGTCGAGTCGACATTTTCGGTTGTGGGCGGCGCGGATGCACTCAGCGCCGGGTCCAGGGCGGTTGTTTGCGATGAGAATGCGAGGCCAATGCGCCAGAGGCGAGCGACGACATTAGAGCCTTCGCAGGGGGTTGGCAGCAGTCATCGGCAGGTGGACAGGGCGTGACAAGCGAAGAATCTAGGGATAGGTCGGGGTTGGGCCGTGTTGTTGTTACTTTTGTTGCTTTTGTTGCTGTCTTTCAAGATTAGTTCGTGTTCCGCTCGGTGTCTTCCTTGACTTTTGGTGCTCGGAAGTGGCCTGCCCTGGTGGGAGCGTGCAGCAAGCGAGTGCATCACGGCCCGCCCAGCGAAATGGGGCCCTCTGTCAAGGCCGCCACAGACAGTTATCGGTAAGGATGCACGCACCTTTAATGCAATAATGCACTGGCGGCACGCTCTGCGCACGAAACAAAAACAAACAAAAAGCAGATGATTAAAGTAGGGGGTTTATGAACCACCAAGCACGTTTGTAGCAAATCAAAAAAGAAGCCGCCTCTGTCCCGCCTTGGCTCAGCGTATTCAGCGTGAGGTCATCGTCAATGAGGGCTGCTGCGGTTATGGCGGCTCGCTCATGTGCTTGATTGAAAGACTCTTTCGGGGATTGCCGTCGCCTAGGTGATTGTAAACAAACCGACGCCCACCAAAAACCAGGCAGCCCGTGTTGATCAATGGCGGGGCCGTGCGCGGGACAGGGTGTGACGTACCAGGTACACCAATGTCGACCGCTGCGACGAGCTGGCGGCACACGCCCAGCCAATCACTGGTCCAGGACTGTGTTTTGCATGCCCAACAGACTCAGTCAAGTGACTCGCCAGATGTCGCCCGGACCCTTGTGGCTTGTGGCTGTTTGTAGCTGTTTGTGGCTCGGTTTTACCAAGGCCTTCTGACCTGTGCATTTGCATGCTGTCCCGAGGGGCGTTTTTCGATTCTAGAGTTCCTGCAATGGACCTCGAGCTTGTACCATCTCCGAGGGTAATAAAGAGTAAAAACCCACCTCCCAACAAAAGGCTCAGGGAAACGCGGGGTCACCCCGGGCATATATCTTTTCTATTTTTCACGGCAAAAAAACCGCCCAGGTACATCGCCTCTATGCAGGGCAATTTCAGGAAATTTTTCCCGCACTTCCTGTAATGGGCAAACGATTTGTAGGCACGGGGATGAAAACCAGAAGGAATCTATAGTAATTATTGAACCGCTATCTAGCTGTCACCTCGAAGGGCTTTTCGTAGGATATATATATCCGGTTTCCTCCTATGGGGCCTCGCTGCGAAGTCCTAAGCATTTTTTTGCGATGTTGAACCTTGCTTAGAAGGTTTTCCTAGCGAATGGTTCGGTGCTGCCGATGTGGCACTTTAAGCGGGTCCTATCGTCGGGGTCTTTCCTTATAAAGGAAAAGGATCTTGGGGCGAGGTTTACTTGGTTATGCGTTTTGGTAGCCCCTTTTATGGGGAAGGGATCTCGCTGCGAGGTCGCAGAACCCTATTGCGGAAGTAGAGTTGTAGTTCCCGGCGGGGGTGTTGGTGCCGGCCAGGCCGGCACCCCATATCCGAGCTTCAGCCCATAACACACGGAGGTGGCAAACGGCCAGACCCTAAGAGCAGCGCAATCATCGAGGCGAGGCAAGGCTAAATGTACCCAGCAGGCTATTTGGCCGTGAAAAATCAAAAAGATACATACCGGGGTGTCACCCTGCGATTATGGGCCTCCTCCTGTCTCAAACCCCCTGTTGGGAGGTGAGTTTTTACTCTTTATTACCCTCGCGGATGGTTTCCGCAATGAGACACCAGAGGTATTTTTAGGCTTGCATCGCACAGCGCAACGGTCGAGTCAGAAAGTCGACGAGATGTCTGGTCGCATTACGCCTTTCTGCTGCGCCATGAGAATCCCACGTCTGCACTCATGGAATGGAGCAGGTCGTATCGATCGATCTCCCTTCCCCTGGTTCCTGATGGCCACAGTTCCGATCAGGGGCCGCAGCGTTTCATGATGCACTATTCGTCATCCGGAGACGGCTCCGAGGCTGGGATCAGACATTGCCACTGACCGTCTGGGAGGGCATCACGGTAGGTATAAGTATCTGGTGTCCTCGTCTGCTGGAATGTCGTCTTTGCCTCCCCTTCTCCTCCACCACCCACGGTCCCGCGCATACTTTCTTTTCCGTCTTTCCTTCGTCGTTTCCTTGCTCATTTTCATTTTGTCTTTGTCTCCCCAAGAGTCAACTGAGGAACAGAAGAGGGAACATATAAGCGACAACTCTCTAGCTCCAATATGCACGCCCCGACCTTCCTAGTCACTATGGCCGCGGCCGCGACCACCCTAGTTTCGGCAATGCCCGTCGCGGACAGCAAAGCCTCCGCTAGCCACACCGGCGTCTCTCCCCGAGCCTTCTGGAACAGGAAGAAGAAGGACGACGCGGCCGCAGCCCCGGCCCCCAGTCAGCCGGCCACCCCAGCAGAGACGTGCCCGACGTTCTCGAGCCGCAAGGGAGCCGTGACGGCAACCGGCGATGGCCACTGCTGCCTTCCCGGTCCTAAAAATGCCCTTAACTGCTGTACCATAAACGGCACCCCAAAAATAGACGGCACCTCGGAGCTGCGATGCGATATTCCGGCTTGGAAGTCGGCCGAGGCCTGGCAAATGCTCTTCGACTGCAACAATCACATTCTCAACGCGAGGACGTGCTCGGCCGAGCGCGTCCCTCGCCTATCGGAAATCCTGAGGGCAACCCAGGCTAAACCCGTCAAGGACCTGAACCCGGCGCCGGCACCAAAGCCCGCTCCGCCCAGCAAGGTCCCGCCCGCCGCCGCACACCAGATTGCAGACAAGCCTAGCAGCAGGCCTCTCGACAGGAATAGGCAGAACCCAGGAAAGTCTCGTCTGGGCAAGGAGCCCAACGGCAACCCGGCTCCCGCCGAATCCACGCCCGCCGAATCCACGCCCGCCGCATCCAAAACCACGGCTTGAAGGGGTTGCCAGCCGCGCAGTGCTTTAGAGATGATCGAGATGTGTTTCTTGGGGATACGTGAAATGTTCCCGCTCCCTGTTTCTTGTTTTTCTTTTTTCTTTTCCTTTTGTACTTCCCCTTTTCCCTGTTTTACTTAGATTCTCGGACTATGCGATATAAAGACCTTTTTACGCCAAGTTTTGCTTTCCTTTCAAAGTAATGTCTTGGTTTGATTTCGTGGACTGTAGCGCATGTATCAGCTGCTCACCAACCGAAGAATTCACTGCTGGTGGCAGCGCGACCGTTACTCTTCCCGCATGGTGGCTCTGCCGTGCTTCCATTTAAATGTGGCGTCCATGGTTGGACAGAATTTGCCGGGTTGCATTGGACATAACATTTAATTGCAATCACATCATCGTACCTTGGATTTCGCAAGGCTCGAATGGAAGCCGCTATGTAGAGGCGGTTAGAAGTAGATAGAAGCGGGCTCACTCAACAGCTAGAGCCGTGCGTGTGCGTTCATCTCAGCTGCGCGCTCCCTTACTCAACTCTCTGCCCATCATCATTGGCTCGTGCCTTGCAGGAGCTGTCAGCCGATGGCTCAATGCTGCATCTGCAAAGCAGCTCGTATGCCGCGAACTCCGCTCTCGATGGGGCCATCCTGTCCCCTCTGGAAGCGGACTCCCGCAAACCGGAGACTGAGACTGACTGTTGCAACTCGTCATGGTCCCAGATCGTTCGCTTGGCACCCTGCCAAATGCTTGATTGGTCTGTGCGCGGTGCACCGCCCGCCAAACTGTGGCGTCACGCAGACCAGATTCTTTGTGCCCCGCAGTCGGCGACCGCATGAAATTGGAAGAAAAAAAATTGGTGTGCCTCCGTTTCCCTTCTTTTCCCTTTTTCTTTCTTTTGGGAAGAAGACAAGCTCTACCGGCCTGGCAACCTGCGAAATCGGATTGACCGGCTATCTTCGACCTCGAGACGCCGAGACAGCCTGGCTTTTCGTTGTCACTGTGTCCTCTCGCTGGCTCTTTTCCTCCCTCGTTCTTCCTTTCTTGTAAGTTGGTCGCCTTGGAGGGGCAGCGGCGCGTTTCTCTCTCCTCGATGCCGGCGACTGACGGTCGCAGCAGTGATACCCCTCCCTCCAGCACACAATGTCTGCCGCAAACCTGAGCGCGACATGGATCAATGGATCTACCAAGTTCCTTGATTTCAAGAACGCCGAGGAGCTCCTCGAGGAGTACGAGAGCCGCGATGGTCTCGACGTCCGCCAGCTGCTGGACTCCAAGGTCAACGGCGGCCTGACATACAACGACTTCCTCGTGCTCCCGGGCTACATTGGCTTTGCTGCCTCCGAGGTCGGCCTCGATTCGCCAGTCACCAAGAGAATCTCCCTCAAGACTCCCTTTGTGTCGTCGCCCATGGACACGGTGACGGAGCACGAGATGGCCATCCACATGGCCCTCCAGGGAGGCCTCGGCGTCATCCACCACAACTGCTCGGCCGAGGCGCAGGCCGACATGGTGCGCAAGGTCAAGCGCTACGAGAACGGCTTCATCCTCGACCCCGTCGTCATCAGCCGTGCCACCACTGTTGGCGAGGCCAAGGCGCTGAAGGAGAAGTGGGGATTCGGTGGCTTCCCTGTCACTGGTAAGTCGGTCGCATTTTTCGCACACTCTGATGCTACCTGTGGCACCTCTTCGGCATGCTCTTTTCCTTATGATTATTACCTTCTTTTTTTATAACTTTCGTTCCGCCGTAATGACTTCACGTCTTGGGGAGACAAAAGATTTATGATGGAAAATGCCGGCAGTGCTTCATACTCGGTACACTACTCTGGCGACGAGCATTATGCTGACACAAAACAGAGAATGGAAAGCTCGGCTCTAAGCTGCTGGGCATCGTGACGAACCGCGACATCCAGTTTGAGGACGATCCCGAGACCTCGATCGAGAACGTGATGGTTAAGGACCTCATCACGGCGCCCCACGGCATCGACCTGATCGAGGCCAACAAGATCCTGGCCAAGTCCAAGAAGGGAAAGCTGCCGATTGTGGACAAGGACTTCAACCTCGTCTCGATGATTTCGCGGTCCGATCTGACAAAGAATCTTTACTTTCCCCTTGCGTCGAAGCTGCCCGATTCGAAGCAGCTCCTCTGTGCCGCCGCCATCGGCACGCGGCCCGAGGACAAGGTGCGCCTCCAAAAGCTTGTGGACGCCGGCCTAGACATTGTCGTCCTCGACAGCAGCCAGGGAAACAGCATGTACCAGATCGAGATGATCAAGTGGATCAAGCAGACCTTCCCCGGCCTTGACGTCATTGGCGGAAACGTCGTGACCAGGGAGCAGGCTGCCGCGCTCATCGCAGCTGGCGTTGACGGGCTGCGCATCGGCATGGGAAGCGGCAGTGCCTGCATCACCCAGGAGGTCATGGCCGTCGGCCGTCCCCAGGCTACCGCCGTCTACAGCGTCAGCTCCTTCGCCGCCAGGTTCGGTGTGCCCTGCATCGCCGACGGTGGAATCCAGAACGTCGGCCACATCGTCAAGGGCCTGGCTCTTGGTGCCTCGACCGTGATGATGGGAGGCCTGCTTGCAGGCACCACCGAGTCCCCCGGTACCTCGTTCGTGTCTCGTGAGGGTAAGCTTGTCAAGGCGTACCGTGGCATGGGCAGCATCGACGCCATGCAGGACAAGAAGGCCGGCGGTGGTGGCAAAGACAGCCAGAAGAGCAATGCTGGTACCGCCCGCTACTTCTCTGAGGGTGACAGCGTTCTGGTCGCCCAGGGTGTTTCCGGAGCCGTGGCGCATCGGGGGTAAGTGCCACTAGCAGTCGATGCGGTTTAGTGAGGCTAAAGCACGAAATGATTGCTAACATATCCGCCACGCAGATCCATCTCCAAGTTCCTCCCATACCTTGCAGCGGGGTTGAAACACTCCATGCAAGACACTGGAATCCAGAGCCTCAGGGAGCTCCACGATGGCGTGGCGAATGGCACTGTGCGGTTCGAGATCCGGACGGCAAGTGCCCAGCTGGAGGGTGGAGTGAACATGGAGTCATACGAGAAGAAGCTCTACGCATAAATGCTAAATAAGAACTCGGCTCGCGGCCAGTTGGCATCTTTTTGACGATTCCGTTGTCAACCAAATCATGGGAGATAAAGCATGACATGAGGCAGAGCCCTGGGGGGGGATAGAAGCCAGGAAAAGGCCGCCACTTGGCGGATCTTGTGTTGGTCAGACTAGGCATGCAAGTTCCCGGAATTCCGGCTTTGCCCACGGCGAATGAAACCGTCTATGACGGTGGCAGTGGGTGTTAAAGGAGGGCACACAGAACAGAATCTGCTGCATAACGGGGCAAGCCCGGAAGCATGATACCAGCGGTGGTTGAAAAAAAAATCGGACATTGTCCAAAGCGAAAATATTTTGCGGTGCCTTCGCTTCCTGGTTGTCTGGATTTCCATCTATGAGACGGGCCAGGAATTGAGGGACATCTTCGAGTAGACGCATGACTCCAGCGATATCGGCGTCTTTGCTTGACAAGACGAGGGGTAAAAAAAAAGACGCGTTCCCAATTCAAACCAAGGCTTTCAATCCCGAGTGACGCAACCTGAAATCACCACCAACGCTTCTGCCGCAACGTGACTGAGCACACATTAGAAGATGGCTTCTCCAAAGGGCCCATTCCGACTCGTGACTGTCAACACGGCACCCGAGAGAGCCAAGCGTCTTATCGGCAGGATGGTCGAGGCTCTGAAGGACCAATACACGATCGACTACGTGGCGAACTGCGAGAGTGAGATGACCAATCCCAAGGAGGCACGATCCAGGGACGACGGGCATGGCTCGCTGCTGACACGGGAGGCACGGCAGGTATCGAAGAGGTGGAGGGCAAGGTGAAGGAGTTCCAGCCTGATGTTCTGGTAAGAAAGCGTTGCGACGTGCCCACCGTCAAAATAACGCAGCCAGCATTGGTCTGACCTGGAGCACCTACGACCTGCGCGTGCACCTAGTTCTCGGCATCCATGTGGTCGGCCGAGGAGGCTGCCCGTATCCAGGCCATTGCACGCTCGGTAAGGCCGGACATCAAACTCCACGCCATCCCGCAAGGACTGCAGGTTGAGAAAGGGCCCGACGCTATCGTCGAGCACCTGCTGGAGGAGGTACCCAGACTTCTAGGCTAAGCAGCTCGGTCCAATTGCAATAGAACACGGCTGTTATCCCCCGCCTTTCCCCCTCGCGTGTATCTGCACGTTCCATCTGACTGTAGCGTGGGTTGGGTTGTGCTCCCGCATTCGTGACCAACCGGCCAGTGAGGCGGCAAGCCGGCCAGTTACGGTAACTTTGTCCGCGTTGAATTGCATTGCATTGCACTAATGCAGGCCGCGAGGACGTGTGAGAGGTGTCCAGGTAGGGTGGCAGGGTGGCAGGGCGGCAGGCTAACAACAAGGTACTTGTGTATAGATCAGCAAAGCCTGGCTTCTGGTTGGCAGCCTTGCCAGGCTCACGGTCAACTGACACACCAACGCCGAAGCTACCCCGCCACCGGCTGAAAAGAAAAATCAAGACTGACAAATGCTTTTCCCCACCCAAACTCTACAGCAAAAAACATCAAAACAAACTCGACCAATTCAATTGCAGTATGCCAAAGCATTATAACACGCCCAAAAAAGCACGGATCCAGGCCATTGCTAATTGTTTTAATCTCGATTCAATTCCCTACTATATAAACAATCTTTTAGTTGCTAGCTATTTTTTTTTGGTGGCGTTAATTAACTTTGAAATGGGAGCACCTTTGTTGCGGTCTTGATTTGATTTTTTCAGTGGGTGCCCGCCCACCGCAGCCTGGGCTCGAGTTACACGCATGCGCCCCTCGCCTGGCTTATAAGAAGGAGGCCCTGGGGAGCTCCTCGTCGCTTTGGCCCCCATCTCTCTCCGCACGAGCACCCTTTCCGCACCAGAGCGCGAATTAGATAACAGACTTTTGTTGCTCAGAGACTCTTAGCAAGCATGGCAGAAGCCTCGGGGGATGCCGACTCCATTGCGAGTTTCGAGGACATTACTGCTTCGTCACAGGACCTTGTCCGCAGTTTGTCGCGAACGAAGCCAGACAGTGACGATAGTGTGGCTCCCAAGATTCTCTATGTCTTGCAGTACTTGATGGATGGAAAGGTTGTCGACAGTATGTTGGCCCGGGCCTTTTTTTGACTGGAATCGTGACATTTATTGAATCCAGAGCTGACGGTGACCTGCACAGCACACAAGAGCGACAAGCCGTTCGATGAGATTGACAATCCCAATGCGGCTCAACACGGGAAGGACAAGCCCATCATCGAGATCATGACAAAGGTCAAGCCGCAGGGTAGTCAGAGCTCTTACGATGCTTACAGGCGTCACTCATACCAGGACGAGCAATACGAGTTCGATTACCCGAGCAAGTCCAGGGTGACACACATGATAATTCACTCGGCCCTTCTGAAGGGCGCCCTGTGTGCCGTCGTGGGATACTGGCCTGGCGCCGACTTCATGGCCAAACGCGTAGTGATCCAGGCCCCCTACGCCATCCTGCTCCACCACCGCGCCGCCCTCGCCCGCTTCAGGGATGCGCAGCCGGCGAGCCACTCCCCCGAACAGGTTGCGGAGACGTCGATGCACATCGACGTCCTCCTGGGCTTCCTTGCCGACACTCTCGACCCAAAGATCCGCGAGGAGAATCTGCGTCATGAGAAGGACCAGTCTTGCGCCACCTTTGACTGCCTGTGGCTTCTCTACCGACCGGGCGAGGTGGGCTATATCAAGATCAACGGCGGCTGGATCCCAAATATCATATCGCGCGTCCGGCTCGGCGGCGACGGCCAAGAGCGACACCCGGACGAGAGGAAGCCCTGGGCCATCGAGTCCTGGAACCTAAGGTATGAGGACGGGCGAATCCAGCGCAACGCCACGACCACGTATATTCGCGTGTACGCAGGCGAGCAGGCCATCAGCAGCCTCCCCATAATCCCCGCTGCGCTCTTCCCCAAGGCGCTGCCGGGCGAGATGCCGCAAGGCGAGTCCATGGATGACAAACAGGTCAGACTCGGCAAGCTGTACTGGGATCTCGTCAAGCGCCCGACCTATAAGGAGTATGTCGGCGAGGTGGTCGATAGGAGCGGCCCTAGGGGCAGCATCTCGAGCAGGGTCGTCGTCGATGCCGAAGGGATCGAGCGCTTCGGCGACAGGGGCCCCAGGGGGCTCCGATACAGCGACCAAGCCTATATGCCACCACCGTCGGGAAGCTGCCCACCTCCCGGCGTGAGCAGAAACCAAATGCGGAGACCGGCGTCGCCAAGGCGCGGGACGCCGCAGGATCTGCTACCTTCGTTCGAGCCGTGCTGCGGATGTCCCGGGTGCGCCTGGGAGTCCACCTCGTCGGTCGGGAAGCCCGGAAAGTTTTCCGGCTTCGAGGACCTGGACCCCGTTTCGGACGCGCCGCCGCAGAGCGACCTCTATTATCTGGCTCTGCAAAAGGACGTCCCTGCCTTCATCCTGGCGGAACGACGATGGGGTAAGTGCGACGGGGGTCCCGAGGCGACTTGTGTGTACTCTGCTTTGGGGGGAAGAAGAAGCTTGCTTACCAAGACGGCAAAAATCGGCGGTTGCAGGCCATGTCCGCGTAGAGCATCTGACAGACGTCAAGCCCGACCGCGAGGCTTTCAAACATCTCGTAGTAGACAAGGAGGTCAAGCAGACCGTCAGGACCCTGATCAGCAGGTTTGTCAACGACGGCGGCGTACTGAGCCCCTGGTCTCGAGACCCGGTCAAGAACAAGGCCGAAGTGCGCATCTTTCTGCTATCTGGACCCCCTGACGTATGTTGTTTTCTTGCCTACTCCTTGCTCGCTCGCTCTTTCACCACGCATTCTCCACGACAAACTTGCCAAAGGGCGAACTATGATGCTAACCATTGACCCAAACAGGTTGGAGAGACTTCCACTTGTGAAGCGGCTGCCGAGATCACCCAACGCCCTCTGCTGTGTCTGAAGAACGGCGACCTCGGACCTCTCATCGCTGACTCCATCAGCCAGAACCTTGACCACTTCCTGCAGCTAGGTGAGCGCTACGGCGCCTTGGTCCTTCTCGAAGAAGCAGATGAGTACTTGGAGAGTTACCAAAGGTGAGTGATATAGCTTGGTTATGTCCTTCCTTGATTGGAGAGAGAGAGGGGGAAAAAAGGGCTAACACCAACTGGACACTCCGTCCTTCAGGGGCAACATATCCTACAACATCCGGCCCATCTTTTTGCGCGCGTTCGAGTACTACAAGGGCGTGCTGTTCCTGACGGCGAACAGCTTGTCCGGTTTGGGCAGCGCCCCGACCGCGGCGCTGCACTACCGCTCCCTCACCGACGCCGAACGCGTCGCCATCTGGGAGATGTCGTTTGACCAGCTCGAGCGCGACTCGGGCTCCCGCGTGCACGTCTCAGTCGCGGCGCGCGAGTTCGCCAGCGGGTCCCGCGAGATCCTGGCGCTGTACCTAAACAGCCGCCAGATCAAGAACGTGCTCCAGGTCGCCGTCGCCCTGGCCGAGGGCGAGGCTGCCGAGGCCGGCGGCGGCGGGGAGCGGGCGGCGGCGGCGGCCCGCGTCGTCGTGTCGGACCGCCACATACGGTCTGCTCGTCTGTTGTCAAGATGAACCAGGGGTTCAAGGGCTTCACCAAGAGCCGCAAGGCCAAGGTACTGTTATGATCTGTTTCATGATAAGAAGTGTTCCTACGAGGTCCTAGCCAAGAAGAAAGGCCAAGCCTGTATTGTGCTTCTGATGACAACAAATGTTTGGAATATCAAAACTCCCTCGGCCGTAAAACGCCAACCAATCATGCCAAGGCGTGAAAGAGGAGGGTTGACAAATGGTCCATCAATGCCTCTCGCCGTGTCCAAAAAGTATAATGCACACAAAAACTCCCATACTCATTCCCCTCGACCGGGCAACCGAGGATGATGTGATGATGAAAATAAGGGTTTAAAAACCAGTGAATATTAAGCACACCTGCGAAGCACAAAGACACAAAAAAAAAGGCATTATCATCACAAGCTGCTGGCGTGGGCGAGCAGGAACTTGCAGCACGTCAGCGTCAGCTTGCAGGCCTTGGTCCACGTGTCGTCCTGGGCTATTCCGAGCTTGATGCTGACGCCCTGGATGCGGTCGCCCTCGATGCGGTAGGGCAAGTCGAGCGGGCGGCCCTGGGCGGCCGTCTGGCGCTCGACAAAGGCGCCGAGCTGGCGGACGAGCTCGAGAAAGGCCACCATGGCGGCATCGAGGCGGCGGTGCATAAAGGGCAGCAGGGGCATGTCGCCGCCCGACGAGAAGAGCTCGAGCACGTGCCGGCGGGGCGCGGGCGGAGGGGGAGCCACCGTGGTCGCGGCGGTGGCGGCGGCTAGGCGGCTCGAGGACGACGGGGAGGGAACCTCGTAGCGGACGATGCGCGAGGTGGAGCCCATGGGCTGGGGCTCGTAGCCGTCGAAGCGGTACTGCAGCTTTTCGGCCACGGTGGACACGAGCAGCAGGGCGTGGCCCCAGGCGGCGTTGATCTCGGGCCAGTCGACGGGGCTGGCGTGCAGGCGGCCGAGGCGGAGGCCGTTGATGGTGGCAAAGGTGCCGTCGTGGCTGATAAGGAAGGTGTCGTTGTAGACGTTTGTGCGCTGTAGGGACTGATACAGGCGCGCGTCGTTGTCGTAGCGCGAGTTGATGCTGTCGCGCTCGTTCTGGAACTCGGCCAGGCGCGAGGCGAAGGCGTTGCGCTCGCGCCAGAAGCGCTCCTCGTCGGCGTCGAGCCGCCGCGACTCGTCCTCGAGCTGCAGCACCTCGTCATCGAGTGCCGCCTTGTCCGCCTCGAGGTCGAGCAGCTCGCGCAGCGCCGCCGACTCGCGGGCCCGGGCCTCGGCGAGCGCCGCCTCCTGGGCGCGCAGCTCGTCGTTGGTGGGCGCCTCGGCCTCGAGCCGCTTGAGGAAGGCGACGTACGTGTCGCGCTCGCGCGCCGCCGACTCGAGCCGCTTCTGCAGGCCCTCGACCAGTATGTCGGTGCACTCGACGCACACGGGGTGGTCGATGTCGGAGCGGGCCGACAGCGTCTCGAACAGGCGCGTCATGCGGCCCATCTCGCGCGAAGGCGACGGGTCCAGCTCGTCGTCGACGGCGGGCCCGGCAGCGTCGGCCGCGGAGCCCTTGGAGGAGGGCCGTCTGGAGGAGGAGGGCGCTATTTGCGAGCCCTCTAGCAGGATGAAGGACATGGAGTTGTCGCGTACGCCGGTCTTATCGGCACGCGGGGCTAGGCCGCCGCTGTAGCGTTTGAAGGTCGGCGGGCCGGCATTCTGGGCGGCCTCCTTGTAGGCAGCGAGCCGGCTCTGGGCTCGCGGACTTGATGCAGACGGCAAGGACAGCGACTCGGGGAGTTTCGTGTGGGCCTGCTGCGACGATGTTGCTGCTTGGTTTGTCAGGGCGAATGAGCGATGCGGTGGGTGAGTGAAAAGGGGGGGAGGACAGCATAGACAGACAGAGCATGACGTACTGACGAGGAGGTCGTAGGCGGCGGGGTTGAGGTCCTGGAGCGAGCCGTCAAGCTTGAGCGGCGTCCGGCATTTTTGGCAGTTCATTGTCGACGAGAGGCTGCGGGGCTTGCCAGCGCCGGCTGAGCTACGGCGTGGGCGAGGGTCAGAGTGTGGTGTCGACGAAGGATGGGTGTGGACACCGTTGGTTGTAGTCAACGTCTACTGTGTAAGTGCCGAAGCTGATGACGGAGCTGTCGAATTAGGTAGGTGCCCTGGGGCCTCAGTGGAAGGCGCTCGCTGCAGCTGACCCCTGCCGCCTGTTCGTCAGGGCCCACCCCACCAGGCGACAGGCAATCAAGATCCCAGTTCATTGGTTGACGCGCCAACTCGCGACCATCGCGTAAAGCCGCTGACAGGGGTGGGTTGGCTAGTCTGGCATTTGTTTTGTTTCTTCCGTCGCATGCCAGCTCCCGCCCACCCCTGCCCTGACCCCCCGCCCCGATGATGTCGCCATGGGCAATTGCTGAGGACAGGCGCCGGCTGAGCTGGAGAAACGAGGCGACCCAGGAGACGCAGACGTCCAAGCCGCCGCCAGTCACGGCTCCTCGCCATGGAGCCCCCTAACAAGCGCCCCCGCCTCCTTCAGTACCTCGGCCGCGATGGCGACGACGAGCTGGTCGCCTTCGAGCAGGAGGACCTCGCCCCCGAGCGCCAGCTCGAGATCTCCCGCGACCGCGCCGCCATGTCGCTCAAGTCCAGGATGGAGCTCATCTTCGAGAAGTACGGGCGGGACTTGAGCGAAACCACCGACGAGATCGACCTAAAGACAGGCGAGGTCATCGTCAACAACGGCCATCTCGAGTCCATCTTTGGCTCAAAGTCCAAGGATATAATGGGAGATATCGCCGACGATGACTCCGACGTCACGGACCTGAACGGGGGCGGCAGTGATGACGAGTCGGATGAAGAAGACGAGGATGAGGATGAAGACCAAGGAGAAGACGGCAATGAGAGGGAGGCGGCGCAAAGAGGGGTCCCAGCCGACCCCGTTCCTGTCGACCCCGACAAAGCAACAACCACATCACCCACCGCACCTAGAACCTCGCTGCCTCAGCAGCCCATCCTCGGGCTCGCACCCATCACGGCCTGGGCAGGAGCACCGCAGAGCCTCATCTCGAAAATCAACGAGCTGCTGAGCGCAGCAGCAGGTGGTGGGCAGGCTCTGCAGCAAGCAACAGCACCGCTAGACCTCTTGAGCATGACCAACCACACTGTCGAGTCGGCCTGGAGGGTCCCCGCCTTGCCCATCGGCCCCGCGGCTCCGGTTCAGCCTACGCCGGGTGGCCGCCTCGGCTCTATCCGGAAACGGAGCAAGGTGCCCCTGAAATCCTTAATGCGCAAGGTCATGGCCGAAGCCGACTCGGAGGATGAGATCCAGGCCCCGGCCAAGGAGGAGGTCCGGGAAAGCGCTACGGTTACTTCCAGACAGGTCTCGCTGCCGGCATCTGAGCCCAAGGACACCCTACCTGGCGAAATGCCCAGCTCGACGAGGCCCGAAATCCAGCCCTCACCCGCACCTCAATCACAGCCAGCAGGGAGTGCTTCGAGTCCCGCCGAGAAGCAGCAGGTGCCATCTCCCCCCACTCCACCTGATACATCGAGCTCAGACGATGGCCCAGAAACAAAATCCTATCCCGCCCCAAGGGCCACTTCTAGAGCTCGCAGATCGAGGAAACGTCGTGCGTCTGGTCCGGCTGGCGCTGAAAATATCACACCGATACCCTCCTGTGCTCAGCAGGTGACTCGTGATCCGCCACAGTCACTCGATGGAGGCTTACAGAAGCCCTTGTCACCTCCCAACACGGGCGGGGACATGTCGGCAACTACTGCTGCACCAACTCAGGCTCCCAGAGCGGGTGAAGATATTGTCATCTACATTGTGGACGAGGGGCTTCGGCAACTCAAGTTGCAGTCGTCCACAGTTAGTGAAGCGGATAGCCAGCCAGCAGAAGAGAAACAATCAAAGCCGCTAAGACCCAGACGACGACCAAGGGGACGCGCTGGGAAGACGGCACAGGATGATGTGGGTGCGGAACCGCCTCGGGCTGAAGACACATGCCAGCCATTGGAGGGTCTGGCGCCAACAGTGAGCACAGAGGCTGGGGGTGACACGCTATTAGTCGACATGGCAGCACCAGCAGCCGAGCCAGCCCAGTCCGAATTGCCCTGCGAGCACACAGCCGCCTCCACAGAGGAACCAGCAGCCGTCGTCGTCCCTCAACTTCCCGGAACGCCCCCAGCTCATCATCAGACTGAGAGGGCTAGTGAGGGACAAGGCAAGAGAGTCGGCGAGATATCGTTGGCAGAGCCCACTGACCTCTCCCATGGTTTGTCCGATGGCGAAAACAATGGATGGATGGCTAGGAAGAGTCATGCTGGCAGATCGAGGGACTCGCTCAGTGGCCCTCGGTTACGCACATCACCGAGGCCCCGGGTCCTTGGGGAGGTCTCTGGGAATCGGGGCACGGTCAGCCCCAGCAATCTGCGACTTGATATTGCATCCGCCATGACAGTCAAACAAGTACCCGCAGGACTGCCATCGCCCCTAGGAACATTAGGCGAGCTGCGTTGCTTCGATGGGGTGCCGGTTATTAAGCAAAATTCATCCCCAGAAGAACCAGAATCTGCCGAGAAGCTGCCATTAGAAGAGGACAAGAGCAATGAGGAAGAAGTTGTGGATGAAGTCCTCTCTTCCCCCGCCCACAGCGAGTATGAAAAACCACAAAGCCAATCCAGCCCAGTCGGCACTGAGGACACAGCCAAGCGCCACGGCAGCCTCGGGTTAGAGCATCATTCCGGGGCTGCCCCGACAGCGGCAGAGAGCCCGGGCAGTGCTGTAGCGCCTGTTGGCTCATCAGAATCTCCACTCGTTCTGCTAGATTCTGAGAATGACGGAGCCGAAGTGGAGGAAGAAGACTCAGTCGAGATACGTGCCGCTGCAGGCCCGAGAAGGGAACGTGCGCGACGTGCAAGGCCTCAGGTTCGGGATGAGAGCAGCCCGGAAACGTCGCCCAACCGCCGCGGCCGGGACGAAAGCCCAGGTCGAGACTACCATCGATCATCCCCACCCCCAAGAGCAGCATACATGCTAGAGATGGACGCAGAAGCAGAAGCGGCCGCAATCGCAGCGTCGTCGCCCCTGACACTACCGGCGGTGCGGGGAGGGCGGCGCCGCCAAGGAAGCCACGCCTCCGACGTAAATGTGGTGGAGGCCGCTGGCGCTGACACGCCCTCTAGGAGACCGCGGTCGCGCCGCCGGCAGCCCTGGCCGCAGCAGCAGCAGAACCGGAACCAGCACCGCTCGACGTCCCCGCTCATCTCGCTCATCTACGACTCGGACGAGGACGAGCTCTCGTCGACCTACTTTTCGTCGCCGGGTGGTAGCGTGCGCGGCGTCGTCAGCAACAACGGCGACGGCAACGGTGACGCCACCGCCGTCCGCAGCACCGCCTCGCTCTTCAACGTCAGCGCCACCACCACCAGCAAGTTCCCCTGGTCGTCATCCTCCTCGTCGGCGGCCGTCACCCCGTCCTCGTCCTTCCTCAGGAACCACCGCCGCGCCTCGTTCGCGGCCGTCTCCAGGAGCGGCAACCGAGGTGGCGCAGGAGGAGGCGGAACGGCGGCAGGCGGCGGCAACACGTCCCCGACAAACAAGAACCTGCGTCGCCGCCTCTTCATGACCAAGGCCTCGTCGTCGTCGTCGGCCGAGCCCCATGCCAGGGCTGTCGCCAGCCTGCACCTTCCCGCCACGCCGCGTCCCGGTGGTGACGGGCACGACGGCAGCGGCAGCAGCCGCTGCTCCTCGGTGCGGTCCAGGAGCTCGGCCGGCTCCGTCATCCTCACCCCCGGCGGCTCGAGGCGGCGGTGCGGCCAGGACGGGTTCCGGTGCGACAGGGATTTTTGCTTCTATTGCCTGGCCGGGTAGGTGGGAAACCTGTTTTATGATCCTTCTCGGGCGCGAGGACACGGGACGCGGTTTCTTGTCTGTAGAGATTACGCCAAGTTGGTAGTACATATTATACATGATGCACACCTACATGAGTATTCTCCCCCAAATCCGGACTGAGTGCCAGCCCTGAGCTGCCGCGGATGAACCTGAGCTGCAGGCAGTGCCAAGGTGATCAAAGGTGAGTTACAGAGTGGTCAAGGTGATCAGCCTGAGTTAGCGCTTGGCATCGTTTCACGGAGTCCTTATGGGTTGGGGGTTCTCCTGTGTGGCCTGACAGTTATCTCAGCAGCTGCCTTGAGGACAGGCGGATACAGAACCAGGTCAGGCTCCAAAGGCGAGGGCGTGTATTTGGGTGTGGTGGCTGTGACGATCTGCAGCCTGCAGAGAAACGTGACTTCAATATCAGATGTGCTGCTTGTGCCACCTACCTGGCCTGGAATAACTACTTGGGGGCCCTCGTCCGTGCTGATGGAGGGACGAGGGCCCCCAAGTAACGTTTTTCGACTTACTTTGCCTCTTGCCAGCATGGATGGGAGAATGCGTGTTACGAAACACCAACCAATCGCCATGATCAGCTGTGCCCTGCCACGGGCTGCCTCAAAGTGGAATACAATATATCCTTCTTTCTCTTGCGCAACACACCCCATCCCTCTCTAGCTTGCAAGTTTTCATTTTTTTTCCCCGCCAAATTGCCATTCCCCATTCGAAACAGTATCTCCTCATTTCCACTACACGACGAACTTCACCATGCCGTTCTTTTCGCAACAACCTTCATCTACGGCGTCCATCGAGCTATCACCTCTTTTAGCGCAAGTCCCCGTGCCAAGCCAATCAGCACTTTTTCTCGACAGTCTCCACGAACCGTTGGCAGCCGAGCCTTCAACTTCGGATTCTTCCCCAGCCCCTGATCTATCCACCAACCATGGGTTCTACTCCCATCACAGGGTTCTGCCCGAGGAAGAGCACATCCGTATCTTGTACCTGGACTCGGCGCCCATGCAAGATGGAACGCTGGCCGGCACCATCAAGGTCATTAGTTTGAAAGCCAGCGCGGAGAATCCCTCTTTTCCGCCATTCGCCGCTCTGTCATACGTTTGGGCGCAAAGCGCATGCATATGCGGTGCATGCAGTTTCGGCCCCTTCACCATTCTCCTGAACGGCACCCTCAGGCTAAACATCACGGTCAACTGCTACATGGCCTTACGGCAGATCCATGCGCACCAGGCCGCACGGCGACTCGACAAGATCCCAGTGTGGGTAGATTCCATCTGCATCAACCAGGAGGACCAGAAAGAAAAGACCTGGCAGATCAACTATCTAATGGGGAAGATATACATGGTAGCAGCCATCGTCTACGTGTGGCTGGGCCCGGGTAATCCGTGGACTAATGCAGCTATGGATTGGATGCGATATGGTGGATGCATCAGGCGCCCTCTTCCTCTGGCTCGGCTGGCAAAAGAAGCAGGCGCAGGCATCGCCCGCCTTGGCCCAAAAGCCAGGGCGACAAGCTCCAAGTTTTGGGGCGCCAACATCCTCCTCCGTCTCAGCCTGGTCGCCTCCTCGTTCTGGTGGTGGAAGATGAGGCTAGAGATTGTGGCAGGGACTAGAATGCTGCTTGATACGCCATGGATCAACCGCATCTGGACGTTCCAAGAGATTTTGCTGGCCTCATCCCCCTTCGTTCTCTGTGGCGACCGCATACTCGGCTGGGACGAGATGATGAACTCGGTGCACTTCACGCAGCTCTCGGGCAGCCTGTATCATCATCACGCATACAGGCTGCCCGCTGCGGTTACCCGTTACTTTGGAGGGTGCCAGCTGTGGGGTGCCCCCTGGCGTTCGCTGATGAGGCTTTGGCTCGCCTTTCCCCGTCTCGCCCCAACCAGCCTAGGCGTTGCTCTTAGAACATCTGGCGGCACCCGCGGCAGGCCCCTCGTCGACGGCCTCGGCTCATTGCCCGTCTCTGAGAGCAGTAGCGACGAAGCATATCCGCCCCGAAACCAGTCTTTCATTGAGAGATATGACCGAATTTCACCCGGCGTCCGCCCATGGTGTTCGCTATATTGGTCATGGCTGTGCAGACTTTTCACCCTTTATCTGGTTTATTTACCGCTATGGCCCGGCGTTTGGTTTCAGTCTAAAATTCTCAACGCCATCAACGAAAACCAGTTGTCCTTTAAACTCCATGTGGCTGCGGACCTTCTTACCCTTCTCGTGGCTTTGATCGCGACTCTCCTGCTGTCAGCACTTATAAGAAACCATATCGTTCCCTGTTTGGGGTTTATCCTTTTGGGAGTTCCAAAGGAATCGTTGGTGCGTCTCTACTTGCAAACATCGGAAAACACGGGGGGTGTGAGACAGATACTGGCCGGGCTCCAGCGAGCGCTGCGCTTGCGCGTCTGCACGCAAGAGCATGATAGAGCCTTCGGCATATGGGGTGTCCTGAATATGCTTCAAGCCGACCCAGACGGGGTGGACTACAGCGAAGAGGTTATTGCGACGCATACTCGGCTTATAGCAACGATGGTACGATGGGAGTCTGCTGCTATCGGGCTTATAATCGACGCCGGAAAGCCCCGGTCCGATGATCCCCTAGATGGCGCCCCGTCCTGGGTGCCCCGTTGGGTCGGAGGCAACGGAACTCACTGCCCGAGCCCCTGGCTGTCCTTCAGATACCACTTCGAACCGTGGGAAAGCCCCGCCATACCGATCTTGCAGCAGCAGCCAACACGTCCGGTCATCGATAGTAGGTCCCTCCGTCTCCTCGGCCGCCCTCACGGCATGGTCGATATCGTCGAGACATTCAGCGACTGTTTGGCGCAGCAAAACGACGGCGTCATCCAGCTCCGCAGGGAAAAGCTGCTGGCTTGGATCTCGGGCGCATGGTCTCAAATCCGCCGTTCCCGTCGAGGGAGGGTACCGTCACCCACGCTCAAGGCCCTGCTCCGCCACTATCGGTACGCGGAATGTTCAATTTTCGCCGTGATCAACGGTTTCGCCATCTCGAGGGCCCCAGATGGGCGGTTGAGGGTCGACGGAACCCCGATCCCTGAGGGCAACTCCTTCGATTCCATCATGATCCACGCCCCCGAAGAGGCAACCACCATTTGGCACAGGATGATCAAGATTAGGGATTTCTATCCGGTGCTCGGCGTCACCACCAAACCAGACTGGCCCGAGGCTGAGCGCGTCGACGTTGACGCCATTCTTTCCAGCGCCAAGCTTCCCGAAAGCCACCTGGATGACCTTGTCCAGGACATCATCGACGACAAGAGGTGTCTTTTCACGCTCTCGAATGGGCTGATAGGGAGCGGGCCGCTCGATATGAGGGAGGGCGACGAGATCTTCCTTCTTCAGGGCGTGGCTTGTCCCATGGTCCTCCGGCCAAATGGAAATGCGACGGAAGGAACTCAAAGGAAGTACAAGATTGTGGGGGCAGCGCTTGTGCACGGAATCATGCATGGCGACTATCTGACTAGAGAGCTCTGTATGGAAGAAACGGAGGACCGGCCCCGCTACGGCGGAGAGGAAATTCCGGTGGACGTGGAGATTACCGCGGACGGCTGGGACGAGGAGATCACAATCGAGTAGGAAGGGGAACGCCTGAATACATCTAGCTACTTGAGAGAGACTACCTAGGTAAAGGTACCTTTGTCGTCGTGGCCATTTCGCGCGAGGTCCAACATATCAGACTCCTTAGGTACCTGGGTACTTTGCTTGCTTGCTTGCTTGCTTGCTTGCAACATGCTCAGCCCTGAGCAGGGAAATGGAACTACGACGACGATATGTCATTATCCACCAAGCGGCAGCCGGCATGAACCACCTACACCCTACCACCCCGCCCAAGCACCCGCACTCCCCAAGGCTATAACGGCGCAGTCTTGCACAACTGGAGCCCTCCAGACCCTCCCACCCACACACAGATGTGTACTCTCCCGGAAAATGGCCCGGGTCCAAGCCCACGTCATCAAAGGGCCAGCTTCCTCCATCTTCAATACAAGCGGGGGAAAAGGACACAAGACAGATCAGGCAGTAGCCAAGGCTCGGATTATCAATCGCATCGCAAGACAGCGAAAAAAAAAAGAATGCATGTGACCAGTCATGCTACCGAAAGCAAAAACCAGACTCCGGTCATCATCTCCAACATGGCGACGCCCCGCGCGAGTTAAACATACGGCATCGTCATGGGTGTGTGAGTGGAGGGCGTCGAGAAGAAGGGGTATCTCGAAGAAGTTCTCCGCTCCTTGAGTCCTTGGCGAGAAACATTACGCAGGAATGACAAGGGAAGAACAAAAAACAAAGTGAACATGAGCGCCGTGCCGACCCCGGCACGGAAACATAATCCATATTTAAATGCTGGTAGAGTTTGTGCTGCTGCCTCCTTGGGAGAGCAGCTGCTCCAGGATGCCCTCGTTGCGCACCGGGTCAAAGTAAGGGTGTGCCATGGCCTCCTTGGCCGTGAGACGCTCCTGTGGGTCCGTCAGCCAGCCAGTTCAGTCGGTAGCGATAAGAAGGCACAAAAAAGAGCGCTCACCATGTGGTCATATCTAAGTAGCTTGTCGAGAAAGTCAATGGCCTCGTTGCTCACGAACCTCTGGTTCTCGGCGTTGACGAAGCTGTGCCACGGCTTCTTCTGGAAGCGTCCCAGGATGTCGTCGTACTGGGCGTCCAGCTCAATCTCGTACTTGTCGAGGTAGTCAAAGAGGTCGTCCGTACCGAGCACCTTTGCGATCTTGACCAGCTGGTCCGAGTTGCTGTTGCCGTGGAAGAAGGGCTCCTTGCGGAAGATCATGGAGGCGAACATGGCGCCCAGGCTCCACATGTCGAGCGAGTAGTCGTACTCCTGGTAGTCGACCAGCAGCTCGGGGCCCTTGAAGTAGCGCGACGCCACGCGCACGTTGTACTCGGTGCCCGGGTGGTAGAACTCTGCCAGACCCCAATCGATCAGGCGCAGCTTGCGATTCTCATGATCGATCATAACGTTATGAGGCTTGACGTCGCGGTGCATGATGCCCTTGCTGTGACAGAAGTCGAGCGCCTTGAGCAGCTCCAGGATGTAGTAGCGCACATCGATATCGTTGAACTTGGGGTACAGCGTCCGGAAGTCCGTGTTGTTGATGTACTCGAAGATCAGGGACGGCGTCTTGCTCTGCTTGCGGGGCGACACGGGCTCCAGGTCAGACCAGGCACGTCGATGCGGGCGCAGAGGGGAGGGGAGGGGAGATGAGGGGGCGGGCGAACCATTGAGTCGCGCACGACATCCAGCAGGGCCACGACGTTGGGGCCGCCAGCCAAGTTCTGGAGGATCTTGATCTCTCGCTTGATCTTCTTCTTCTTGACTGGCTTCAACACCTTGATGACGCACTTCTGGTAGTTAACCACGTTGATGCCCTCGAAGACCTCGGAGTATTTGCCTCGACCTGTCAGAGCCGCGGACGTCAGTGGGCTGCTCGGCAGGGGCGTGCCGACGCGCAAGCGCGCCTGAGGGGACTTGGTCCGCTCTGTTTTTTTTTTTTTTTCGCGGGACGTACCGATCTTCCGGACGACCTCGTAGTTCTCGAGGGCACCCCAGCCTGCGCGGCGCAAAAGCGAATCCGACGGTCAGCAAGACGGATCCACGGCAAGAGATCAGAACAGATGGATGATGGCCAGGCCCGACAGCGATAAGCGACCGAGGGGGATCGGGCGGCAAGCGAGGATGTAGAGCGAGGGAGGGGCGCGGGCGGGCGGGCTCACTGATGTTGACGCTGTCATACTCCCAGTAGCTCCGGGGCATGTTCTGGTTGACATCTGCGTAGACGCGCGCCATTGTGGCAGTGGGGGGCTGGCTGGCAAGCGGACGTCTGCGACGCCGTGTCGTCGGGCGCGCAGGCTGTATGTGGTGGAAGTGGTAATATACGTGGTTGCGGTGGGCTTTTTTTTACCCGGCCGACGGCAGATGGCAGAAATTGGGGCCTGGTTCAAGGGTGGTGGTTGAGGGCGGTGGTGGTCGGATGACTCCACAGCGTCGTGGGAGGCTGAGGCTGGCTTTGGCTGTGCTGGGCTTGGGCTCGTGCTACAGCTTGGTATGGAGTGTGGAGAGGGCGGGCGGCCCTAGCAGTGAGCTGAGGCCGTTGCAGCAGCCAAGGAAGGAGGCGCCCAGGTGAATCTAGATGGCACGAAATCGAGAGGAACAAGAAGAGATGTCGTCCTTAATAAGTCACCAACACAAAAGCCAAGAGACATGAGCTGCCTGGCCAGGCCCAGACCCAGACCGGGCACAAGCCTACAGTCTGTAATACTCAGCGGCGGACACCAACGCACCCAACACAGGTGAGGGGCAGGGATTGATGCCGATTGAGCGCTGCACGCTGACCCAGCAGGCAGCGAATGAGCACATATGCATGTGGGGCTGCGCTACTTCCAGACCCGACAAAGACCAGCATCGACCAAAAGAACACCATCCAGTTTGTTCCATTCCGCATCAATTCCTGTCCCCGTCCGTCGAGGTGCTGGTGATACATACCGTACAATTTCCCTCCTCCTAGCCGCCTCCCTGTGTCTATGCTGTCTGTGCTGTGCTCGTGTGGTCCAAACCAGGTTTCCCGTCCAAGATAATGAATGCCATGTATCATACCTAGACAAATCCTGTTTTCCAGCCACACTCCGAATTCATCCCTCACAATACTGTATCTTGATAGCTGCCGTATCCTGACAGCCATTTTGGCCAAACCCAGCCTTGCTTCTAGACCAAACGAAACAGCCACCATCTTGGTCACAAATATCACGTAGACAGACACATCATTTGTAGGCCCGCAGAGAGTGTATTTGCTCCTAAGTGAAGGCTCCCAGGCGACGTCGACATAGATGCAGAGAACTCCAACTGCCACCTGGTTACCTCACCTCCTGGCCCTCCATCTAAGTTCCTCCCACCAGCCCCATTCCTTGCGAGCTTCTTGTCCTCCGCCAGCACCTTATTCCTGTGCTCCCAATTCCTCCACCAGCGCCTTGTCATCTGCGCTTTTTGTCCTCCGCCAGCACCTTCTGTGCTTTGGTCCCTCCACCGGCGCCCTTCCTTCTGCGCTCCTGTCCTCCGCCAGCACCTTATTCCTGCGCTCCCAGCTCCTCCGCCAGCGCCTAACCTCGCGCTTTCAGTTCCTCAACTGGAGCCTTTGTTTATCGCCCGTTTCCTCCACTGCCTTCATTTCCCTCCAATCTCCATCCATTTCCCTAATTCCTCCGCGTTGCTCTTTTGGCCAAAGATAGACATAATAATAAAAAATAAAAAATAAAGGAGAGGAGAGGAGGATAAGAGGAACAGAGAAGGAAGGTGATCCCACCAATCTGCACTTAGGGGCGGGCATCCCCTCAGACGCAACAGTCAGCCTGGGTATCGACCGCCGGCCCGTGCTCCTGAGGTTCAGCCTTGTCCAAGTCCAGATTTAGTGGGGAGAGAGGTATTGATGATCATGCATCGTCAGGCCCACCACAAGTCTCGAGGTACAGTATTTGCAGCCTGGGTATCGACCGCCGGCCTGAGCTGCCCCTTGACTGATGGTCCTTCAACAATCACATCGCCACCACTCCCATATCTTGGTTAGTAGAGTGTGATGTGGCCAGGCCACACCACACCAACATGCCAAGCGCTTCTTCTGCCCCTCTTGCCTCCTCTCCCTACCCTGATGATGTACATGTGGATCTAGGCAGCCACAGCATAGGTGATCCCATGGCTTGGTTAGCAGATTGTCTCTTGGGTCAAGGACAGGAGGGATCAAACGAATGCCACCACTTTGGGGTCAGAGAGAAGATTATAGCTCGACATGTTCCTCCCTCCGAGGCACACACGTTGCGTGGCAAGCAAGCCCGCCATGCTCCGAGCGTGCCCCAGGGTCGGACTTCCGACTAAGGATGACGATACAAAATGGTTCTCATCATGCTGGGGAGGGGGGGGGACGGGAACGAGAAGATGCAGCGCTATTGCAGACGTACCTATGGATTTTTTTGAGGGGATTCTTTTTTCGATTCTTTTTTCGATTCTTCATTTCTTGAATTGCTTCGTCAGCCATCATCGTAGGATATGTGGCGACGCTTCGTAGTTGCCGTTGCTGGCACGCTTGGTTGCTCTTGGTCGCCGTAGTCGAGACTGTGGAGACTTGTGTCGACGACGTCCCAGGTTCTCTTGCGCAGGTCGACCTTGACCTCGGGCTTGCGGTTTCTTCCCTTGCCGCGCTTTTTTTTCTTGCGGGGGGCCACAGCCAAGTCAATGTCACCTTCCGTGTCCGCGTCCGCGGCATCTCCGGATGTGGTGGGTGCGCCCTCTTGGAGGCAGGACCCTGCAGGAAAGTACGTGTTCTTCTTGCGTAGGGCCTCAAGCTCCGAGTGTTGAAACATCTCGATCTGCTCATCCGTGAGTGTGCGCTTCACGCCGTCGGCGTAGTGCCCCAGGCCGTCCTCTTCTGTCTCGTCCTGCGTGGTGGCTTGTTGGCAGGGTGGCATGAAGTGAGACGAGAAGTGGTCCATGGCGTGTCCGGAGAAGTGCCTGCGGTGGAAAGCGACAAGGTCGACCTGCGTGATGGGTGGTGCTTGTCTCGTAAGGCTTGCAGCCGCTTCTGACCGAAGTGGTGTCATTTTGCCAGCTGCCAGCTCGCTGCTCAAGTGGGTTGTGCCTGTGTTTGTTTGTTTGTTTGTTTGTGGTAGGTTTGTTTGCTGAGGCAGGTGAGGTGAGCGTTGTAGTGAGTGTGTTGCTCGTCCTCTTGGATTCCAGTGGCCCTCGGAGCACCGTCAGCCAGTTGGCCGGTGCAGGTGAGGATGTGGATCCGCTGGGTGTGAGCAGCGAGCTGGCTAGTTCTGGCTGAGAAGTGCGAGGGCGCTTTGGAAAGCGCGAACCACCTCAGTCACTAGTCCAGTGTCATGAAGCCAGTCAGGTTAGTAAGCTCGAAGCAGATGAAACGAGAGGGAGGTAGGAGGCACTTACGATGCTGCTTCCTCTGAGACAAGCTCTGCTCAGCGATCCTGACGTACCGCTCGCGGGTCTGCAGGCGTTTGACGGCTCTCTCGTTGTCGTGTGCTGAGGCAGCTGAGGCCCAGACGTTGAAGTACTTGACGAGAGAGTCAAACTCGTGCAGAAGCTCCCGCTCTTCCTCGTTAGCCTTGGCGAGTGCCTGCTCGTAGAGCGTCTCGAATTCTTCCCAATCGAAGCTGGGGATCTGTCCGGGACTGGTTGGCAGGCCTTCTTGGCTGGTGAGGCTACCGCTAGCCCTCTGGTTGTTGTTGTTTGTGTGAGATGTGGTTGTCTGCAGCTCCGGTGTTCTGACTTCGGAGCGCGACCTGTCTCTCTGTCGCTCTGTGTTGCCGTCTGTTACCATGAGATCTTCAGCCGGGATCTGTGGTCCCTGGGGCTGCTCCGCGTTGAGGATGGGAGATTCAGCCAGCTGAGTGGTGGTGGGTTGGGTCTCAAATGGTGACAGGCGTGACGAGCTCGCCATGCTGCGCCTTGTGATTGTTATGTGGGGGTGGTTTGGCCTGGCTGGCTGGCGATTGTCTGTGCGAGGCGAGCTCTTTTGTTGCTGGATCAAGATCACTGGTGCCCTGGCGTCAAGTAGTAGTGGTGGTCAGGCGGTCGATGATAGCCTGGTGACGCGGGTGTTTTTTTCTTTTTTTTTTGTAGATTTGCGGGCACCGCTTGAGCCGGAATGGAGTCGTCGGCCCAATGTAGGTAGTGAGTGTGATCTGACCGGCGTGCAACAAGCGAGGGAAGGAGAGACAGGGAGAGGGCTAGCGGCTGGATGGGTTAGTAGGGTAGTGGCACGTCAGGATCGCTAGCAAGGTTGGTGCGTAGGGTGTGTGTGTGTGTAATGGTAGGGGTCCCAGCAGGGCGGACGGCAGGCGCAAAGCAAAGTGTCAAGTGTCGTCAATCGTGATTGCCTCATTCAAGATGGGGGAGAATGAGAAGACGACAGCGGAATTGGAAGTCGACAGTGGAAAGTCGACAGCCGAAAGACGAACTGGAAGACGACAGTGGAAAAGCAAGCAGGTCATGCACGGCCAGACAGAACGCCAGAGTAAGAACCGAACTGAACGAGCGCTCCCGAACTCGCCCAGAACAGCCCAAACCCTTTGTTATACCTGTGTGTGCACTGCTGCTGCTGTAGCTAGGGCTTGGATAGATGCCCAACTTCCAACGAGAGTCGTTCTGGAGGCACAGACTGGTGACTGGATTGGTGGTCTGGGTTGTCGCGTCTGCAGCTCCGCGTTCGTGTGCTTGCCGCTGGTGGCCTGTGTGTCCTGTGTGTGGTGGACGGTGGTGGTGGATCAGGGATGCAGATGCTTGAGGTTGGTGCCGAGGACGGGGCAGGTGTGATTGGTTTGGGTTCGGTGGCTGACTCTAGCGATCATCTGACTGTGCCGCAGGGTCCTGCTCGCCTGGAGGTCGCGGAAACCTCCAGCTGCTGGCGTGCAAGGATAAGATTGATGATGATTCCCCACTGCAGTCGTCTTGAAGTCACTTTGTCGTTTGATTGAGATCAGAGTCGCCCGCCGTCCCCCGTCCTCGCAAGCATCTGCGTTGCCGTCCGCCCTGCTGGGTTAGTTATTTTCTTCTTCTTCTTGGTGCTTCTCGATTGCTGGTGGTGGTGCTGGCGTCGCACAAAAGCCGGAGAGTGAGCAAGCTCATTCAGGCGCCCAGGTCTAATCGCTCCCACAATAGACCAAAGGCTCTCGCGCACAGGCGCCCGCAGCAGAACCAAAAAGTCAAGTCAAAGACGGCTTAGGCTCCCAGTCTTCTCCTCAACCAACAAACATCTGGTGAAACTCAGTTTGTGGCTCCCGTCCTGCTGCAGACAACCTGCTTGCGCCTCTCTCCGACAACCCACAAGATCGACTTGTTGAAAGTGACTCGGTCGACCCCGTCTTGGGTTGGTGTGCGTCAGTGTGTGTGTTTTGGCGACCACAGATAGTCTGTCGTTTGCAAAGATGTTGGCGTGCGACATCTGCGGCCGCCAGCACCACCCTCAGCGCTTGCCGTTCCTGTGTCCTGTCGATGCTCGCAATCGGTTGTACGAGGGACGACTGGCTCAGGCTCACTTGTTGATGGACAGTGGCAAGCTCGAGAATGAGGTGTCTGCGCTCCTCTCTCACCCGGACGCTACGTCTTCGGCCAACCCAACACGGACCCACGCTCCCGAATGGATCCGCGCCGAGCAGCGGCTGTCTGAGCAACGCCAGGCGGTTGAGAGGACAAATGAAATCATTGCGCAGGCCGATCGTCTGAGGCTTGAGATTGACGCCGCGAAGAAGGATGTCGAGCGGCGGAAGAAGGCCATCTCAAGGCGCAAAGACGATCTGGCCTCGGTCTCACATGGTGTAGCTGCGAGACGCGTCGACCTCCAGCAGAGTGTGGAGAGGTCGATCATGGTGGCCAAGGCGAACTGGGACCTGAACCATGAAGGCATCGCGACTCACCGCGCCTTTCTCTGCATCGAGGCTGCCCGCTTGTATGGACTGCGACGGCAGAAGAAGGGCGGCTCTGTCAGGTATGAGATTGGTGGCGTCGAGATTGTCGACCTGCACTCGATGAACAGTAAGTGTTGCTCCTGCTCTGTCTTGAAGTGCATGTGGTCTTGCGAGTCTTGGACGCGACGACGATGATGATTGATGGTCATGATGGTGGTGGTGTCTTGGACTCTCTCGACTGTCTCGTATATGTCGACGACTTGCTGACGAAGAGGCATCTTGCTTGATGGTTGCTTGTAGGCGCCTCTCCTGAAGTCATCTCGACTAGCCTCGCTCACATGACGCACATTTTGGTGCTGGCGTCGAGCTACTTGGCAATCCGACTGCCGGCCGAGATCACGCTCCCGCAGCGCGACTATCCCCGGCCGACAATCTTCTCGCTGGCTTCGTCGTATTCGCAGCAGCCTAGGGACCCTTCCTTCGGCGTGCTGGCCCTGCATCCGCAGATCCCATCAGAGACTGGAGATCGCGAGCGTCAACAAGGTCTTCCGCGAGCACGTCCTCTGTACGTCGACAAGCCGTTGTCTGTGCTTGCCAAGGACAGCCCGTCGACGTATGGTCTGTTCATCGAGGGCGTCGCGCTCCTTGCCTACAACACCGCCTGGGCGTGTTGCACCCAGGGCGTGCCGATCGGCGACAGAAGCTCGTCTGAGGACGTGTGCAACATGGGTCGCAACTTGTACAATTTGTTGATTGCGAATCAGTTGCATGGCCAGGCCGGACGAGTCTTTCCCGTCTCGTCGGCCTCGCCTGTTCCGAGTGATGGTGAGAACGACAAGTTTGGTGGTATTGGTGGTACAACGACAGCAGCGGCCGCGCAGATGATGGGTCGGTTCTCTCACGGAACGGCGCACTCGTTTCTTGGTAGTGCCGAGGGCGCAGAGTTCGTTCGCGGCTTCAAGCTGCCAAATCCGATAAAGTTGGCGGACAGGCTGAAGAGCAAACTGAGCAGCGATGCTCCGAATCCGGACTGGGAGTTGCTGGAAGATGATGCGTGGACGGTGACTTGAGGATACCCGCCCAACCCAGACAGAAAATGTTCGTACAGAAAGAAGAATGACAAACATGGAGGTTGCTGTTGTCTCGGGGTGTGCAACGCGGGTGATGAAGATGATGCAGCCCGAGACCACCTATACGTCCTTTAACAAGACGAGCTAGGCGGCGATCTGAAAAATATTCCCACAAGAAAAAAAAACACACGCTTCCCTTTGCGGTCTGCCAAAAGACAAAGGCAACTTGCGCAGGTAGGCGGTCGACCGTTGCCTCGCCTGTCAGGCACAAAGAGTCAAAAAAGACTGAAAAAAGACGATGATACTCGGACGCACGCAGGCGGAGGATCCGCACCGTGACTCTGACAGGTTTGCTGGGACTGCGTATAGACGACGACAGCCGGCAAGAAGAAGAAGGCGAAGATGACAAGAAACAAGACGATGTTCTGACAAGTTGGTCGATGTGGGCGTAATAAAAAAGCGAATTTCCAGATCTGAAAAAAATACGGCCGGAGCCGGCTGGTTTTGTCTGAGGGGACAGTCGCCCCATAGAGAACCTCGGTTTCAAGTGCCACAGCAGTCTGCTACTGAAAGCAAACATACTCCGGCCGTCCAAGACAGAGAGAAACGCCGAGGGCGCGAGCCCCTCCAACGTCGATCACTAAAGACCAAGCGAAGGAAGCGAATCTCTCAAAGACGAATCGAGGACTGTCGAGTTGCCGAGGGCGGCGAGGGGGTAGGTCCGCCGACCCACACTCATGCAACGCCTGAAAGCACCCGGTACGTCAAGTGCCCCGCGAGGAGCCTTCGGAGCCGGAGAGAAAGGCGCGAGCCCCATCATGTTGCCAAAAGCAGCCGGAGCCACACATAGCAGACGGTTAATCTCTATCGAAGCCCGGACCCGAATGTCGTGACGCCAGGTGCTGTGAAAAAGTTGATCCTGTAAGTTAATAAAAATAAAAAAACCTAAATAAAAAACGTGATGATGAAGTGCCTCCAGAGCCCCATGCACGGTTATGTAGAGATCCGGCAACTCAGGTTACGAGCCAAGTCCCAATCTCACATGCCAGCCACGGCAATGAGTAGAGGGCTCGCCCATCCGGACAAACAGCAGGGGCACAATGGCTCGCCTTTTGACGTCCAGCCACTCAAGGCCAGCGTCGTAGCCGCGCCGCGATGGCGATGTCGAGTGCTCAAAGATACGAGCCCAAGGTCCGATCACAATGCCCGTCACAGCAGTTGCAAAAGGCCTCACCGTCGGTTAACTTCTCCGAGGAGTCGTCGGCCTGGGTGATGTCGAGGGTGCTCAGGTTTCGGGCCCATGTCCGATCTCACAGCCCGCCAAGGCAATGGGAAAGGACTCACCGTCATGACTTCTCAAGGAGGCCCGGAGGCAGTCCCCCAGACAGCCGGGCAATTAAGACCAGCGCCCAGGTTAAGAGTCGTCGACTCAGGTGAAGGGGGTCCCTGCGCGATGTTTATGGAGTGGCCGGCAACTCGAATTACGAACCAAGTCCCAAGTCCACTGCCCGCGAGAGCAATGAAGATGGGCTCACCATCGGTGACTCCCCAAAGAGGACCCTAGGGCCGTCCCCCAGGCAGCCGGGCAATAAAGACCAGCCGCCCAGGCTAAGAGGTGTCGGCTTAGGTGATGTCGAGGAACTGACCAGGACGGTTACCACGACCCGCGAGGGCCATGGAGATCGTCACACCCTGGATGACAAGCTCACAGAGGCCCCGAGAGGCGTCCCCCGGGCAGCCAGGTCAATAAAGACCAGCCGTCCAGGTTAAGAGTGTCGACTGAGGTGCTATCAGGTCGATGTGCGGCTTTTTTTAGGGGATCCGCTACCCCCAATTACGTCTCTCGCGATGACCCAGACATGCCAGTAACCACAACCCGCGAGGGCCATGGAAACCGACTCACCGTGGATGACAAGCTCACAGAGGCCCCGAGGGGCGTCCCCCGGACAGCCAGGTCAATTAAGACCAGCCGCCCAGGTTAAGAGTGTCGACTTAGATGATTGCCCAGGTCGGCGATTGACAAAGAGAACGATCATCATGGTCATACCAATAGATAAGTATGCCGATCGTATGGTGGCGACAGAAAGGCGGGGATGCCCGCAGGAGCAAGATGGGTCCGATCAGTATGGAGGACCTTTAGCACCCGGCCCAGCCGGCGAACCTCAGGTACCTCCTCCTGAACTTGCCCGGCGCTCCGTTGGCGCCCTTCTTCATGCTGTCGATCAGCTTGCGCTCGGCCTCGGCCACGCGCCCGGAGGAGAAGAGGTGCTGGTGCACCCACTTCGCCATGATGGCGTCGCAGTCGGAGCACTCGTAAGTGCCGGCGACGGCGGGCTGGAACGACGACATGATCTCGTCGAGAGAGTCGCGGATGTTGTTGCGAGCCGCGCGCAGCTCGTCAGCGGTGCACTCGTTCGACGCCTTGAGATGGTGTTCGAACGCTTCAGCAAGCATGGAACGCGCCAGCTTCGAAACGGCGCGCGAGGTCTTGACCCGGAGGGCCGCCATCTCGTGCGCCTCGAGCCTCTCGCGAGGCTCGTCGTTGCTGGCCGTTGCCAGCGGTGCCTGCTGAAGGGCCTGCTGAGGAGGCTCCTGCTGCTGTGCGGCCGGGGGAGCGACGGCGGCGACAGCGTTGCGACGGCGCGGGACCAGGATTGGCCGCTGGCCGACCGGGAGAGGAGCTGCGCGGCTCTGCTGCTGTGCCGGCGGGGGAGCTGGCCGGACTTGGGGAGCAGCTGGCGGGGAGACTTGGGGCTGTGCGGCCGGGGGAGCAGCGGCGGCAACAGCGTTACGTCGGCGCGGGACCAGGATTGGCCGCTGGCCGGGAGGGGGGATGGAGGACTTCTTGGGGGTCTTCACTGACCCCGGAACCGCCTTGGGCATCTGGACAGGCGCCCTCGGTGCGACGGCCGGAGCCGACGCGGCAACCTCTTGGTCCATGCCGATGTCCGCAAGGCTCTCCCAGACTGCCTGGTCCTGTGCGTCCACCGTAGCCGCGAAGCTGACGGCGGGAGTAGACACCTTGGGGGCAGGCGTCACAGGAACCTGGGCAGACGAAGACGACGATTCTCCACCCGCCTTCTGCTCGTCCATCTCGCGGATGGCTTCCTCAAGCATATCGTCCATCTCTTTGATGTCATCATCATTGAGAAGGCGAGGGCAGAGGAACTGGTCATCGATGACCAGGGCAGGGGCGGGCGGGGACATGGGCTCAACCTTCTCGGCGGCGGGGGCCCTCACTACCTCCTTGCCCTTGGCGGACGGCACGACGACGCTGGCTGTAGGGACCGAGGGGCCAGCAGACGCCAAGAAGGCACCGCTGAACCCAAGGCCACCAGCGCCGAAGGTGCTGCCTACCGCGGACGGAGGAGGAGCTTGACCCTGGCAAGGCACGCTGAGGTCGAACTGGACGTTGCCGTAGTCCACGTAAAGCGGAGCGGGAACGGCAGGGACGGTGTGCTTGGCAGTCGACGAGCTCGCGACCGGCTCGATGACCGGGAGCTTCGACGACGACGGGCCAGCAGTGACCGGAACGTCCTGGTTGAGGTAGTCCTCGTCATCTTCTTCTGGGAGCAGCGGGAGCTCGTCAAACGACATCTGCTCGACACTGGGTCCCGGGGCAGTGGCGGTGCTGGAGAGGTTAGTAATCGGTGCAGCCGACGATGCGTCTTCGTCGGGCTGCGCAACCTCCATAGCCTCTGGCTCCGAGACAACGGGTGTGGGGACGGCTTCGACCTCGTCGTCCACGACCATGTCAATCTCGCAGCACGGGGCAGCAGCAACAACAACAGGAGAGGCAGCAAGAGGCAAGGCGGCGACGACAGGATCCTCGATGCGGATGCTCGAGAGGAGCTCAGTCAGAGCAGGGATCTCCTGCTCCGCCTGGGCGTCCATCTCACGCTTCTGTCGGTTTTCCCGGTCCAGCTTGAGCCGGGCCTGGACCGCCAGCTCGTGTTGCCGCTGGGCCGCCATGTCGCGCTCGTGCTGGGCCTGCTGATAAGACCGTCGAGTAGCTTCGAGCCTTGCCTCGAACTGCACACGACTCCGGTGCTCTGCCTCCAGCTTCTTCCTGTTCTCGGTCGCCAGCCGGAGCTGAGCAACCATGGAACTGAAGACGGGCTGTGCTTGTGGCATGGGCGCCGACGGGAGGGCCAGTTGCACCGGCGGAGCCGGGAGCGCTGGGGTCGCCGGGAGCGTCGCCTGCACCGGGAGTACCTGCTGCTGCTGCTGCGTGGGAGGTTGCTCTTGTCCTACCGCAGGGCTGGAATCCAGGCTCATCTGCATCGTGTCGTCGACGGTGGAGACAAGCTCAGTTGAGCTGGCCACCGCCGGGGTACACCCCGAAGGGAGCACGGGAGCCACCGGCATGTCAATGGGCACCGAGGCACCCACGTCGACCAGCTTACCCACCTTCCGCGAAGAAGGTCCCAGATCGACAGCAGTGAGCTTGCGCTCCCACACCGGGAAACGAACCTTGAGGTCAGACCTCGAGGCCCGCGTGCCGGAGGGGTCGCTCAGGCGGATTCCAGCTTCCTTCGTCAGGCGATTCCACTTCTTCAGCTCGGCTACGACCTTTCGCAAGGCGAGACGCTCACCCTCGAGACCAGCATGGCCCTTGGAGAGCTTCTCTTGGTAGTCCCGGAGCTGTTGAGACAGACCGTCCGTGATTTCCTGCATACGACCAATCTTGTGCTCGAGAATCGCGCACTCATAGTCGTAGCGATACAGGAAAGCGGCGAAACGGCCCGGCGGGATCGCAAGACGACGCGTGGCCTGGACGAGGGTGACCCGTGGCACGTCGATGCGCTTCAACCACTCCGCCTGGTCCAGGAACTGCTGCAGGCACGTCTCCCCACGGAGAGCGTACCAAATTCCGGACTGGAACGAAGCGATGTCCTCAAGTAGCTCGCGCCGCTTGAGGAGGCATGTGACGTTGATGGCGTCCACGAGGCCATTCCTCTTGGCGATGAGATCGGCCAACCTTGTGTCCAGGCCAGCGCGCTTGGCCAGGTCCACAGTCCTCATCGCGTAGACTGACGCCGCCAGGCTGCCGCCGGAGCGACAGAACTGACGGACGCCGACGAACGTCCACACGACGAGGGCAAGTCCCACGAACAAGGGCATCGAGAGGACCAGGGCAACCAGTTGAGCAGAGATTATGACGCTCTGCCGCGTGGGAGCCCATGCGGGCATGGCCGGGAGGACCGGCAGGACAAGCTTCTTCGCCTGACCCGGGTTTTGACATGCCCAGGACAGGAAAAGGGATGTCAGGCACAAGGCACCGACGAGGAGGATCGAAAGAAGGAACTCGACCCTGTCAAGGATCGAGCCCGAGAAAGCCGTGAGCTCGGCGGTTGAGAAGAACATCTTGCCGTTGGGTCTGACGGACAAGAAGAAGATTGCGTTGCTCTTGGTGATGGTGCGATGGTATCGTTGTCTTTGTGCAAGAGAATTGGTGCGTTGTTGATCCGATCGCTGGAGAGAAAGAGGAAGAAGAGGAAGAGAGAAGAGGGACGAGGGAAAAAATTGATATGGTGGGCGAGGCGGGCGAGGAGGGCAACGGAAGTGGGGCTCAGTTGCCTCGTCTGCAGACAAGTTCAGACGTCGTTAAGGCTCTGGGAGGGAAGGTGCGACCGGTTGCAGGCGCGAGGGACCCACCCTCGCTGGTGTTTGCCAGGTGCAGGCACTCCCGGGGGTGGTCGAGGGCATGCGGGCAAGTTGCTGGGCCCATTGCGGACTTACACCCCTCTGTGCTGGCCTCCATGGCCGCCACACTTGGACTGAGGGCCAGACCCAGGACCAGGACCTTTAGGCTTCTCCTGAGATGGAGTTTGATATGATATGGAGATGCATTTCTGCTGTACTATGAGAGCATATGGTGCAGAACCGAAGACGGCGGGCGTATATACAGAACTAAACTGCCATGTCACTTTTGGCTCAGATCGCCGTCAGGGCCCAGGTGGAACCCCTCCCCCCTAGTTTTCTCTTCTTGTCCGAAATATCAAGACAGAAGAGAAGAGGCAGAACAAAGCTTGCCTTGTATATATATATTAGGGATCACCAATAGCTATGAACAAGTGAAAGATGTGCTTGATAGCCAAGATATAAATGAACATGTGGGATAACAAAGTTTGTATAGGTGCCAGTCAATATTGAATCCTGCAGTAATTTGGGAACAGATATCTCCATCATCTTATACAAGATTCTCCGCCCACGGCAGCCAGACAGCATGGCAAACAGTTAGACGCAGTGACATGTTGCTACTACAAACTCCAGTCGTCAAGCAGGCCAGAGCCGTCATCGCCAGAGCACAACAGACCACGTCCTTATTCACACTACATGGAGATATTGGCAAGTCAATGAGTGCCCTGGGACAAAGGCTCCGATCACTCATAGGGGGACTACAAAGCAGGGACGGCGACCTCGAAGAATTCCCCGAGGCAACGGCGGGCAGCAACTCCAAACAATGGCGGACGTTTCTTTGCACAATACCAAACAATGACGCGTTGTGTTATCTAAACCCACCGCCCTGAATCCCGTGATCTCCCAACAGATGACAGAACCGTGACCCCGCTCCAGGCAGAAATGCTACAGAAACAAACAAAGACAAACGCCGAACGGCCAGCTTAGGCTCATAATAGTTTGGAATTACAGAACCAACAAGCAGGCGCCTGCCCCAAATGCTATTGCTTCGCACCAGAGAGCAGCTTTCCATGTAGCTCGACGACGACGTCACCCCAGCTCTCAGCGCGCCCCTCCCCTCCACCAAGCACAGCCACCTGGCCCCCAAGGCGCCCAGACAAGAAGTCGGCCATCTTTTCCGTGTTGAACCGCTCGCCGTAGACGACGACGGCACGCGGCGCAACGGCCACGTCAAGGCCACCACCGTCGCTGGCAGCACCTGCCCGACGATACAGATCGACTACAACATCGACCTTTGACTTGAGGGCCGCCAGGAACACAGTTGCGCGCACCGCGATCGAGTCGTCGGACGTTCTCGACACCGCGGTCGGGAAGGTGAGGTTGAGAGACCGGACGTGATTGGCCACGGAATTGGCCTGGGCCCACCCGCGGCTCACCAAGCCAAGAATGAGGCTCTGCGGCGTGCGGGTCTGGTCGAGGCCCCGCAGCTGGTCGCGCAGGCACTGCAGGAAAAAATCCAGCTCAGGCGTGAGAGGCTGCGGGTCCCGCTCGCGCTTGTCCGCAATGTACCAGAGGTCGATGGGTGTCGTTGAATTTGAGTTTGGCAGGGCCCCACCCTGGCGCGTGGGTCCAGAGGCGAAGCAGGTGGGGTCAAAGACCAACTCAATTTCACGGCGGTACGTCATCGAGACTGTGGTGCCTGAGCAGCCCGTGACGGCCCACCCGTGCTCCTCCTCAACCGCCGCGACGCGTGCTGTTGTTTGTTGTTTGTCAGCTTATGAGGCCTCCCCAATCCGCGCGTTTGTTGGCTGCCTGCTGCCTGCCTGCCGGAAACCTGCCGATTGCCTGGGTCATGTGACACTTACCTTTGAGAGCCACGATTTCCCCCGAGCTCCACCCTCTGCACTCCTCGCGCACGTGCTCAGCCTCCTCGATGTCAGCGAGGCACTGTGCTTTGCGGCTAGCTAGCTCCTCAACGTCGGCCTCCGACTCGCGCAAGTCCTCGCGCAGCGCCGCGATCTCTCGTCTCTTGACAGCCACGTCGTCGTTGGCAGCCATCAGCCGCTCGCGCGCCGCCTCCAGCTCCTCAGGGTCACAGTCGGCCAGCTCACGCACCGCCTCGTCGAGGACCTGGTACTCTCGCTGCAGGGACTCGAGTTGCGCGACCAAGCCGGGGAGTACCGAGTCGATGAGCTCGCGCTGCTTGCGCAGGATCTGCTGGTCGCTCTCGAAGCCCTCGACGGTCCGGTCCAGCCCTTCCTTGAGCCCCTCCTGGAGCTTCATGCGCCATTCATACCACATGGCCTTGCTCAGTAGCCGGGCATGAGTTTTGACGTTTTTGAACTGGTTGTCCATTAGGAGCTTGAACTCGGGCGTCGCCGACATGTACTCGCGGAACAGCGGCGGGTTGTCCTCCAGCGTTTCCATCTCTATTTCGCGGACGATATCCCTGCCTTCGGAGATGTACTTCTTGAGCTCTCGGCATGACTAGATAGATGCAGTGAAACCATTGTTCAGTAACCAGAGACCTCTGGTAACAGGGTGTGATAAAAGCAAAGAGTTCTTACATGTTGGTACAGCTCGAGCATCGGCACCGTGCAGGCTCCCGCGACAACGCATCGCTCGAACGACATGTCGGCCTTGCCATCCTCGTCAGGCCCGATCTTGTTCGCCGAGGGCACAACTGTGTGTCTGCGCTTGGTTGTCGTGAGCTCCATGAAGCGGATGCTGGTCAGGTTGAGGAAATCCTGGAGGCTGATGGCCTCGGAATCGTCATCCTCCTCGGCCAGCCCCTCGGGGTTCACCATGGAGGAACGCCTGAAGTCCATTGGGGTGCGAGCTCCGTCGTCTGCCACATCCCTGAATCTTCCCCGTCCGTCGGGGCTGGGAGCACCGCCCGCCCCCTTCTTGGGCGACACGGAGAGAGTTGGGGTGGCCAGGCCGTCTTGTGGACCCTTGGCGGTTCGCGCCGGTCGGCCTGTAGTCTCTTCCTTGGAGGGAGGGTGCTGCAGTCGGATGCTCTTGACAGGACTGCCCTGCAGGTTCTTGAGCCGCTTGACTCCGTCTTGCTCCTCCGCCCCCTCATCGTCGAGCTCAGTCGGCCGCTTGCCGAGCAGGCCCTTGGCGCTGCCCACATGCAGGCTCTTGCGGCCTTTGAGTGGGTTCTTCTTTGGGCTGAGGCCCTGAATCATCTCCTTCAGATTGAGCGTCGCGTCCCTGTCGTCCAATGCCCCATCGGCCTCCCGCTCCATAATCCTCCTCCCATCTTCTCTGGCCAGCTCTTGCTCCCGCTGCCGGTCAAGCTCTTGCTCCAGGATGCGTGGGTCGTCCCACTTGACGCCCCGCCGCAACTCAAGGCCGTCGCCAGGCACAAAGTCTCTAGCAGCGTCCCCAATTGAGCCACGGCGCTCGAGGATCTGGGCAATTTTGGGCGAACCCAGGCCGGACCTGTCGGCGCCGATGCCAGAAAGCCTCCTGGTCTGTGGCGTGAGGACTATGAGCGGCGTCGTTGAGCCTGTGACACGGTTTTGTTGGAACACGCCAGGGCCGGTGGATCTTGGCCTTGGGGATGACTGGGGTGTCGCTCTGGCTTTGGGGGAAGAAAATCTGACTGGAGACCTGGATCTGCTCCCGATAAACTTTGGAGGTGAAGAAGCCACAGACTTTGATGGGGTCTGCGGCTGCGGCTGCGGAAGCTGTTTTGGTGGTGATGTCTGGCGTTCTGGAGTCCTGCGCAGACCGCTGCCATTAAAGGCAGACCGCTCAGGCGTCCGGGCTATCCTCCCTCGGAGCGGCGCGGCCTTCTTTGTGGGTGTTCGTGTCCGAGTCGGCGACACAGGCTTATGGCTCAGCGTCATCTTCCTTAGCGGGCTCGTCGCTCCGGTCTTGTTGGGCGTTTGCAAACACACCAGCGGAGAGCTGTCGGCAATTATGCCTCCCAGCGCCGTCGTCATCTCCATGCCAACAGTGGCATCGCCCAGACTTTGGTCGGCTGCATCGTTTTGCTGCTTCGCCGATGGCAGTATACGCCCCAGACCAACCGTCATGTCCATTCCCAATGTCTCGCCATCGCCATCCTCTGTCCGCATAAGCGTCCGGCGCCGGCTCTGCTGGCCGCCACCGGCTCGAGTCGTCGACAGGACCCCTCCCATGACTGTTGTCATCTCCATTGACATATCCTCGTTGCTGTCATAATCTAGCTCCTCATCATCCTTGTTCTCTTTGGGGGCCGAAGATTGGATACCACCCATGGGCATGGTGAAGTCCATGGTCTGGTCGACACATATTGTCGCCTCGGGACGCCCTTTGGGTGCTGCAGGCGCCTTCTTCCCGACGATGCCACCCAACGCGTAGGTCATTTCCATGGACATATCCATATCCATAGACATAGCATCGTCTTCTTCATCTTCGCCATCCTCGTCGTCGGGGGCGACAGTTGACTGGTCGTCGTCGTGGGTAGACCTGATAATCCCACCCATAGGCCGGGTCATCTCCATCTCCCCGCCGTTGTCATGGTCGCTCTCCTCGTGAACTGACTTGACGGGGCTGGACTCAATCTCGGGGGACTGGGGTGCGTAGCTGCTGGTCGCTGCCGGTCGCTTTCCCCATCCCACAAAGGCAGGGATCAGCTCTTCATTCTCATCCGGCTCTCGGGCAGCAGCCCCGACGCCAGCGCGCTCAGTGGCGAGCCTCAGCATCTCGTCTATACTTGTCGTAGAGTCGTTGCTCATCATGGACATGGAGCCAGCCGTGATGCCCGACCCTGACGTCATCTCGTCCGCGTCCAGGGTCATCATGGTCCCGTCCGAGTCACTAGCCTCAGAGACATCATCTTGTTCTTCGATGGCATCGCCGTCCTCGGAGCCCGAGTCGTACACTGTGGTGTTGAGCGTGTCGTCATGTGCGTCGAGAGGGTTTACCCCTGAGCTTCGCCTTCTCCTCTTCTGGTGAAGGCCTCGCTGATCCTCAGGCGACTCGGCCACTCCGTGATCCACATGGTCTGGTGGTGTAGAAGGTGGTTCCGATGCGTCGTCTGATTCGGGGTGGTGCGCGGCAGCGGGCGGTGCCGGAGAAGCTGCTGTCTGGGATGCGCGGCGGGTTGAGTCTGTAGATGTGGTCGAGTCCTGCATGTACTCTATCTCGTGGAAGGTGTGCAGGGTCGCCTCGGCTGCAAACGACACGCGGCGGTTGGCGAGCGATTTGCGCCGGGCCTCGCGCCTGTTGTGGATGTCCTTCTCGAGCTCGGCCCTCTCGCGCTCCTCGCGCTCCCGCGCAGCGGCCTGCTGCTCCTCCTCGGTGCGGAGGGCCACCTTTGTCGAGTCGCTGTCGCGGCCGGCCGAAGTCCTGGGCCTGTGTGGCGGGATTTCGGGGAGGACTGGGATGGTGGGCTTCAGGATAGAGCGCGGAGGGGGCCCCGCGGGGGCTGCCAGTGACTGCATGGCCAGCAAGTGGCGTGGAAGTCAGTCAGGGGCCTACGTCACATATCGGAGCAGCACGGCGCGCACTCACCACCCTCCTGTTCCCATTACTGGGCTTCAAGGCATCCAGACCACCAGGCCCGATGCTCTTGCTGCGCGACTTCTTACGGTTGGCGGCGAGGGACGTGGATGCGAGGTCCACGGTTGCATTCTCCTTCTCCAGCGTCCTCCTTGACGGCAACCCACCCAGCGATTTCCGCGACCTCTTAACCGCGGGCATCGTCATGTTGGATTCGGCAGACATGGTGGCTGAGGATGGACTTTGTCGGCGTCGGCCGGGTCTTGGTGGGGTTCACGATGTCCGATGCGCTGCCCGACAAGTGCTATCCAGGGGGAGCGCGTGCAATCGCCATTAAAGGGCGACGCGACTGGAATGGATCTGGTGGGGAAATGGCATGCACCGTAAACATACTGGTCCAGTCACGCGTTGTTACTGTGGCGATCGGATGGGCCAATCAGATCAGGTTATTTGCATGAAGCGGATCGATTACATCACCAGCCCAACCCCTTGCACCACCACGAGCAGAGTGTCGATGCGACCAAGCACGCCTACTGCAAAAAAGATGGCAGTTTTACAGATTTTAGGGATTAGAATAGTTAATGCTATGGGCTTTCCTATTCCTATTTCTTCTTTTTTTTATTCCTATTATTATCCCTCCTATTACTATTCATATAATTGTTCTTGTTGTTGTTCCTGTCACTATTCCTACTTTCATTCCTTTTCGTGCTTTTGCAGTCCTAATCGCCTTTTTGTTGGCTGTTGAGGCAGGTGGGTGTGCCTTTTCTTGTAGAATTTAGTCTGATATTATGTTCCTTGCTTAGCACTCGGATGCATGTAATGGGCTTGCGCTGGATATGTGTTGCTTGTATCGTTTATTCTTTTGGAACAATATCCACCCCTCCTCACTCTGATACTATCCCCAAAAGCAGCAATCTGACGCGTGACATGTCTTGGTTCATGCCTTCAACCTGGCCAATTAAAAGTACGCTGGAAACAAGTCACGGCGTAGTCTTCATCTGCCCAGGCGCTGGGTTCGCTGGGCTGCTGGGACACCGGAATGTGTCTCGCGGCTTCGACTGCGTAAAACGCTGCCAAGAGCCGCCAAAAGCCGCGTCTCGAGAACAAGCGAGACACTCTAGTCAGGAGATAGCTGCCAAGAGACGTAGACAATACCAGTTCTTACACCACAACTGACAAATCTAGTGCACTGGCACGCGACACGACTTAGCCCAATATTCGTGATGCATACCCCACACATCAAGACGACAGCCTTGAGGATTCCTCTTTGTATCTTTATGTATTTAGATAGCAGCTCGCCCAGGAGGTCGAATAGTATGTCCGGGCCCTTTCCACCTCGATATCACTCGTTAAATTTTGTTCTATGGGGTTATGGAGACCTGGATATCCTCTCATCTTGGTATTGTCTGAGGTCCAAAGTTGCCGGATGTCTTGGTATTTCACCTTTCACACCAATCTTCTACAATCAGCTTTCTCCCTGAGGGTTTTCCCAAAGTATGCGAATCAAATTGCCGCTTTTGTTTCTTGGGCTGGCTCCCGTCACCTGGTGCATAATCCCGGATGCTACGAACCAAAACCAGCACCCCGTTCAGCTCAACATCACAAACACCGCGCCATTACTGCCGCAGAAGAAGGCCCCTTGGCCTGCCAGGCCCCCTAAGTATTTTCGTGAGCAGTCCCGAGTAGAATGTGGATGTTGTCGGTTGAAGAGGCTAATCGATGTTGTTTGATACACTAGGCGAGGCATCGTAAGAATTACCTGCCCATATGTCGAGCAGAATTCGCAAATATCAGATTAGACACATCAAAGCCAAAGCTATCATGCCTCAACAGCTAACACATCAATCTAATCTAGCTTCCATCAGCATTACGACCGTCGGTACGATTTCCCAGACGCGGACTTGCCGTTGTTTACACACCCCCCGGCATGTGACAGAAACTGACCTACAGCAAAGTTTCGGGAAACGAGTGCTCGGCTACAACGAACAGAAAATCGCTCTAAAGAATCTTCTGCAAACATATCTGGCGACTTTCGCAGACCTTGGCCTAGAGACATGGTTGATGCATGGGTCTCTGCTGGGGTGGTGGTGGAACAAAGGGGTAAGCGAGCATCAGCCAAGCGCACATGTGGCGGTCACGGCATACTGACGACGGCCGACGCCAAACCCAACACAGATTATGCCATGGGACTCGGACGTTGACGTCCAGGTGACCGAGTCGACCATGTACTACCTCGCCGCGTTTTACAACATGTCGATATGGCACTACCAAACGCCGCGGATCCCTGAGGGCGTGGACTATCTCCTCGACATCAACCCTGGATACAAGAACCCGAGCAGGGCCGACAAGATGAACAAGATTGATGCCCGCTGGATCGACACGTCGACTGGTCTCTTTATCGACATAACCTCTGTGCGATACAACCTCTCGCATCCAAAGGGCAAGGGGATGCTCGGCTGCAAGGATGGCCACGAGTTTAGGGTGCGTCTGCCCTTCGGTTGTTGATGTCTAAATGGAGAGATGTACTCATGCAACTTCTATGACACTCTTGCAGGACACGTACATATTCCCGCTGAGGGACTCCACGTTCGAGAACTCCCCCGTCAAGATACCGTATCGGTACAGGGACCTGCTTGCCGCAGAGTATGGAGAGAAGTCCCTCATCAACGGAGATTTCAAGGGGTGAGTCTATTGTTCACTCTGCGCCCACGAGAAAAGGCTGACAGGGTTCTAGCCATCTGTTTGACGACAAACGGATGGAATGGGTCCCCAAGCCCGGGGCCGCCAAGCCACCAGCGCGAAAGGCCGTGGCAAAGACGTCCAATTATCAGGACAAGAAGAGCCCGGCCTACGCAAAGCAAGAAGAGAAGCGCAAAGCCGGCGAGCTCAAGGCGATTGAGAAGGCGCAGCTACGCCAGCAAGCGTGGGAGAAGCGGCGGTTGGCCAGGCTCAAGGCAGACATGGATACGACGTGACGAGGCAGGGATTTCTTTCTAGAGTGGCAGTTGGTGGTGCAGTGAGGGAGTGACCCAGGTGCGGGTATTTGGCCGTCGCCATTACGGGCTCTTGGAGTCCGGCTATTTCATTTGTTCTAATCGTTTCTTTGGATGCGTGCACGCACTTTGCGATTGCGATGGATGTCAATTGATTGGATTGGGTTAGGATGAAGTGTGTGGAGGTACAGCACAATGGCAGCTGGGCGAGTCAGTGCCAATGCAGGCTGTGCCCGGAAACAACCATGATCACCAGGCGTCGACCTGAAACGTAATCCATGCCCACGGCAATGGAGCCACGCGATCTTCGTCCTTTGTTCCCCACGATTCCGCGGGCCTGGGTCACTGGAAGGACTCGCATCGGTCCCAACAGAATCGAAGTCAATTTCCACGACGTTGGCACATCCTGACGGGAACTCGATCCCAAACCCCACGATCCTGGGAAATCGCCGCCCTTTAAGAAACCTGCAGCTGCTGGAGCCCAGACCGACCCGGATCGACTAAGCAATTGCGCGGCCCGCATCCCGCCCCTCCAGTTCCCGTTGGAGTGCTCCCCCGGGCAAGAGACCAGCCGCCTCCACACATCCATATGGCTCCATGGCGGCCGAGGTGACAGCGTCCTCGCCGACGGCCAGCGGCGGCGGCGGCTGCGGCGGTGGTGGCGGTGGTGGTGGCGCACCCGGAGCCGCCCAACCCCAGCGGCCAAACGGCGGCAACGGCAACGGCGGCGGTGAGGCGCGCGCGCCGTTGTTCGACGACGACGCGGCAACGTATGACGGCGCGAGCTCCCTCTCGAAGCCGACCACGTCATCGCCCGTCACGTCGCCGCCGTACTGGACCCACAGCCCGACCCACCACCACCTGCTCGGCGGCGGCGGTGGCGGCGGCTCCAGGAACGGCGGCTACCTCGGGCCAGGCGGGCTCGACAACAACCACTCGACTGAGAGCGTGGCGCCGCCGGGGGGCATCACGCTGCAGGACAACGACACAGGCGCCGGCGACGACGAGCCTGGACACCTCTCGGGGAGGGACCGCAACCGTGCATGCTGGGCCAAGAGCGTGTCGGTCACGGACCACGTCGTCGTCAACGGCAGCGCGACCAACATTGGCGCGTTTGTCGTCTGGAACATTCGGGTAGAGACCCTGAGCGTACGTTTTGTTCTGTATTTACTTCCTTCCCGTCGGGGAGGGTGCTTTGCCCGGGACCACCTAGCTGACTTTGACGCTGCGACCAGGGCTCCTACATGAACATCCGCAAACGCTACTCGGAGTTTGACGACCTCCGTGAAAAGCTCATGATTACCTTTCCCAATTTCGAGGCGGCCGTGCCTGCGCTGCCTCCCAAGAGCGTCATCGCCAAGTTCCGGCCCAAGTTTCTTGAGAAGCGGAGGTCGGGACTGCAGTACTTTTTGAAGTAAGACAAGGAACCGCGTTCGCCCTCGAAGCAGTATACCCAGAAAAGTCACGCACTTGGTCGATGCTGACGTTACTTCTAGTTGCATATTATTGAATCCTGAATTCTCTGGAGCGCCAGTCCTCAAGGAATTCCTCTTCTCCTGATAGCACACTCCACCTGCTGGCGAACCAAGACCTGGCAACACCAAGCACGGCCGCAGAGGCCACAACCTTTATACCTAATACTTTTTTTTCGGGCTTCGAACGCATTTGCCATGAGATATTTGTGTTCTGGTCTGTTTCATAGGCGGATCATTTTCATTTTTTTTCTTCCTTTCTCCTTACACACGTTAACTCTCACGAGAGCGAAGCACGAGATATGGCTCAAATAGGTCTAATGAATCTAAGCAGCGACTATGAAATCTAATCCTATCACCGTTCTAACTTCTAATCTCCAAGCGCCGAGTCTATAACACCTTGAAACATCTAGTCTAACATGCTCCCACTGCGAACAGCATATTGCAGGCACTCAGTAGTCGGTGGAGCGTGCAACATCCTCCCACTCCTTCAGCAGCGCCAGCGTCTCCTCGCACTTCTTTCGGATCCCTTCGAGAGCATCGGTGCCCAGGACGATGCGGGGCGGCACTTGGCGACCGCTACTCACGCCCGTGCCCGTCAGCACGTCAACGATCACCCTGGCGCCCTTGACGACGTCGCCCGGCTGGTCGTTGTCGTAGCCCTCGAGCGCGCCCCGGACGGCACCCACGGCCGTGCCGGGCCCGTACACGTCGGGCAGCGGGCCCGCCGTCCTGACGCGGCGCTCCTTGCTCCCCGAGGCCGCCGTGTTGAGGAAGCCGGTGCGGAAGTAGCCCGGCTCCACAACGGTGGCGGCGATGCCCAGCCCCGCCAGCTCGGCCGCCAGCCCCTCGGACAGGCCGCTGACGGCCCACTTGGACGCGCAGTAGTGCGCGCACGCGGGCGAGCCGAACCAGCTGCCCAGGCTGCCAAAGTTGGCGAGCACGGGGGTAGGCCGCGAGGGCGACGACGACGACGAATCGGCGGCTGATGATGCTGCGGCTGCGGCCGCGGCGCGCCGGAGGTGTGGGATGGCGGCCTTGCTGATGTTGACGGCGCCCTGGACGTTGGTGTTGAACATGGCGGCCGACTCGGCGGCCGAGGCCTCCTCGACCGCGCCTTCGAGGATGTAGCCCGCGGCGTCTGTTGTTTTTTTCCTTTGTCAGAAAATATCTACTACGCAGAGAGAGAGGAGGGGAGGAGGAGATGCCTACTGAGAACGTGGGTAATGGCCCCGTGCACGGCCGCGGCCTCGGCTAGCTTGGCGGCCAGCTCGGCGTCCGGGGCCGTCACGTCGACGGCCATGACGGCGGCGCCGGTCGCGGCCAGGCCCGCGAGGGATGCGGCCGACCGCGCGCTGGCGACGACGCGGTGGCCGCGCGCGAGCGCCTCCTTGGCCACGGCTTCGCCGAAGCCGCTGCTAGCGCCCGTGATGAACCACACCGGGGTGCTGCTGGAGGACGACATTGCGACGAGAGGGGGTTTTGTTGGAAGAGGGGCGGAGGGGTTGTTGGAGATGGCCTTGAGTGATGGATCGAAGAGTTGATATCTAGCAGCTGGGTAGTAGGTAGATGCTCTTAGGGATGCTGGATGTAATGAACTACAATCATATCCGTCTTCCCAAAGCCCACGAAAGAAGGCCCCTTTTATATCTCGAGGGAGATGGCTTCCAAACGCGCATCCATCACTCATCCTGCACAAGGGAGTGATGGACGGAATCGCCACACTGCCCATCATCGTCAACTATGCCACGGAATTGGCCAGACAACATGGCTGCCTCCTGACGCCGACACAAAGCCCGACGCTGGACGTGACGGAGATGGAAAGCCCCCTTTGTCGGTTGTAAGCAATTGTATTCAACGGCGGGGCCGTCGTGCAGGGACGCAGCCTTAACCCCGACTGGCCTCGACGTCCCTATCGCCGAAGCGCCGCATGCACGTCCTCTGCGGCGATAACTGTCACGCCCGGATGAGGCATGGGGGGGCTCCGTGAAGACTCCCGTCACGTAATCACACATGGCAACGATTGGACACTTCCATCATACCCTTTCAGCAATTGATCAGAAATTGTGGTCCCCAATGTCGAGATCTCCGTCAGGCTTCGCAGAGGTTAAAAAAAGAAAAAGAAAATTCAACGACAACAGACAGCGGCTGGTGTCCCTTCCACGGTCACAGGCTATATACAAACCCCATGGATCGAAATCTCCAAGAAAAAAAAACGTCCGTCCGTCCTTCAACGCCGACCCTTGCAAGCATGCGATGCAAATGCAACACCCTATTCATGCCGACCGAACCATTATTATAGTGTATAAAAACCAGCCCCTTCCATCCTTTTGGAGAGACAGGGCACCACCAGAAAGACCGGACGAGAGAGGAGAATGAATGCTACCGATAAATGGACATGAGCGACAAAAAGTGATCACCATAGCAGACTCGGACCTCGGCAGCAGTCCCACGACGGCGCTCTTGCTGGAACCTTTTTACTGCACCTTCTTCCTGTTGCCGTTGGCGACACCATTAGTGGCCCCATTGGCGACGGGCTTTTGCTTCTGCTCCAGCATCTTGCGCCTGTTCTCCTCCTGCTTCTCGCGTGGGATGGTCAGGGCGTTGATGCCGAGGTAGTCGCAGATGCTGGTGATGACGAGGTACGCCCAGCGCGAGTAGACGACGGCGGCGAACAAGAAGTACCCCCACAGGTAGGCCAGCTCGACGTCGGCCGAGACGGCGGCGAGCCCGAGGTGCGGGAGGTTGCCCAGAACGGCGCCGCCGACCAGGGGCCACAGCATGACGGTCCAGTAGGGGAAGGGCTGGCGAGTCAGGTGGGCGAGGATCATCTTTGTCGTCATGCGGCCAAAGACGAAGGACATGGTGGAGCAGAAGAGAACGATGTGGTTGCCGCTGCGGATGGTCGAGAAGGGCGAGTAGACCCAGGCGCCGATGGAGAGCGTGAAGACGGCCATGGGCGTCCACTCGAGGAACACGGGCGCCACGGGCAGGCCCCTGGAGCGGCGTGCCAGGGCGACGTGGTAGATGCAGAAGGGGACGTGGGTGAGCAGCAGGGAGCTGATGATGATGACAATCCAGAAGTCGCGGATCGAGTAGTCGCCCAGCATGTCGGCGTAGCCAAACATATTTTCAGCCCCCACCATGTCGACGAACCGCTCCGTCCAGATGCCCGGGCCGTAGTAGCCCGAAATGGCCATTATGGAGCAGGCGATCAGGATGCCCTCGGTGGGGCCGTTGATGCGGCCGAGGTAGAGCGTGTGCGAGTGGTACGTCTCCCAGGTCGAGAAGAACATGGGCAGGCAGGGGCAGAGCGCCGTGAAGACGCCCGACTTGGACACGCCGAGGCCCATGGCGGCCGTCTCGAGGAGGCTGCCCAGGGTGCAGTTGAGCGAGTCGATGCCATGGTCGAAGAGCTCGCCCAGCCCGCTCGACATGCCCGTGCGCCTGGCCTGCTTGCCGTCGAGGTTATCCAGGGTCTGGTACATGAACAGCCCAAAGGCGAAGCTGTAGTATAGCCATGACGGTCCCTGTGGATGTTGCACGCGGAAGCGGCCGAGGGGATGTGTCAGTCCACCAGCTCTCCTTTTTTTCGTGCTTGGTCTAGCGTTCCATAGGGGAGGGCAGAACCAGGGGCCCCCTTTCTCGCTAGTTTTATACACGCGCACAATGACGTACCGGTCCCTCAAGATCCGGCATAAAAAGGACCAGAAGCCCCACGTTGAAAAGAACGAAGCCGAACCCTATCAGGGTCACCATGTTGGGCGCGAGCCACATGGGCAGCAGTTCGACCGACGCGTTCCACTAGGTAAAGAGCCAACCCAACTCGGCATTGAACGGTTAGCGACGATGCCCTCTCTCGGTTTGTGTTTTCTTCATTGTATCTTTCATTGTACTCGGACGTCTTGGAGCGCGCGAGGGACGGATGGGGAGGCCAGTGGTGGGCGGAATCGGAATCGCGTACAAAAGGCTGCATGATGTATTTGGAGACAGGCGACTTGTCGACGCTCGAGTACTTGTACGACTTGAGGTGTATGAGCGCATCGTCCGAGATGCACTCGGCGGTTGCCGTCTCTGCAGGAGGGCGCGCGAGGGGCGTGCGCTCGTTAGCCTGCGTCCCCGTCATTGCGCGCTGCGCTGTCGTCATAGGGCCGCGGGCAGTCAGTGGGTGCTCGGCCAGGGGTGTGGGCTTACTGCTGTCTGTTGGAGCCATGATGGCGACGATGGCGGGCGAACGAGGAGTTGCCGGCGAGACGTCTGGATGGCAGACTGGTCGGGTCGGATGGAAAGTCTTGTTTGGCTGGCCGCGGTCGGGACAAGGAAAGGGGCAGCGGCGGGATACAGCGATCTGCCCAGGGATGTGCGGGATGCGGGAGGGAAGCTTTGGTGGCTCATGCGCCTAGCTGGGGTGTTGCGGGCATGCTCCGGAAAGCGGCAGGGCGACAGCAGGAGCAGTTGTAAGAAATGGACAGAGGTCGGCAGCAGTGCGCGCGCGCCAGCGGGTAGTGGTACTAGCTAAAACATGCGGGTTGGCGCGGGAGGAGGAGAACTGCTGGGGGGTTTCACTGCGAGGTTTTTCAAGCGTCACTTGCAGCTGGAGAGGTCAAATTCAAATACAGCCGAGCCATGAGCAAGCACGTTTTTTTGCACACCGCATTGGACCAGAAGGCCAGCACAACTTGAGGACAGACCAGCAGAAAGCAGGCACATGCACGCACCAAGTCCCCCTGCAGTTCCCACATGCAGGGCGGGCCCCCTTTCTTTGCCGCTGCTGCTCTGGATGTGTGCTCACAGTGCTGTGTGCAAACGACAACGTACCGGACGACGCGAAATATCCTGCACGCGCTGCTTCCCAACCCGGTCGGCAAAGCCGGAATTACCCACTTTGGCACAGCCTTGAATGGTACCTTGCGCCAGATTCGGGCGAGCTGCAGCTGTGATCCATTGATTCGTGCTCATGTGCTGCTTCTTGCACGAACGAGAACATCTCTCTGCCAGGGCAATTCAGTCGAGGAGGGGCATGAAGCTTATTGGCCTCTGCCCACCGCATCTCCCACCCGTGCCAGACATCCATGACTCCTGGTTCTGTTGTCCCATCTGATAATCCGTCCTGTTTGCCCTTGAGCTCCGGGGAGCCAGCAATTGGCCAAGCTGACAGAAAGCGACATGAAAAAAAAATCAATCGCTGCTTTGCTTTAGTCCAATCGGGTCACCTGCGTTCAGCGGACCCCGGGCCATCACGCCGAAGCCGATGGAGGGCCGGCAGGGATTCAGAAATTGGCACGTGAAAGTCGTTGAGCCGCTAAGCTGACTGTTGATGGTCTCAATCGCAGCCCTGCCCTCGACAGCTGGCAGCGGGAAACCATTACCACAACATGAAAATTCCCCCATCGTGGTATTATTATATGCAAGGCACATGCCTGCCTCCAACCCACCGCACGCTGCTCAACGGCCGTCCTGTCTGGCTGCCTGCGTGTCAACGTGCAGCGGGAAGTAGTGTCACAAGACACTCTGGACACGAGACCCGATGTTGTTGCGGTGAGTAGTCGCTAATATTTGCCTAGGCTATCCCAACGCATCGAGGCCATCCGCAGATCAAGGCGGCTCATGAGCGGAGGACCAATCGCTCGTGTGCAGCCCTCTGGGATGAGTATCGGGCCTTGCTAGCCTCATGTTGCGTCACGAAACGCCACAATGGGATGCGTGGACCAAGGAATTGACACTGGGACGATGCGAGACATAAACCTGAGCCCAAGAGCACGACGTCGAGAGACGTCTATATATATTAACGGGTTCCGATGCAACAGTCGAGAACCATGCAGCAACGCCGACTCCGAGAAAAAAACATGCTCGAAATGCACGCCATTAAAGCTTGTCAATTTCCTTTTTGCTCGTTCCTGCTCTTCAACCTAGGACCGATGAAACATGACCCCGTACTGACAATAGCCGCAAGACCCGGGATGGTCTTGCGACAGTGATGTCGAGCCCCCAATACCCGACGCGAACGACCGGCCATCGCGCCCACCATTTTTATGCCCTGCTTACAGCATGAGCGGGGCAACGAGAACGCCGGTGATGGCGAGGGCCAGGGACAGCGAAGCCTGCAGCGAGTTGCTGGAGCTGGAACCACCACCGCCGCCGGCGTTGCCGAACCCGGTCTGGAGCGTGGGGCCGGAGGTCGTCGACGTGGCGGCGGCGCTGCCACCGGCTGTGCTCGACGCCGTGATGTTGGTGGCTCCTTTGGGGCTCGCAGCGCCGCACTTGATGTCCTTGCGGCAGGAGTCGGCGCAAGCGTTGTTGGCGAGACCGCAGTTACCGACGCAGTTTTCTTGGAACTGCACGCACTTGTGGTACGGCATGGTGAGGGAGTACTCGCTGTGACATGGGCAAGTAATATGTTAGCCAGATGGTCATCCCCATCCATAACGTCCCTGCGAACGACGGTCACGAAGGGCGTACTCACGTGAGGTTGGGCGCGACGTTGTTTCCGCAGAGACACTCGTAGTTCAGGGTGGCCTATGTTTCGAACCCTGTTAGTCCACGACGGAATACTCAAGACATCAAAGTGACGTCTACTCACGGCGTCACAGGTGTTCTTGATTGGCCTGCCTGAGGCAGGGTCCATGTCGAGGCAGATCGGTGGGCACTGGGTCTTCTGGCTCGTGCACCACGCGTTCCGGGTGCCCAGCGGCACGCTCGAGGGCTGAATGAAGTAGTCGGCCTGGACGCCGGCGACAATGGCGGCAGCCGCCATGAGAGTTGACCTCAGGGAAACCATTTTGGATGTGTGGTGTTTTTGTGAGAAAATATCAAGGCGAATTAAAATCGTATCGAGATCGAGGTCGAGGTCGAGGAATTAGGTATTATTAGACCCAGAGGATTATGGAATGGCGGAAGCGTGTGCGACTGGGCAAGAAAGTCGTCGGCAAAAGCGAATGGAATCGACAACGAGAACGAATGTTATCAGACAGAGCCTGGTGACGAGGAGGGGCTGGGACCACGGAGAAGGAAAGGAAAGCAGCAAAGACGCTACTTGTATGGTCCGGACCATGGGGGACAGGGAATAATAGGAGAGCAAATGAGGACATTGCGCAGCCGGGGGGGCAAGGGACACCGTCCCATCTCATCCCATGTGCCGTATCACCCTGTGGACAGCCCCGTCGGCTGGCTCCACGATGCCATCGAGCAATTACCACACTGCCTGTCCGCTCTGGTCGCCCGGCTTGGCTTGGCTAGCGCGGGTCACGCTGGGGGTGCGTCGCCCAGGTGGTCACCAGGTGGGTTAGCTTCGGCGGGTGCAGGGGTTATGGGTGGTGCTGGGGCCCGCCCTAGGCTGCAACTCACGCCCACGCCGGCCCAATCCAGACGCCTGCTTTGTTTTGATTCTCTCGAGCGACAGGGTCCTCTCGCAAGTGGAACGCGCCGCCGCCGGTACTGTTTTCTTCCCATTTGTGAAGGCTTGCAGCTGCATGACCCCCAAGCCGATGACCAGCCCATTTGAAGCCCCGAAGGGAATAGACCCAGCCGCCAGTCAGGCGAACAATGCTCCGACGCGCGGCGACGACGTTGAGATGGGCCCTCGATAAGCGACTATTGCGGACGTCGTAGGCTAGGTTGGGTGCAGACAGGTTGGCGTTATCACTAGATATTGCCCAGTGGGAGACAGCCCAATGTCTCTCACAATGTCTGGTTTTACGGGAGCGCTACTCCGTGTCGCACTCTCCAGACGGCATGTGCGAAGGTGGCGCTCTCAGATATCGGGCAATCAATATCGAATCCCCAATCTTCATCACGGGGTGCCACTCGCAGCGCAATTCGTATTTCACCACTGTGCCAGCCCAAGACCGACTCACGTATCGGTTATGCTGATGATCACCCCCAGGTTTTTCTTTGTCTTTTTTCAGGCAAAACACCTGTCTGTCTCACTGGGCGGGCGGAATACGCTGTCCGGAACCATCGCGGCGGCGCTATTGAGTGGCGGCAAACCCTGGGAGGGTGTGGGGGAGATGGGTCTGGACTGATGCGGGATGGCTCGTATTCATCATGTTCTAGCTCCTGCGCGCAGAAAGCTCCGGGCTCCAGCTCGTGATGGTAAGCTGCTCCAAGGAAAGCATGCGAGGCGCGGCGAGCTCGTCCGAGCTGTCTGACTGCAGCCGTTGTTGCATTTTGCTTTGCAGCGCAGTTAGGCTTGATTTTTGAGATGGGGCGTTTGCTGGACGGTTTGCCGAACGGGTTGCCAATGCCACCTCGTGCGACATGCATGCTGTCTCTCGAGGCCCCGAAAACCATGAATCGTCTAGTCCGCCCGGCAGCTAGCGTTGGATTCTTTAACAGAAGAGGATGTTGGCCTGAGATGAATGAAACATAAACATGCTGTGCGCACAGGCGACTTCGCGTCACTAGCATGACTGGTGGCCTAGAGGATCAAGGCTTGTTTTGTTTCTCTTGAATGCGCGTCTTGGAACCCGACAGGAACTTACCTAGACCGGACTAGACTAGACTCTACCAAAAGCTCCCCCAAATCATGGCTGGCCGTCAGAGAATGACGATACTTACCTCAAGCCCTCAAGCCCAGGCGCCAGAGGTTGGTCTCACTCGCCGGCTGCGGCTCTCCCGTCCTTGTCCCATCCTCCCTCGTCCGAAAGCGCCAACAATACCATCGGGTTGGTTTCCCCGACGGGAGGGTGCATCCACAGCGGCCAGCAGCTTGGACCCCTACAGCCCAGGCTGAGTGGTCGCTTGGCGGAGTGGGGGTGTAGGGATGTCGCATGACGGCGAGAAGCCAAACTGAATCAAATTAAGCCTAATTGCGCTGAGCCACAGCCCGGGCTCTCACTTTGGCCGTGGAACTGTTCGAAGCAGGAAGGAATCTCGGTAGCGTGGCACCGTGGGAAGGCACTTGCGAGACGAGGGGATACCGAGATTTCGCTGGGATGCACTCGAGCTGGGCGCGCCTCCCTCGCCGGGGAGCGGGGTGCGGAAAGAAGACATCAATGATGCCCCGAAGGAGCATCGGCTGGATTGGATATTGGGGAGGGGTCCTGCAGGCGGAACTGCAGGCGGAACCGGGGTGTGGTGTTGGGGCGTCGTGTCCCCTGTCGAACCCGACGGCGTCGATCGCCTCGCAACAATTGGACGGCTCAGCTGCGCTCCTCGGCAATCCATCGGGCCCCGTCAGCCGCCTCCGACGCCCACCACCGAATACACTGCCGCCACGCCAGGCAGGCCGCGTGTTTTGTGCCACATGTTTGGAGACGCGGCGGCCCTCGTGGTCCGCCTATGCATGGCGCTGCTGCTGCCGCTGCCACTTGTCTCTGCATATGGCAAACTCTCCGACGCAAGCCTCAAAAACATACCCGCCGCCGGTGCCGACTTTGACATCCGCGAGGGCGCCCTCCTGGCCCCGATCCTGATCCCCCGCGTGCCGGGCACCCTCGGCTCCGAGAAGGTGCAGTCTCACTTTGTCGACTTCTTCTCGCGCCGCCTCCCAGAGTGGTCCGTCGTCTGGCACAACTCCACGTCCAAGACCCCCGCCACGGGCGACCGGGATGTCCCGTTCCGCAACCTCATCTTCCGCCGCGACCCGCCCTGGGCCGCCGCCGGGGACGTCGCCCGCCTGACCCTGGTCGCCCACTACGACAGCCTGGTCGTGCCCGAGGGCTTTATTGGCGCCACCGATAGCGCCGCCCCCTGCGCCATCCTAATGCACGTCGCCCGCAGCATCGACGCGCCCCTGACCGAAAGGTGGGCTAGGATGATGACGAGCGGCGACGTCGGCACCGGGATCGAGGAGGAGAAGGGCGTGCAGATCGTGCTGCTAGATGGCGAGGAGGCCTGGGTGTCCTGGACGGACACCGATTCGCTTTACGGCTCAAGGTATGGATCGGGCTGACGGGGTGTGTCCTTTTATCCGGAGCTAACGACCCCTTCGTCTCATCGCTGCACAGAGCCCTTGCTGCCGACTGGGAAAATGAGGTCTACCCCGCGTCATCCATACACCAGACCTCGATCAAGTCCATTAGCCTCTTCATGCTCCTGGACCTCCTCGGGGCCGCGAACCCCACCATCCCCTCCTACTTCAAACCCACGCACTGGGCGTACCAGAACCTCGCTGAGATCGAGGGCCGCATGCGCAAGCTGGACCTATTGCAGAGCAACCCGCCGAGCCCCTTCTTCCCCGAGGTTGAGAAGCGGTCGTACCACTTCGTCCCAGGCGGATACGTCCTAGACGATCACGTGCCCTTCATGAACCGCGGAGTCGACATCCTGCACGTCATCCCGACCCCGTTCCCGAGCGTGTGGCACAAGATGGAAGACGATGCCGAGCACCTCGACGCCGCGGCGCTCCAGGACTGGGCCAAGCTCGTCACGGCCTTTGCCGCCGAGTGGATGGAGCTGGACGGGCTGTTTGTCAACCCTATAGATATGAAGTCTGAGAGGGAGAAGGACGAGCTTTAGATGATCTTGTTGGGCTCTGCATTTTAGATGTGAGGATATTGTTATTGCCTGCTGCGGCCTTTTCAGAGCCAGTTATGGATTGGCAGAGTAAATGGGCTGGGTGCTGGCGGTGTCTCACTTAACACTGAGGGCTGTGCTTTAAGTTGAGTCGCACGCCACGAGCTCCAAACATGGGGTTCGGATCCGAGTCTAGAATATATCAATACACACCTTGTGAATATTCCCCTCGCGTGACCACCTGAATCTCAGCCTTACAGACTGATCTAGGGGGAGGGGAGAAGCTGACAACGGAATGTTCCCACGTGACTCGCATGTCGCCTCTGTCGCAATTCACTGGCCGAGTCTCCACAGTGCCGCACCCGTGTGGGTCCAGCCGCCGCCACGTAACAGCAGCTGGGGCATGGAGCTTCAACAGGTGTCTTGATCGCGAAGCTGTCTGGTCTTGGTTGAGCAAGCTCTCTGTCCGCACCACAATCCGCCCGTCAATTGCAATTGACACCTCACACAACCTAAGCCGACAGAGCAAACATGGTACTGCTCAGATCCGCCGCCTCGGCTGTCCTGCTCCTAGCAGCTGGCGTCGCCCAGGCCGCCACGGCCTGGACTTTCGACGATGCCTCCGTCAGTGTCTCTGCGAAAAAGGGCGGGGACCCCGTCAAGGAGAAGTACGGCCGATTCCCCGGAACCAGTCACCACTCGGAACCCGCGCTGACTTGGGTGGCACTCTCGCTCTCTCCCCTAGGCTGAGCGCAATGTCGCCCCTCTCCAAGAGCCTGCGCCTCGGCAGCGCCGACTCCCTCAAGGTCATCCTCACGACCAAGGACGGTGGCAAGGCTAAGCGGCCGCACCAGGCGTTTGTCCTCCTGCAGGAGCCCGAGACCGGTCTCGAGGCCCCATTCCCGTTCACCGTCAAGGAGAACGGCAAGGCTGTCGTTCAGATTGTGGGTCGTCCCAGCTACATCTGCAGGCCATAGAAATTCGCAGCGACACGACCCAGGCTAACACCGGAGTTGCTCTTCCAAACCCCACAGGCGCACAAGGACGTGCCCGAACAGCTCCTCAAGTCGAGCAAGCCCGTCCGCGCGTCCATCGTGATCGGCTCCTTCGGCTCGGCGCAGGGCGTTGTAGCCCCCGTGTTTGAAGTCGAGCTCGCCCAGGACGCCGCGGTGCCGGCCGCCGAGGCGGACGCGCCGGTCCGCTACGCCAAGAAGCCAGAGATTCATCATGTCTTTCGCGACGACCCCCGCTCGCCGCCCAAGATCGTGTCTCTTGTCTTTGCCGCTGCCGTCGCGGCCACTGTGCCGATCCTGTTCATCAGCGTAAGTCGCCTATTCAACCCTGGGCCTATCGTTGGGCATCGCACGTGCGGCTGGGTTTATCGACTTTTTCTAACCGACGTTACGTTGATCTACAGTGGTCACTCCTTGGCGCCAACCTAAACCACCTGCAAAAGGCCCTCGGCGCTTCGCCTGTGTCGCACGCGACCTTCTTCGGCTCCATTCTTGCCATGGAGGGTATTTTCTTCCTCTACTACAGCGGCTGGACCCTGTTCCAGGTCCTCCCGCTCATTGGCGTCGTCAGCGCCGTGACCTTCCTCAGCGGGAAGAATGCTCTTGGTGAGGTCCAGAGCAGGCGGCTGGCCGGCGAGCGATGATGGTGGGGCACTTGACTTGCCGTCTGGGAGAATGGATAAAATTTGGGGTTGCCTATAGAAGCTAGACGACAGCTCTGTCCCAAGGGAGTTTGGTTCGTCTGCTATGTGCTGCTGATTTACGTAGTTGATTGCCGGCCTTATCTGCGCTGACACGGCAGGTAATATCACGATGGTGAATAAAGCCCCTTGTCGCAACTGAGCCCAGCGTACTCAACTGCAATCAAGTTGAAGATGATGATCCGGCCTTCTCTAGATATTTCGGTGCAGCTTTCGGCAGAAGATCCAAGAGACGTGCGCCGACTGCTGCAAGGACTTCAAACTGCTTTTCATTCTCGATGTCTTGACGGTGCTTTGGGTTTGAGCCATACCCAGTTCCAGATCGACGGACAACAAGGCATGCCGAGTATCAATAGCAATCCATATCACATACCTGTCACCATCAATAAATAATCACGCCCACCACAAAAGAATGGCAGTCTTGAAGATTAAAATGGGAATAACACCAGGAACAACACTAGGAACGACAACAGGAATAAAAACAGGAACAATAATAGGAATAATAATAAGAATAATGATAGCAAAAGGAAAGAAAGTATTTAAAACACGAAAACGTATGGTACCAATAATCATAATACCTGGAACTTGTAAAACTGCCATCTTTTTTATAGTGAGCGTGGCAGTATACCTACCCAGAATTCAGTCCAAAACGACGTTCGTCCGTTGGCTGTGTCTCTAGAATGACGTACGACAGGTCCTCCTTCCTCCATTATCCACACATCTCCCGCCCCCATGACCCCCCTCGAGTTAACCATACCGTCCCTTCCAGACTTTAGGCGTACTTGAAGCCCCCATTTATTATACCACAAGCAAGAGTAGCCTCTGCCGCCATCCATAACCTAGCCAGGTGTTGCCCGCGCTGCCTCTGGGGATGCTTGCGAGTGAAGCAAGAACAACCTAGCCGACCAACATCGGCTCCGGTGATGGGTCCATTGCTTACCTCCCCCTCCCGGCCTGTGTCCCTCTCCTACGCTTCATCCACTCGCCCACCTCTCTCACGTTTAGCTTTGCCCACGGGCACATCAGACATAGGCTCCATGTCTCCGATCACACCTCCCCCCGGCATTATCGGAACAGCTACCCACAGCCAGGGGTCAGATCTCTACCAAAGCCTAAGCCACTGCAGAGTCGGAGACTAGGTCGGCCGCATTAGGCGTCCGGACTGGCATGGCGTCCTCGTCCACCAGCGCCGCCCCTGGCTGGAAGAATGTTGGGTAAGCTACCGCAGCGGGTAGCTGGCCGCCAGCCTTCGACTAGCCTCGGGCCCCACGTACACAACCACCCAAATCGAGTATCGGGCCCAACAATAGCACGCCCATTCTTTTGTCGTGGAGATGGGCGAGACAACCAGTACGCTTGTCAAGGTATGTTCCAGCCAGCCTACCCGGCCTTGTCGACAGTATTCCACCAGCCAAGCTTCCGCCCATGCATACTAACTGCAAGGGGCGCCCTCGCCACGACTACACTGCTCAGATTGCTCATCCAATACGGCACGAGCTGCCTGGCCTCCCTGCCTCCATCCGTCAATGGCCTCAGTCTGCTGTTTTTCCCTGTATGATCAACTACCAATCCTCGAAGACCGCCATTTTTCTTGCCATCCTCGACTCACCCGCAGCGGTGGGGGACCTGTCGGCATGTCTTCGGCTCTCTGATTTGTATCTCGACGTCTACTTTCACCGATCCGTGCCCTTGGCCCCCACGCCCTGTCCACCCAGAGCACAAAAGGGAGATGGGTGACGCCGACCAACCAGGATTCCCGAGCCCAGGTATGTCACCCCCGAAAATACATATATCAACGGCTTCCATTCTTGTTTATTCCACTCCACGTAGCACCGCTGACACATCTGCACGGCACAGAACGACGCGATCTCCACTCACAGCAGACCGGTCGAGCCACCGAACCTTGTGCCATTCATCCCTGCAATCACCTTTTGCATCACACACCTGGAGTCCTGCTTGCCATCGCACAGGACTTCCTTCTCGGCCTTGTTCGTCACGCAGTCGGTCAGTTTGGACCACGTTTGGTTCCGTCGAACTCGATGACGCAGCCCCGACAGTCGCTTGATCCACTTGTTGCGTGTCCTCCCGGCTTTGGTCGCAATCGTGTCCGAGAGTTCACGATCTGGCACTATAGGTATCGGTTGACGCCGCCTACCTAGTCCCGCCGTTCAATCCCACACCTTGTTACCCAACTTGCCATCAGTCTTCCGGACAAGATCTTCACCTCGGTCCGCCAACATGGTTGCCGGTCTAAGAGATATCCAGGCCGGATCCCACAGTGACAAACACGACAAGCTCCTATCAACACCCGAGGTGTCAGGCCCGAGTTGCCGATGATGTCGCCGCTTCAGTAGAGAGATCCAGCGTATGGCATCGACCCGGGTGCCATGGAACTGGGCGAGCGATTACAGTAGCAGACCAGTGGTCTTGTCGATAACATGGCGTGCTTCACTGGCATCAAGGAGTTGTGGCCTTACTTCTAGTGTCGGTGCCGCGGCCGACAGTATCGTCTTCTGTGAGTAGCATGCCTTCCTCTCCGCCTTACTCTTGTCTAGCCCGCGGCAGCCTTTGTGTAGGTTTCTCCGTCCACGATGGATTACGGCATCATACAGACAGTCTGTGGATAAGCAGTGGCCGAGGGGAAGAGCTTGTCGAAGTGTTCCGCGTGTGGACCGTCTACAACAACATGTTCGTCTTCGAGAGACCCATGTGGCATTTCCGTCACGACCCATCCTGGTACTCTTTGGGTCTTGCTGTCCTCGGCTTTGCTGGGAGATTCAGGTCCGGGTGGCATGGCGGCAGTCCTCAACCGATCTTGCCTCCTAGATCGCTCGCCGAGCATTTACCCTCGCGCCGCCCCCTAAAGTACCAGACCTCGATGGCTGGGCAGTGCCGCGATGGCCTCGGCTCGTTGAACCGGGCGAGGCGGCCGCTGCCGGCAACTGGGTCACGATCTTCAGCACCGACCGACGACTTCGCCACCACGCCCACCACAAAAAAAGATGGTAGTCTTACAGGTCCCAGGTATTACAATCGTTAATTCTATGGGCTTTTCCTGTTTTTATTTTCTTTCTGTTCTTATTCTTATCATTGTTCCTGTTTTATTCCTACTGTCATTCCTCCAGCAGCCTTTCTTCGTGCACCAGCGGAGGGCCCGTCCAAGAACCTCTCCCGCCCTTCTGTCGCGTCGCGTGCGTTTGCCCAATGCATAACGGGCAAGCCCCACTATAACACTCGAGCTTTGGTTGCTGCCAGACCATCAGTCCAACAAGCACCCCCTCGCGCACTAGCGGAAGACGCGCCAAAGAGCCTTTCTACCACTTCAGTCTCCGACTGGGGTATAGTCGGAACCCAGAACACCGGCCTGCCATGGATCTTCGAGGTCGATGGCGGAGGGGGGTTCACCATGTTTAGCACTCTCAATTGCTGCCTTTCATCCCTTCGCGTCTTCTACTTCCATCTAAATATACCATCGAAGCAAATTATAGGTGTCAGGGATCGTAAAGGTCAAGTAGTAGCAGACGCAGTGGTGGCCTTGCTGGCGTACTGCTCGAGGCAGTCGACCTGCTTCTCACGCGCCGAGGCCTTCTTGCACTGTGGTCGTGGATACCCGCACTCTACTCTTGGGCGGCTGCTGACCTGCTTCTGGACTCATGGGTCTTTTGCACGCTTTTTGGTGATGCGTGTGGATGTCGGCGTTCTGCCCTTGGAGGGTGCTCCTTGTTGCAACGGCATATAGGGCTGACTTTTACTACCGCAACATGAAGTACCAGGTGGAGCGGGGATGGTGGCATCCAGGGCAGACAATCGTCTGGTCCGCCCGGGCGGGCCCCAATTGGCGCTATCGGAAGTGATGCTTATCAGGTGGTAACTGTGCTGTTGGGTGTGGCTTCTCGGGTCTCGTGGTTGCTCAATCACAATTGATGCATTCCATGATGGTTCCATTGGGCGGTGCTTTGTGGTTGCGTCATCCTCCCGCGATCTGCGCCAAGGTGGTTTGATCGAGGGGGTTTGGCGGGACAAATGCAGGTACCGGTGAGGGGCAGTCGCGGTCATTAATTGTCATGGATTTTGGCGGGGCAAGGACGGGGGACTCTGCCGCTCTGGTTCTGCCGCTCCGCCGTGTCCTCAGTGGGGCCCGGTCCGGTTTTCTGGGTGGGGACTGCCAATGCGCAGCGCCTTTTAGTCCTGTCCCTGCTTCTGCCCCGGCCAGTCCTGCCAGAATCCAAACAAACCAAAACATTGCATTTTGGAGCAAGCTCGCGTCGTCACAATCGCACTTTCAGCATCCGACTTTCGCCATCGCACTCTCGCCATCGCGCTTTCACAAGCATTCTGCCTTCAATCACATCTCATTACTGCCTTCCATTCCAGCTCATCACTGCCTTCCATCCAATCCCAATCTACCTGCCGTCTACCTGTCGCTGTGACAATGTCGGCCGCATCCAGCACCGGATCGGCGGATGGCACCACCGGCCTTAGTGCCATTCAGCTTGGTGAGGCTGCCACGACTGGCGACTGGTCTGCCCTCTTTAATCGCGCGGTCCCAGACGCCGAGTCGTCTGGCATCTACCACTCTCGGCAAGCTCGGGAGCAGAGCCCAACATACCAAGCACGTGTTGCCAGAGCCGGGGCCGCGTTGGCCCAAAGGTTCAACGAGGTCACCGGCGCCCCCCTCGCAGACGTAACAATCTCCACCGTCAGCTCTCACCCAGAAGGCCGGGATCGTTTCCGGACCTATGATCCTTTCCGGTCCCTGGCGTCTCAAGAAGACCGCCAGCCCCCTCAACAGCGTCGGGCACGTCCGCGCGAGATTCCTCGAGAGCCCGTCATTGCCGCCGACGACCCCGTCTTCGAGCAGTTCCTCAAGAAGTACCAGGAGGTATACGGCGGAGACTCGTCTGAAGCATCGCAGGACAACACTCGAGCATCAGTTGCCGCGAGACCATCAGTTCCACAAGCCCCCCAGCGCGTGGAGCGCTCTCGTGAGGACGTGTCCAGGGCCCTCTCGCGGTCGTCGCGGTCGTCGGTCGCGTCGCGTACGTCCGCCCGGCGCGTGGTGGCCGGGACCCACCGCAGCCCCGCAGCACCGTCATCGGTACCATCACACGTGCCTATAGGTGGCCCAAGCGTCAATCGCCCAGACCAAACCGCGAATAAGCCCACGTCTACCAGTGGCCCAAGTGCACCTCGCTCAGGCCAAGACGCCACTGAGCCTACGTCTTCCATCTCACTGACTGACTTCCGTCATCTCCACGCCCTGATGGACGGCTCTCTTGACTTCAAGTTCCTTGAGTCGGGACGCATATGCTTCACCAAGCCGCGCCCTCCCTTCCACGCATACCTCAAAGACTGCGGCGACCACGAGAATGACGACAGCGTCTTCTCCACCTCCACCACCAATGACGAGAAGCAGATACTCGTCACCATGGCTAAGATCCGCGATGAGGTCCGCACACTGTTCGACCACGACACCATGCTACACGCCGAAGCCACCAAGCTTCACGAGGAGATCGCCAGACTGGCTGCTGAGATCAATCACCTCAAGTCCACCCGCAAGCGCGCTGACAGCGGCGTCGCCTCCGACTCCGACCGATCCTCCAAGAATGTGAAGGTCCTTGAGCAGGAGCTTGGCGAGCTCCGTGTTCGGCACGACCAGGAATCTAAGAAGACCTCGGTGCTCGAGCAGCACATCAGCACTCTCGATAAGCACATTGATGGGCTCGAGACCCTTCACGAGCAGGAGTGCCAGAAGACCAAGATGCTAGAGAAGCAGGTCGAGACTCTTTATGAGGAGAACATCACCATCCAGACGCTCCACCAGAAGGAGTGCAAAAAGACGCATGACCTGCAGAAGCAGATCGGAGTCCTCCAAGAACAGCACATGAGCGTCCAGACGTTCCACGAAAAGGAGCACAAAATGACACATGACTTGCAGAAGCAGATCGCAGTCCTTGAAGAACACAACACCACCATCCAGACGCTCCACCAGAAGGAGTGCAAAAAGACGCATGATCTGCAGAAACAGATCGGAGTCCTTCAAGAACAGAACATCAACATCCAGGCCCTTCATAAGGAAGAGCGCAAGAGGACGCTTGATCTCCAGAAGAAGAGCGCAGTCCTTGAAGAACAGAACATCGCCATCCAAACGCTCCACGAGAAGGAATGCAAAAAGATACATGACCTGCAGCAGCAGATCGGGGTCCTTCAAGAACAGAACATTACCATCCAGACCCTTCATAAGGAGGAGCGCAAGAGGACGCTTGATCTCCAGAAGAAGATCGGCATCCTCCAGGAGCAGAATGTCGATATCCAGACCCGCCAGCAGGCATCCAAGAAGAGCCACGAGCTCCAGGAGCAAGCCAGCAAGGCCCCCGCCGCGATGCCGACTGCTGCCAGCACGGCCACCGCACCCACATCTACCACTAGCGGGACCGCCACTATGCCGATTGCTTCCAGCACGGCCGCCGCACCCACATCTACCACTAGCAGGACCGCCACATCCTCGGCCAGCAGGATCATCACGTCCACGGCCAGCAAGACTACTACCACCCGCACCACAAGCAGGGTCGCCAGCGGCAGCTCCTCTGGTTCGGCCTACAGCAGCGCCCGATCGGGCAGCCGTGCTACCGGAGTCCGAGATCTCGACAAGATTCGGGTCTCGATCCGGCGCCCAGCCCCTCTGTCCCGCGAGATGCAGGACCGCGAGGATGATACCACCACTGACCCACGCGAGTCGGCCGACAAGAACATTGCCATCGTGTTCAGGCAGGTCAGCCGCGAGGCCAAGGAGGCCTCAGACCGCCTCGTTGAGCTCATCGACGAGCAGTCACAGAACGACCCCTCCATCAGCAAGCGCCAGGGAGACGCGCTTGCGAGGGAGATCAAGAATGTCTCGGAGCTCTACCAGATGAAGAGGAGACAGGTGTACAGACTGAGACAGACGTACTCGGGCCTCGAGAAGCTTGGAGGTGTGTCTGACATGAACGACTTTGACGTTACCGTTGATAGCCTGGGAGGCATCTGATACGACTACAAAGATGACATGATGATTGTATGACGGAGCATTGATACCCATATTGTTAGATTGCGACTGGGATAAACTGGGAAGAACGGAGTTTTGATGTTTTCGATACCCATAGTGTTAGGTTGCGACTTGGATAAATTGGGAATAATGGAGTTTTGATGTTTTCTGTGTCCGAGTCCCGATCTGAATGCAGAAACGTGATGATGTCCTGGTCCAGTGCATGTTTTGATGTGTCGGCACGCAGCCGTGATTCTAAGGCGAACCCTGCCAAGCAACCGATTGGGTCTGTTGAGCTGATGCAGCTCGATGCCTCGACAGCTTTTTTTTTTTTTGGTGCTGTGGTGCAGCAACCGAGACTCGAGCTCTCAATCGGTGCATGTGGTCCAAAACGCGGGGCTCTTTGTCCGACGAGCTAAGCTGAGCTCAAGAACGGCTTGTCCATTTACTGCGCCAAGATATCCAGCCCACCCACACAGCAAACCCAACCGACGCCCCATCCAGCCCCACGACCTGTACCCCAAGGTTACAGTTCAGCCGAGCTCCTTCTTCCCGACCTACGCGACGTGCCACTCTCTCCATGCTTTTGAGCAGCCCTCCCTCCATCCACCCAACGACCTTGCCGCAACCAGACGACCCCAAAAAATAAATAAGGACAGGCAAACCCACTTGGACGAAAGACAATGGCAGACGTCGAAATGGTCGAGGCCGACGCGGCGGCGGTCGTTGCCGACATGGGCAGCCCGACGACCGGCGGCGAGGGCGGTGGCGGCGGCGGCGGCGGCGGCTCGTCGCAGGCCAAGGTGGCGGACATGCAGACGCACGCAAAGGCGACGGCGGTGCGGTCCATCGAGGGCTGGATCGTCATGGCGACAAACGTGCACGAGGAAGCGGACGAGGAGGCCATCCAGGACAAGTTTGGCGACTACGGCGAGATTAAGAACCTGCACCTCAACCTGGACCGGCGGAGCGGATACGTCAAGGTGTGTTGTTATTCTTTTTTTCTTCTTTTTTTTAATCTTCTGAGCAAGGGAGGAAAGGGAAAGGGGGAGAGAGAGAGCCTTGCTGACACAATGGTGATGATGAAAAAAAAATCAAAAAAATCTAGGGCTATGCGCTGATCGAGTACGCGACGCTCCAAGAGGCGCGCGCCGCCATCGACGGCGCACATGAGACCAAGCTGCTGGACCAGACCGTCTACGTCGACTTTGCCTTTGTGCGCCCGCCCCCGTCCAAGGGCGGCGGGGCGCGCGGCGGCGGCGCGGCGGCGGCGGCGCTGCCG